>NC_138520.1:15601356-16118856 GCF_000230855.2 Cajanus cajan | reverse complement strand
TACTCTAACACATCTTACATATAAGATAAATTCATAAATTTGTTGAAAGATAAATTTATATTCTAGCCACGATTTTGAAATTATATAAAGAAAAAAAATCGTGTACCTCATGTTAAAGGAAGTATATATAAAATTGTTAATAAAATATAAGTTCATTAAGATAATATACATAATACTTCAAAAAAAAACTTTTAAATTCTAATAAATAAAAAAATTGTCTTGTAGATTGCGACGGTTTATAGTAAACCGTCGCAATGCTGAAAAGTTTGCGACAGTTTATGACTAACTGTCGCAATGTTAAAAAAAAATTGTGACGGTTTATGATTAACTATTGCAATGTTAAACAAATTTTGCGATAGTTTACGATAAATCGTCGCAATATTGAACAATTTTGCGACGGTTTTAAAAAACTGTCATATGAAGGGTCGCAATATCAAAGCGACGACGGTTTCTAGATAACCGTCGCAATTTTTCCGTCGTAGTTTATCATTTTCCTTGTAGTGATTGTAATGACTCAACATGTCACTACATTTGATACAATACAACAAAAAAAGCATAAACATCGACTAGCCTATGATTATCATGTAAGATATACTTGGATATTCATGTTATAAATATATGTATAGGTGCAAAATGTATAAAATAGTCTTTGCCAATATCAATTGAAAAAAAAAACTTAAATGCCCTTGTGGGGTTATATAAATCCCTATACAAATATACTTATGCAACTACTAATATTTACACTGAAAACAAAAACCCTAAGGCTAGTCAAACATCCCTATAGGTAGTTGTATCAGAGCAACTCCATAAAACACCATTTTCAACATGGCCATCCAATGGTACTTGCCTTTTCGCCTAATCCTGACTTGCTTCATATCAAATATAATCATCACAGTCCAACACAAAGAAAAACAATGGTAAGCTTGTAGAAGAAAACAACATAGAATAAAAAAAGTAAAATAACTTCATAAATTGAATTCAACTTGAAGAAACTTAAAAACCATCTCAATATGTAACAACATTCACAACTTCAACAACTTAATATATGAATATCAACCGAACAACTAAAAACTTATCAATAAAGCAACTAAACAAGTTAACAACTAATGCATCATCACTCATTTTAACTTTACAGATCTCCTATAACTCAGTAAACATTTTAAGTGACCTAACCCTACTGAATCACAATATCTGATTTGTTATCTCTAGGTCAAGTATAGAAGAACTTAGGCATAGTGACCTATTTAAAACTTATTTTGGTTTCTCAAATTTGGTCACTTAAACTAGGAAGGTTTAATACTACTATCATGAATATATCAACTTGGTTATGAGCCTACCACAATAGTAGCATGCATTAACCAAGCCCTAAATGGGATTAAACTGTCACCTAACATTTAAATATCGTGCACCTTTTTAGCACTTAGGAATTTTGGCCCCCCGACTTTGTGCCTTACTCGATTGTCACTTATGACAAGTATGGTTTAGCCTTAATTCAACTTATTAAATCTAGAGGAAACAATTTTAAAATCAACTTCCCACTCAAAAGGCCATTTCCACACTAAAGGGTTTTTAACATTAGGCTCGTAGAGTACCACAACTTATGTTCACACAATAAGATATTATAATTTCTAAAAACAACTTTCTCTCTTCTAATTATTATGCAACTTACAACTTAAAACATGCATAACATGCACTCATCACAACTTAATAAATACTTAGAGTATACATTGTTCAACTTAAACAACATTCATCTCAATTTATTCATCTCATCATGTTTCATCAACATACAACAACAAATATCATAATTATTCAACTAATATACAATAATCATAATCAACTTACACCATAAGCTACTAATTAAAGTCCATTAACTTGAAGTTTGAAAAATAGGATCCTCCTTGGGCGAGTAACTCACTCTAGGTTCCTCGTTGAGCAAGCTACAACTCCTTTAGCAAGATTTGTTCCTCATCTCTTTAGGTGAGCTCTAACTCATTGAGCAAGCCGAACTCCCTATGAGTTTTCTTGTTGGGCAAGAGATAGTTCATTGGGCGAACAAGACCTCCTATGAGTCCTCTCATTTAGCGACTATAACTTGTTGAGTGACGGAGACCCTTTGTGGATCCCTTCGTTGGGTGAGCTCCCAAAGCTACAATAACAAAGACTCTAGTTTGCTAGGCAATACTAATAATGCTCGACGAGCCTTCATCCAAATTATCACAAACTCTTATTTTTGTTGAGTAACTCATTACATCGTTGAGCTAAAATAGGTTTTATGGGTTTTTTGCCCCCATTTTTCAAGGTTTGCTCAATAAGTATACCCCCTCATCAAGTGAATATGTGCAACACCTCCATGGTGATCACATCTTCCTAGCTCTTATGGCCACTATAAAGACCCATCTCTACATGCAATCTAAGCAAAAACAGAAACGACAACTTAAACAACACGAATTCATCTTCAAATTCGACATGCAAACAACTTTTAACAAGAAATCATAGATTTTTGGGTTTCGCTCAACATACTAATCCAACACTCACCGACATCATCCAACGTCAAAAGCTTTCAACATAGAGGCCACCAATGGGTGTAGCAACAACAAATGACAACATAAAATAACTTAAGAAATCACTAACATGTCAAGAAATTTTGTTCGAAATATATGATAGTAATCTTGAAAAAGCAGTTACATTCACTTGAGTAATTTGACAGTTATTTTTATTTAGATAGTTACGTTGAAATTAACGACCTGATTTTAGCTCTTGATTTTTCAATTTATTTTATCCGATCAATTGAGATTGAAAAAATAATTATACTACTATCTAAAAGACTAAAACTAGTCGTCAATCATAATATTACTAACTTTTGGTCCAATCAATATGTAAAAAGAATGTATCAAAAACATATAAAGGTGCAAACAACGTTAAGATTAAAACTACGATCAATAATAGTTAATAGCCAATAATAAAAAAACAATTATAAGCTACATATAATTTGTATAATAACAATTGGAAGAAGAAAAAAAAAAACTGGGGCCAAGTCCATAGCTTAATTCGCCTTGCACCAATTACAGCCTTGCCGATTTTATCACTATAATCACACTACCTGTAAGATTTTATCACTATAATCACACTAGATTATATGCAAAGCATTTTTTCTCATCATGCCTCTACAAACTTCCTACAACATTAACGTGAGCCTAACCAACACTAACAAGCCTCGACCAATTCTTGGATAGTGCCAATTATTAGCTTTGAGTTATTTATTGTCAACCACAATAGTATCGATGTTTGGATAGCACTCACTACTAATATAGCAATGTCAACTTTTGACCGATGCTAATGGCTTATTTTGGTAAGCTTATTCACCGGTAAGAATTTGTTTACATAAATTTTTCCGGAAACATTTATAATAGAGAAAAATAATTTAAAAAATTGAAATAAGTTTCTCTAAGTTAAAACAAATTTATGCATAAATTAAAAAATATGATTTTAAAGAAAATAATAGAAGACAACTTTTCCAAATTAGCCTTCGTTCTTCTCAAAATTGTGCTCAACTTTTACCAATGGATCACTCTATTCCTACAAGCTCTCATGCCATATTAAACTTAAGGTGTTTGAGATCAAGCAAATGTGATCATTCTAATGAATTTAAATGATTTTTACTCTGTTGTCACTGAACTATTTTAAGTGAATAACAATAACTAACAACATATATATTTAACTTGATAGCAATATAACTGAAAGTCTTGTCTGAAACTAACATATATAATATCACACAACTAACACATACAATATTTTATACGTGTTTAAAACGATTTGAAGTGGTGGCTTGCATAACCGATAAAAAGATTTTAATTAAAGATAGATAACATACATAATTATAGAGGATGAATATTTTGATATTGGCACGGCTCAATCATATTAAAGAACTCAACATATCTCTTAAAGAACTTTAATTTGATTGAGCCAAGCCAACATCAAATAGTTATATTTCATATAATCAAAACCTCAATTACTTTGATGACATGCTTGGTGCACTTTGCAACTTCTCAATCCAAAAGGCTGATCACCATTTCTTCAACGATTTTCAAATCTCTGCGTTGATGGAAAGCGTGGAATGATAGAACCAGAAAATGGCTAAAGCATTAAAAGAAAATAGAAGACAAAAAATACTATTAAGATAGAAAGAAATGAAGGCCAAAAATGATGCTGAAATGGTAGAGGGCATCGAGTTAAGGCATAAGAATATTTAGCTTATTATATAGGGGAGAAGGGCTAAGTTGCTAGAGGGAAGAGAACATAAAATCACATAATTTTTAATTGGATCAGATTGCAAAACAATCAGGGTTTGCCTCAAGTTAGAAGCTTTGTGCATCTTCTGTTGTACCTAATGTAGTTGGAAAGACAGCCAGATGGTCCCTTAAGTTTTTATATTTTAAATTTTAATTTATAATAATAAATAATTGTCATCACCTTCAATGTCATTATCACATCATCACATTGAGTATTTGTGTTTCACTTTACATGAATATTCTCTTAAATCACTTCTTTTGCACGACATAGGTGGGTTTGTACGTGGTTTTATGGTAGTAACCATTGGAAGGTTTTCCAAACATAGAAAAGAAAAACCAAACAATTTGCATTAAGTACCGATTATAATGGGTGACATTATTTACATTATATTTTCTTTACATCGTTTATATAACATTTTTAAAAGTAATAAAATGAAACAGTTTTAGAAGTATTCTCCTCTTCCTTTGAGTTGATGTAGTATAGAGAAGATTTAAAATTCGAACTTTGTTGTTATTTTTTAATTTTGTTATTAATTAAAACAAAAAAGTTTTAGTGATTCTTTTAAATAATGTATATAAAAAATGGTTCTAAGTCGCTTTTTACTCAAAGCCACATCACTTGGCGGGGTGCGCATCTAAGTAAACTTTTAAGTGAGTCTTTAATAGAAGAATTGATATTTGATTATATAATTAAAATTGATGATCAATATTGTTTAAATAAATCAATCTCAATATATTAATTCATCTTATCGGTTGCTAAATATATCAACATAAATTTATATTATATATATAACATATATAAAAATAATAATCTAATTTGATGTACATATTTTTTTTATGTAATTTTATTTGTAAAAAATAAAAAATAATAATAATAATTAATCATTTTTGTAAAAATTCTAGATCTTAAGATTTGACGACGAAATGTAACATCAATTAATTTAATAAATATTAATAATTTTTAAATATTTTATTAAATAAAATATAAAGTCAGGAAATATTTTAATCTCACTAATTTATTAATAAAAAATGATACGTCTCTTTTTGTATATACATTTTATTGACTATTTTACCTTTTAACTTTTAAAACACTCTTTCTCTCCTATACTTCTTTTATTTAACTTTTTTTTTCCTATACTTCTTGTAAATTTATTTTTCTAACATCTCATAGTTTTAAAATAAATATATTTGTTCTCTAATTGTTAATTACTCATGTATATTTGCATCAATTATTTTTATTATTTTATTTTACATAAAATACATAGAAGTTTACAAGTGTTTTATTACCCTAGTTATAGTAAAAGTTTTTTTTATATATATATATAATTGATTCCTTCAATAGGATAAATATTAAAAGGAAAGAGTTGGAGAGAACGACAACGTTACAATGATGACATGCACAGCCTTAATTCTGAGTTGTTAGTGGAAAGGCACAAAAGTTCATTCAATAGTCTTCATAGTGCAATTAGTCGGGCCAGGTCTCAATATGTGGCCCACTGAATAAGTTGTTCAATCAATTTTCTCTGGCATGATTGCAATGACAATTGGATTTGGGCCTCTTTGTGTTTTTTTCTCTTAATAATACGACATCGTTAGGGCATAATTAGAATGTCGGATCTTGCAAAATGGATTCGATTCATGTTGAAACAAAATTGTGTCATTTGTTTCTTGGTCTCCCAAAACATATACTTTTTCACATTCAAGTTAAAGAAAAGAATCGTATGATTGTTCCATCAAATGTAGATGAAGCATGAGCCTCAACGAATGAGTGTGAATTGCGATCTAATTTGGTGCCACAAGCATATGAATTGATAGTTTGGGATCACATTTAGCATCATATAGAATTGAATAGATAGTTTATGACTTTGTGTAGTGAGACTGTGAGAATGGTGGTCAACAGTGCTTATGTTTGAAGCAATGTGCTGTTTTTTTTCTCTAAAGTCTCTTGCTCTTTTTGATGTGTATATTCATGACAAGGACCCATACTTGTTTGATTGGTTTTGTAGTTAACCTGTCATGGTAAAGAGAAAAAGGAACTCTAACTAATCTTTTATAACCATGTTCATCCCACGTGCAATAGAAAAAGGGTAATTTAGGTGAATTCACCAATTACAAGCTCTCTTCAATCATTGGAAAAATCAAAAATAAAATTAGGATATTGAACAAATTGTTTTCATAACATTTTTGAGAGATAAAAATAAACTAGTTACTTCGGAATAAGTGCACCAAGTTAATATATATATATATATATATATATATATATATATATATATATATATATATATTCAATATTTACCTCCCATAAAATATTAGCAGTGTTCATGAATGGATTTAAAGAAAAAAAGTTATTCAATCCAAAGATTAAAACAACTTAGTGTTTGATTTGATTTAATTAGTTGCTTTCTTAAAAAAATATTATTCAATTCAATAAAATGTGATTTGGATTAGATTAGATGATTCAGTTTTAACTAGAAATTCTTGTACTTAAATTACATCTTAGAATATATTATAATCTAGTTTTTATTTCCAAGCCAAACTTATTACTATCTATGATGTGCGTGATGATAAATTTAGGGTGATTAATTATATAGGTTATGGTTAATGTGGATAATAAAGTGTTCAAAGATGATTATTACTTTTATTATAACTTATTATTATTTTGTTGTTGAATTGCAAGTATCACTAAGTTAATCTCCTTTGTTCAAAGAGAGGAAGATGTTACGTTAGGTATTTTGCTATGCATCTTTAGTGTATGTTGAATATTAGTTTAAAATTATGTTTAACAAAAAAATACATGTTTTAATATAAAAATAAAGTTGTTGATGTAGTCTTTTTAACCTTATTTATGTTTAACTCAATTGATTCTCAAACATCCTTAATTTACGAATATAGATTAATAACACATGTATTATTATTATTATTATTATTATTATATTTTTACATGCTTATTTACCGAAAAGGATAAATTTTGGAATAGGCTTAAAAAAAATGTTTTCAATTGCATGGACTTGAACTTGACACTAAGAACAAAACAACCCATGTCAACTTTATAACTCAAATAAGGATAAAATTGAGAAATATAATTGATCGAATCAAATATTTCTAATATTCATCATCATGCATGAACTTTATCCCGGAAGCATTTAGGGCTTTATTATTGTAAACAAGAATGATTGTGTTTCAAAATCACAAGTTATTTCAAATGTTTTCAAGATATAAAAAGGTTTTCATATTGTCTAAGAAGAAAAGAACTACATTTTGGTAAATCATTTATATCATCTTATAAGTTAAACGAAATTTAGTTTTTTGAAAAGGTTTACAAAAAGTTTTTAAACCACAATTCAACTCCTTTCTTGCATTATACAAAATGTTTTTTTTTTCTTTCCTAGTTGAAGTTCCACTTTAGTCTTGAATACTTAAACAATACAAAATTTAAAACTTCCTATGAATTAAGTATAAGTAACTACACCTTGAATAATCAACTATAAATGTATTAGGATGTCATAGAGGAAGAACCAGAAACAACTATTGTATTAGTTGTAAGATATCATTATCTCTTTTGTCACCTAATTTTCTTATGTTTGTTCATTTTTCTTTAATACACTTAATGTAAACCTTAAAGTCTAATAAGTTTAACTTATGTATTAGTTGTAATTGCTTTCATTCAGAAGATCCCTCTCGAGTAATTGCTCTCAATGAAGAAGCTTCTTCCATAATTAGCCAAGTAACCACTTTTAGTAGAGAAGATCCCACTCGAGTAATCACTCTCGAGTGGAAGTTTGTTCTAAACTTGTCAACTAATCACTCTTGGCTGAAAAATCTCTTTGTAACCATTATAGACCATGAAGTTTCTTCCATAATATGCAAAGTAGCCACTTTTTTTTATGAGAAAATCCCTTCTTTTTTTGATAAGCAACATTAAATTAGCAAGAGTACAAGGGGTACTCTAACTCATATACACAAAGTATTTTTAAAAAACAAAGAAAGTTAATACATTCCACATCAACCAAAAATCATAAACCCCAAAATAGGCAGCTTAATTAGCCTATACCAATAGGCTTCCCATATCCCAGACATTATAGTGCCAACATAATGGTATGATAAAAAGCAATCCTCACAAACGAATAACAATGAACCAGTGACACGGAAAGCTACCAACCAATGTGCAACATTTAGGTAGACAGGTACCAGGAAAATTAGACTAAGAGAAGAAATCATAATTGAAAAAGGAAAATCTGGCCCTTAACCAACTCCATGAGCATAGCTGCACCAGAATTAGTATTTCAAAAACCAGGATTATTTTAGAGTTGAATATGAGATCGTTTCTAGTTAGCCAAATTTTTTAGATAACAAATAACAAGATAAGAATCCAACAATTATGGTACTTTGTAGAACAATAAAGAAGCCCATAAAATTGTTCCAAGTTTTGCACATAGAAATTATGCATAACAAAATTTAATCATAACCAATTAAAGCATGCCATCCAGAGCTGAAAAGAAACCTCACACTCAAAGAACAAGTGAGAAGTAGTTTCTCCGTTATTCCTATACAAACCACATTCCAACTGTGATGCTTGCAGAACACCTCTTCTAAACAAATTATATTTAGTTAGAATTCTATTCAAGTGAGAAAATCCCTTCTAAGAAATCATCCTCGAGGGGAATTTTCTTCTAAACTTGTTGAGTAATTAGTCTTGTATGGAAGATACCTCTTGGGTAACCATTCTTGATAATGAAGTTTTTTTCCTAATATACCAAGTTGTGGAGGAGAGATAATCACTAAAAGGGAGGATTGAATAGTGAATATCAAAAACTCTCATTTTTCACAAGAGAGTGAAGTAGTATCTACAACAGATGAAGTGTTAGAAGAATAATCAAAAGAATAGTGAAAATTTATACTAGTTTTCCTTAAACACAGAGACTATGTCTTGTTCTCAATCCAACCAGATTAAGTTTCACTAACTTTCTCTCAAAGTTATGAGTATTTTTCCCAAGGCACTTTTGACTCTACAATAAGTGTTCTTTGACTAGTCTCTTCAAGTTACTACCCAAGTATTCTTTTACAGTTAAGTCTCTCCAATCTCTACCCTATAACATTAGTTACCAAGATATTACAAGGTTGTTAAGATCATCTCTCTAAAATGTGAATACAACAATGTTTGGGTACAAAGATTTTTTTTACAAAAAAAAAAAGAGTTATATAGAAGAAATGTGTATGTTTTTGTGAATGTTCTTGTATTTTCAATCAAAAAGCTTTTTTTTTTTTTCTCTTGATCTTTAGAACTTATTATATAGTAGCTTTGGAGAAGATGATTTTTGAAACTTATTGAGCCTTGCTCATAGATTTTCTTTATCTTACTCCATCTTTTGATTGAAGTGAGAGAAGAAGTATTCATTGATGCATTAATTAATGCTTTTTCACAAAAAATACTTCTTATCTTGGTCAATCAAGCTACTTATCAGAGTAGAGTTACAAACGGAAGCTACAAGATGCAATGTCAGCGTAGAGCAACTATAGTAGTGACTTTACATACCTTTTTACGTGATTTCAGAGATTTAGTTTTGGAAGAAAGCATGATTCTTCTCTTTAACAAGTTTGTGAGTTCCGAGATGCTCTTTTGATTCAATCTGTTAAGGAATGAAACATTCAAAGCGAACTTTGTCAATAATATCAATAAATGATATATTTAATGTATATAAGATAAACTGTATGTTTCATCTTATTAACAATCGCTTTACATTTCATTTGATAAACCTTTCAATGATATGTGTCTTACACTTCGTTTGATAAACCTTTCAAAGATGTTTTTGCAAACATTTCTTCTATATGAAATAACTTTGTTTGTTAACATTAAAAACTCTAAATTTAGGAGATTATTTTTTGACTTAACACAAATAATCGCTCTTGGCTGAAAAGATCCTCTCAAGTAACCGCTTTTGAATGAAAGTTTCTTCTAAATTTCTCGAGTAATCAATCACGACTAAAAGACCCCATCTCGGGCAACTATTCTTGAAGAGTTTCTTTGTATAACAAAACCATTCTTGGTCGAAAAGATCCCTCCCAACCTAAATCTCTTGAAAACTCGGATAATTTTTCAAAATAGATTTGAATTTATCAACACAACAAATAAGAAAATAGATGTAGAAAGCAAAACAACATGCTTAGAAGAAAATGAAGACTATAATTTCATTTAGGTCGAAAAGAGCATTATTACCCCCAAAATACAAAGGTAATAATGGTCAAAATCACATTTAATAATCATTATCATTTAAGTTTTCTTCATCTTCCCAATTGGTTTCAATAATCGTATTGTTAGAATGGGTGCCTAGAGTACCTTCATCAATAGGAGCAAGTCAAAGAATCGATCTCACATCCATTAACTCTCCTTTATAAACATCTTTATCAATGTCAAAGCCTATCGTATCGGCCAAGTTGCAAAGTAGTTTTGCTTGAAGGACAATCTTGTCAAACTTGACCAAGTGTTTGGTGAAATCTTAGGCCTTTACTTCTCGAACCAAATTCTTGGTCCTAAACTTTCCAACCTTTTCTTCAACTCGCTTCTCAGTAACTTAGACCAAAGAAGCCAATTTCAACCACCTCCTCTAAAGCTTGTAGTTAGAATCTTCAAAATATTGACAAAGAGACTTCAACTCAACTTCTTTTTCTTGAAGAACCATAACATTGTCTAATTAAAAAACCAACCTATTAATTGTTATATTTTCTAAACTCAACTTAACATTATAAACTATATCATTATTATATTTTAATTAAAATAAAAAACCAACCTATTAATTGTATATATATTGCAATTTCAAAATAATTATTATATTCTTATTTTCTATTACATTTCATCTTTTTTTCTTTTCTTGTATTTTTTAAAATAAAAATAAAAGTATACTTCGTTTACTACAGTGAGGCATGAAATAATGTGTCTCCTCTCCTAGTAAGTAAAACCTTTTACTTTGGTTGTCGTCAATTTTTTATTTGGAGTTGTGTTATTTGATCATAGCGTAATTCATAAGGTCATTTTTTCCAATAGGATCAAACTGTTAAATTAATAGGACTTGCTTTTGGTCAATAACTTTATGCATCTTTTGTTATACCTAATATGGCTGGAAAGACAATAAGAAGGTCCTATAATTCAAATTTGGTGATTTCAAGTGCATAATTTCCATCACCTTAGCTGTCATTGAGTTTTTATATGGCTCTTTTCACTTTATATACTTCCTTCTCTTCTTTTGGACGTTGTGGTAAAGGTGGGAAAATAAAATTGTTCCAATTAGAGGATGTGTCAATGAAGTATATAGTTGATGCTTTTCTTGAATATAATGAGCATGAAAAGTTATTCTTGGCACCTTACAATACAAGGTAAATAATTTTTTAATAAACTTTATTTTTTTTATGAACATCAATGAATGTAAGGTATTTAGAATTTGCTAACTAACAATTTTTTAAGGAATCACTAGGTGTTGATTGCCATCAATGTTACGTTTAGATACAATGTTATTTAGATCCCTCTTGCATGATGATCCAAATTGTGAACAACATATGAAGGATAATTTTGACAAGTTAAATGAATTTATTTTCATTATAATGAACATGAGATATTTTGAATAATTAAATTAATTTATTTTATTTTGATAGAGCATTGTATATTTATCGTGCTCCTAAAGGGACTAGGGTGCAAAAATCTAGACCAAACAATATCAATTGGATATCTATAAAGGTTTGTACCAAGTTTTTCAACTTCAATCTCTTGCACAAATCTTGATCAAACAAGACTCATTGTCTAAAATAAGGATAATCCACCACTGATTTAACCTTTCATATTGACTTATATAGTGTCTTTGTCAAACCAATACAATTGATTGCAATTATTATGTTATGAGGTTCATGAAATAAATTCTTTCACAAAATGAAAATATCATCCCAAATATGGGATGCAATTTTAGTTTTAATTTATATTTATTATAATTTTAATTTTGACATCATTTAATGTTATTTAATTCTAACTTACCTTTATTTTGGTTTTCTATTTTGAAGTGCTTACCTAACTACATGTGTGCTACTTACTCTCATGATAATTTAGTTGAAATCATGTGTTCTAAAATTATGGTTTAGTATAGTTTGTATTAGGAATTATTATAAGACAAATATGTAGTTAACTTTTTAATTTTTAACTTGATGTTGATGAACAATACAAATTGCTTTGTTTTTGTTCTTTATGACTAAATTATTTATTATCTATGAAATTAAATATTTTGAGCTTCGATTATGATCTATATATCTAGTGTGAAGGTTTGTTCTGATTGGTTGCAATTATATATATGTTAATTTTACAGATTTATTGAAATTTTAGATTGTCCATATTAAAAGGTAAACTTTGCCACAATTTTAATAGAGATTTTATTGATCAATAAAATTATATGATTGAGTAGTGTTTTTAATTAAATTGTGTGAGACTATGAAAACAATTATATGTTCATGAATCATTGTTTTGAACTATTAAAATAGTAAAAATATAAACAAAAAAATAGAGTTTTGAGTTGTAATTTTGATATAAAAGAACAATTTGTGGATTAGTTGAAAACTTGTATATGCATATGGTCTAAGTAATGTTATTAAACAAGAACAATTTAATTTGATTCGCTCTTCAAATTAAATGTTATGCACAACTAATTGAAATGTTTCAAGAATTGAATGAATTAATTTAAATATTAAATCCAAGAAGTTGCAAAAGGATTCTAAAAAATAGTATATACAAAAAAATTACATAAACATTGCTTGTCTAAAATGCCAACAAGTGTTGTTATAGGACATAACTAGACAACACTTGCAATAAATAAGTGTTATTATAGGATATCTTTAGACAACACTTTTTTTTTTTAAAAAAAAAAATTGGTGTCTAAATGAGCTCAAAGACAACACTTTTTTACTATAGGTGTTGTCTAACTATATACTACAACAACACTTATTTTGTGTTATTAAAGGTAACTTCCCTTTAATAGCACGAACATAAATAACACGTGAAAGTGTTATTAAAGACCTTATTTAAGTGATATTAAAAGGATTTTTTGTTGTAGTGAAAGGAAAATCAAGTCAATTTGTTGAACTCTTCAATTTCACATGGAAAATTCTCTAACATATTATGAATTTTTATTAGCTTATATGTTAATTTATTTTACTGAAATATTTGTTTAAAGTTGTCAATTTGGGTCTGATTTGATAACTCTACCTAACCACCTCACAAATAAGGTCAAGTTAAGCATGAAAAGAGATGATCTAAATGGAACTAAAACATTTTGGTCCAACCCAACAAGACAAATGGGCCTACGTCGGGCTAGCTCGCAGGTTTATGGTATAACCTGCTAAACTAATAATTGAAATAATATGAACTATCATCATTGTCAAACTATAAATTTATAATGTATTATAAAATAAAATAATAAAATATAATAATAATAATAATAGTCTTTCACTTTTTTTGTGTTTGCTTACATAGTTGTGGTTACAAGCTTAGAGTTAAGGTTAACTTCTATGAGAGTTTTTCTAATCCTGTTTTAGGTACTAATAATCTAAGATGTCATATTATTAAATATACTATGATCTCTTAAGTATCAAGATGTTGGGGTCATGTTAGATAACAAAGCTAGTTTTTTGAAGTAGTGAAAAATTGATCTTAAGAGTTATAGAGATGTATTTGCTACGTGTATTATCATGCATGATATTTTATATAGATATGTTAAATTTGATGGGTTCTGGTCAATGAATAAATTGCTAAATCCTGATTTTAAACTCAATTGTAAAAATATCGTAATAAAGTGTTTTAACTAAATAGAAAAAGCTAAAGAACATGTTAACTACTTATGGATATTGTTTCGGTCAAAGGGTGGACTAGGGTTTTTTCCTAAGTTAAGCCAAGTCAGAGCATTCAAGAGTGTAATCTGCCTTCCTAGCTCTAAGGTTTTAGGTTTTAGGTTTTATGCTTCCTTGCTTATGGGCTTCATGGGCCTCGTTGACGCAGAAGTTCTCGTAACGGTTTTATATGGGAATATTTAGCCATCAAAAATAGGATTTTATCCCTAATATCGATTCTGTGTCAAGAGGGAAAATCCACTCGGATTTAGGCTGAGCTCACCCAGGAGATAGGCAAGATCGTAATCCGACCAGTCTTACCCATGTAGGGGGTAAGATCGGGTTTCCCTCGAGAGCACTCATGTAGAAGGGTTTTCGGATCCGTGCCCCCTAAGGAGGTCAGGTCAGGATTCGACCTTCATGGTACACTTGCCTTCCAACCCTGAGCCTATAAGGCGAGAGGGCTTAGTTAGCCATGGGGTAGGAACAACTCCTATCTAAGGGGTCAGATCAGATTCCGACTTAGACGATGCCTCGGGTTGGTTTTGACGCTTGATATGCTGAAGGTGTAAAGTCTTCCATAGCTTGTCTCTTCACCTTACGCTTGAAGAGACATGCATTTATTGTTGCGCCGTCCTCGCAGGGGGCACATTATTACAGTGCCACATGTCGCACGGTGCGTGTAACGTGAGTGTGTGGGGCCCCTAGGGTCAGGGGGTGTGGCGTTTCACGCGCGTTACCATCGCCCCCCTTCCCACGCGCACCCCTTCAAGTCTATAAATAATTGGCCCTTTTATGAAAAACAAACATTTTACCATTTTGCTTTCCCTACCTTTTCCCTGCTTCATCTCCAGCGAGTGTTTGCCTTTTCCTCCGCTCCCTCACGGTGGTTTGCGACGGTCCTGTGGCATTTTTGAGTGGAAAAGAGGTGTTTGTGAACCCTTAGGTACACCCACCTATTTATTGTGTTTGGTAGTTGTTGTTTGTCTATCATTTTATTTGCTTGGCTAAGTTAGGTCCTTTGAATCCATGGCGTCCATAAATTATAAGGAGGTTTATGAATGGCTGAAAGATGATGTGTTAAAATATGAGTCTTGTATAAACTCTTGGGCCAAGATGGAAATTTTCAATAGCGAACACGTATCTCGAGGTATTGACAACATCCTTGTCTGTGAGCCTTGTGTAGATAATGAGCCTGTGTGTATAAGTTCGTCCTCCGAGCATTTTACCTTTTGTTATGCTACCCTTATCTCTAAACTTAAAGTTAAGGTGGCCTCCCACTAAGTGCAAGAAAGGAGTGCTTAGGTCTTTAAATGTGGCCCCAACCCAGTTTCACCCAAATAGTTAGGCCTTCGTTCGGGGTTTTGAAATCTTATGCTTTGGGCTCGAAATAATCCTGACTGAGGACAAGTTCTTTTACTTCTTCGAAGCCTGTACCACTAAACGCAGTAGTTGGGTATCCATGAATGGAGTGTTAGGTCGGGGGTTATTGTCTCTATTTCAGTCGTCCTACAAGGACTTCAAAAAATCATTTTTTCGCATTCGATGCCTACCTGGTGACGAGGATGTGCTTGAAGGATATCCTCTTTATTGGAACAAGAAAACGTTATCCTTTGGCAGGCTAGATTCCGAGTCACTCTCCGAGAAAGACCGAGAGGATGTTAAAAAACTCGAAGACCTTAAAACCCTTTTCAACACCGCAAAACTCCTAGATCTAGAGAATAGGCCTCAAGAATTGAAAATATATATAGGTATTATGCTGTCAGAATGTTGAAGCTTTTCTCCCTTTCACCTTTACTTCTTATCGTAACCTGTTGATGTATTTTGCAGAGAGGATGGCTAGCATGAGTAATCGTGAATTGATGAAGCTATGGAAGCAACAAAAGGCTTCCCAGGCCGCTGGAGTGGGGGAATCGGCTATCGAGAAGGTCGGTGAGACTGAGAGACCAACTGCCATGATGAAGAGCATAGGCGAACCTTTGCACAAGCGTCACCGAGAAACCGATAAGTCTATTTAGGTAGTGAATTTGGAGACGCTCATAGCCACCAAGGAAGACAAAGGCGACATAGAGGTTCAATCTGCAAAAAGGACTCTGAGTATGTGCCTTGGTGAAAATTGGGATCCGGTGGACCATGGTGCCGATCATGGTAATGTGGCATCTTTTTGGGACAAGAAATGTAACCACTCTGCCCATATTTGTGAGACCGACTTGCTCGACGAAGACAAAGATGACCTGGAGAAGATGAGCGTTTTCTCCATTGCTAAGGGGGTTGAGTCACTGATCAATCGCCTATTGGCTCTTTCTCTCATCAACGAGGACACGATTCGTGGATTGGTGAGGGAGACTAAGGTACAGGGGAAGAAGATTTCTTCCCTTGAGGAGAGTTTGAACAAAGGTAAGGCCGATCTCAAATGGGTATCCATTGAACAGGACAAACTACTTGAAGGTCATCATGCCTTTGAAGAAGAGAAACGAGCTTGGTCTGCCGAGAAAGCGGCGATGGAGAAAGAGCTAGACGAGACTCGCCTAGCCCGAGACAAGAATGCCGATGCTGCCCATATCTTTGAGAATGATTTCTCATCGCTGAAAGTCGAAGTTAGGAAGCTACAAACCGATCTTCAAGCAACCAAGATCTAAGCTATGAAGAAATTTGTCGAAGGCTTTGATGCGGCGATGACTCAGATAAAGTTTCTTCATGCTGATCTTGATATTGGGTGGGTATTTCAAGGAGATCATGAACGGGGAGTTGGTGGAGCCTCCCATGGATGATTGAGCTTGATTCCTAGGATTTGTACTTGTCTTTATGCTTTGGATTTTTTGTTGTGTTGTTTTCTAAAAACTATTATCATTTTGTTCGAACCATCTATGAAGTATGTGCCTTTTGTTTGATATCATGAAGAGTTAGACTAAATTAGAACCTCATTTTTGAATGGAAATACGTCATGCCAATGCCGACCGATCTCATTTAAAATGATAAAAAATAATTCTAAGTTAAAACATCAAATTTTGAACAAAATAATCGTCCAAATGCCGACCTCATGAAAATGAGACAGATAATTCTAAGTTAAAACTTCAATTTTTGAACCAAGTAATCGTCCAAATGCTGACCTCACGAAAATGAGTAAAATAATACAAGTTGAAACTTCAATTTTTGAACCAAGTAGTCGTCCAAATGCCGACCTCATGAAATGAGAAAGATAATTCTGAGTTAAAACTTCAAATTTGGGTAAAGTGATCGTCCAAATGCCGACCTCATGAAAATGAGTAAAATAATACAAGTTAAAACTTTAATTTTTGAAACAAGTAATCGTCCAAATGCCGACCTCATGAAATGAGAGATAATTCTAAGTTAAAACTTCAATTTTGAGTAAAGTGATAGTCCAAATGCCGACCTCATGAAAATGAGAAAGATAATTCTAAAACCTCAATTTTTGAATAAAGTGATCGTCCAAATGCCGACCTCATGAAATGAGAGATAATTCTAAGTTAAAACTTCAATTTTGAGTAAAGTGATAGTCCAAATGCTGACCTCATGAAAATGAGAAAGATAATTCTAAAACCTTAATTTTTGAATAAAGTGATCGTCCAAATGCCGACCTCATGAAATGAGAGATAATTCTAAGTTAAAACTTCAATTTTGAGTAAAGTGATCATCCAAATGCCGACCTCATGAAAATGAGAAAGATAATTCTAAGTTGAAACCTCAATTTTTGAATAAAGTGATCGTCCAAATGCCAACCTCATGAAATGAGAAAGATAATTCTAAGTTGAAACCTCAATTTTTGAATAAAGTGATGGTCCAAATGCTGACCTTATGAAAATGAGAAAGATAATTCTAAGTTAAAAGCTACTATTGAACAATGAGGTCGCCCAAAATCCGACCTTGTTGGAGAATGAAAAATAATCCAAGTTAAAAACTACTATTGAATAATGGATCGCCTAAAATCTGACTTCCTTAGAGAGTAAAAAATAATCTAAGTTTAGAAGCTTCGTGAACAATGGGATCGCCCACAATCCGACCTTGTTGGAGAATAAAAAATGATCTAAGTTTAAAAGCTTCTTGAACAACATAGTTGCCCAAAATCTGACCTCCTTGGAGGATAAAAAATAGTCTAAGTTTAAAAGCTTCTTGAACAACATAGTCGCCCACAATTCGACCTCCTTGGATGATAAAAAATAATCTGTTTAAACTTCAAATCTTTGAGCCAAATGATCGCCCAAATGCCGATCTCAATTATAAATGAGACAAATAATTCTAAGTTTAAATTGTATTTTTAAACCGAAAAATATCGTCCTTTTGCCGAACAATCACGAGTTTGGTCCTTGAGTTATTTATACTCGCCCAGTCAGATTTTTATCGAACAATCACGAGTTTGGTCTTCGAGTTATTTATACTCGCCCAGTTGGGCTTTTACCGAACAATCACGAGTTTGGTCCTCGAGTTATTTATACTCGCTTAGTCAGATTTTTACCGAACAATCATGAGTTTGGTCTTCGAGTTATTTATACTCGCCCTGTCAGGTTTTTACCGAACAATCATGAGTTTGGTCTTCGAGTTATTTATACTCGCCCAGTTGATTTTTTACCGAACAATCACGAGTTTGGTCTTCGAGTTATTTATATTCGCCCATTCGGATTTTTACCGAACAATCACGAGTTTGGTCTTCGAGTTATTTATACTTGCCCAGTCAGATTTTTACCAAAAAATCACGAGTTTGGTCTTCAAGTTATTTATACTCGCCCTGTCAGATTTTTACCGAACAATCCCGAGTTTGGTCTTCGAGTTATTTATACTCGCCTAGTCGGTTTTTTACCGAACAATCACAAGTTTGGTCTTCGAGTTATTTATACTCGTCCAGTCGGATTTTTACCGAACAATCACGAGTTTGGTACCTTTGAAAACAACATATGTCGAAAATGAAAGAATAATAGGGGATGGCGTTTATTGAGATGGAATTTTATTGGTTAATGGTGCCTCGTTAAAAACCTTCTCAGCAAAAAACCCTTTCACATTTTTATAGGGAATACAAATACTGAGTTAGCAAAAGAGTGCACCTAATGAAAACAAACAGACTAACTATAATAAAAATGTAAATTTGCAGCGTTCCATGTCCTCGAAATTCTTCCACCATATCGATAAGCTCCTTTGCCAACTACTTCGTCAATTCTATAGGGGCTGATCCATTTGGCTGACAGTTTATTCCTCATCTGAGTTAGTT
Source organism: Cajanus cajan (assembly GCF_000230855.2). Lineage (NCBI taxonomy): Eukaryota > Viridiplantae > Streptophyta > Magnoliopsida > Fabales > Fabaceae > Cajanus > Cajanus cajan. The sequence continues at coordinate 16,099,491 of NC_138520.1, read as the reverse complement.
GAGCACGCTTCAGAACAAGGTCTCCTTCAACAAAATCTCTTGGGACGACCTTTGAATTGTACTTAAAAGCTGCCCTTCACTGAGTTGCCACTTGATTTATCCGAGCTATGTCTCTTGTTTCAGAAATCAAGTCCAAATCGACTCGCCTTCCTTGTTCAGATTCCTTCTCGGAGAAGCATGTTGCACGCACAGAGGGCTCGCTGATCTCGATTGGTATCATGGCATCTGTCCCATACACCAGGTTGAACGGGGTGTCCTGAGTCAACGAATGAACGATCGTGTGATATGACCACAGTACTCTAGGAAGCTCCTCCACTCATGATGCTCCAGAATCTTGGACTCGCTTTCTCAGTCCTGGTAGTACAACCTTGTTAGCTGATTCGGCTTGACCATTACATTGGGGATGCTCAACGGAAGTGAACGTCATTCGAATATCGATCTCATGACAGAAATCAAGGACCCTTCCACTTGCGAATTATGTCCCGTTATCCGATACTAGCACTTCAAGAATGCCATATCGGCATATCACATTCTTCCATACAAAATATCCTCACTTTCTCTGTTAAAATGGTTGCTACTAGCTCTGCCTCAATCCACTTGGTGAAGTAGTCTATAGCTACTATCAAGAATTTTAGCTGCCTTACAACGATTAGAAATGGACCGAGAATATCGATCCCTCACTTGTTGAACGGCCATGGAGACAAGATTGAATGAAGTCGTTCGGCCGGGGAATGGTGTAAGGCCGCGTGCCTTTGACATCTATCGCACTTTCGGACCCAGTTGACACAGTCATTTCTCAAGGTTGGCCAAAAGTACCCAGTGTGTGTAACTTTGTACACTAAAGTTCGTCCTCCGATATGACTCCCACACATACCACCATGAATTTCTTCCATCACCCTCTATGCTTGTGGTGCAGTCAAACATCTTAGAAGGGGAGTGCTGAAACCCCTTCGATACAGTCTTCCTGAGATAACTACAAATCTGGCCGCCTCTCTTTCTATCAATGATGCTTCCCTTTTGTCCTCTAGTAACTGCCCCTGTGTTAGGTATGCGATATATGGTTCCATCCAAGATTCGAGCTCTTCTTGGACAAAAAGAACGTTCCCGTGTGGCTCATTAATACTCGACTAAGCCAACGTTTCCTGGATAACCGACCGAGTGGCCCTCGGCTTCTTAGTACTTGCTAACTTAGAGAGCAGATCAGCCTGCAAATTTTGTTCTCGCGGTACATGGTTAAGTGTAAACTCTCAGAAATTTTTCGATAAGAGCTTAACTTTCTCCAGGTATTTAGCCAATTGAGGGTCCTTTTCTTGGAAAGTTCTAGCCACTTGCCCCGTAATCAATTGAGAGTCACTCTGAGAAGACAAGCTCGTCGCCCCCATCTCCTTTGCCAAAATCATCCCTACCAACAACGCCTCGTATTCCGCTTGATTATTGCTTGCGTGGAATTCAAAACGTAATGACTGTTCCAGTAATATGCCTCCCGGACCCTCCAAGACGATTCCTGCTCCACTTCCTCCAAGATTCGACGCACCATCGACTGATAAAATCCATTGAGTTTCCTCGACAATAACCTCTTCAACAGGTGAAGTCAATTCCGTCACAAAATTGACTAAAGCTTGAGCTTTGATTGCCCCTCTCGGCTCGTACTTGACAGAGAACTCTGATAGCTCGACTGAGCACTTCATCATTCTTCCTGCCAGGTTGGGCTTCTATAAGACTTGTTAGATCAGATGATCGGTTCGAACTATCACCTTGTAGCTATGGAAATAGTGCCTCAACTTTCACGCGGTAACTAGTATCGCAAGATCCAACTTCTCAATCTTTTGATATCGAGCTTTCGCCTTCGACAAGACCCTGCTTACGAAGTAAATAAGAATTTGAGAACCTTCCTGATCTTTTACCAGAACCGCGCTGACAACTCGATCGGATGCCGATATGTATATCAACAGTGGGGCATTCGATCGCGGTCTTGTCAGAATGGGCGGCAATGCAAGTGACTTCTTGAGTTCCATGAAAGCCTCCTCACATTCGGTCGTCCAAGTAAAATCCGTACAGTCTATATTGGGCAAAGGGTACGAATCTTTTGGACAGGCTTTATTCAAATCGGTAAAATCCGTACACAATCTTCATTTTCCACTACTCTTACGCACCATTACCACATTTGCCAACCAATTCGGGTATTGGATCTCACGTACATGTCCCGCTGCCAACAAATTTTTTGTCTCATCTGCGATGACTTTTCGCTTCTCCTCCCCGAACTTTCTCTTTTTTTGGATCACTGGTTTTATATTTGGGTCCACGAAAAGCCTGTGGCACAAGAAGTCAGGGTCTACGCCTGACATATCCTTCGAGTGCCATGCGAATGTCGACACGTTCGCTCTTAAAACCCTTATAAGCTTTTCCTCATCTCAGGAGTCAGAGAAGTGCCTATCTTCACATTCATTCCTTCCGTTATTTCCACCTCTTTAACATCCTCGACAGGGGTGGGTCGGTGATCGAAGTGACTCATTCTAGGGTCTAATTCAACGGAGTGGACTTTCTGCTCCACTTGTGCGACATACAATCGCCTTCGCGCCTTCAGGCTATCCTCGTAGAACTTCTAAGCAACCTCTTGATCTACTTTAAAGATCCCCACTCCACCATTCAATAATGGATACTTTACCTTTAGATGGGTCGTGGACACTATCGCCCCAAATTTGTTTAACACAGGCCTGCCGATCAGGATGCTATAGGATGACTGAGCGTTCACCACCAAATACCGAACCACCACCGTTTTCATCTGAGTGCCATGGCCAAAGGTTGTCTCCAAATCGGCATAACCCCTAGCAACAACCTGGTCTCCTGCAAAACCCACCAAAGTTCCTGCATAAGGGATAAGTCGGTCATTAAGAATTTTCATCCTCTCGAAAGCTTCCTAAAATAAGATATCCGTGAAATTTCCCTGGTCGACCAACACACGCTTCACGTTATAACCCATCACAATTGCCGATATGACAATGGGATCGTCCTCATGGGGAGCTACTCCTTCATAATTGGAATCCGAGAACGAGATTTCTGGTTGAGGAGGTCGGTGAAATTTCGATACGGTCAGCACTGTATGAGTGTACCTTTTCCGGGCAGCTGAGGTAACGCCTCCTCCCGCAAATCCCCCTACGACGGTATTGAAGTCCCCATGAATAGGTTACTGATGGATCTTCGACACCTTTGCTGGGGGGTCCCAAGGGGGAGACCTTTCTTTGTGTCTGTCTCTCCTTTCACCATCCTTTGCATGCCTGTGTCTCCTTTCTGACGAGCCTTCCTCATGTTTTTTTGCAACAAACTTTTTTGAAATAGTTCTCAGTGGTATGTCCATGAGTCCTGTGAAACTCGCACCAATCAGTCTTGAAAGGACCCAACTAACGCTCTGTCATCGTCAGAAACTCAAATAGTGATGCACTTTTAACGTCATGAAGTATCTATCTCCTAGGAACATTGAGCGGAGTAAACTTTTCTTCCTCATTATTTCGTGCCCACTCGGCTCTTGTCCGACTGCCATAATCTGCCTGTAGGTGATTGCACTCCTTCACATTGTAACGATCACGTCGCTTACTCCAATCCGAGCGTGGCTGGAGGTGCTTATTGTCCTCCTTATTGCCAACCCTAGCTTCCCGATTTTTCGTTGCTCTTTTAATGATTTTCCCTTCCTCCGTCTTTATATGACTTAGGGCGAAAGCTCTTACCTCCGACATCGTTTGGCAATTTGCTCTCTCCAGCGCGACATCGAAAGCACCCGATCTTAGTCCTTTTTGAAAGGTAATGACCGCCATCCTTTCATCCAAGGATGCTATCCTCAAGGCTACTTCATTGAACCTTTGCAAGAAGTCCTACAACGACTCCTCACGTTGCTGTTTGAGATCAAACAAGTCCAATGTTATCGGCGATTTCTTTTTATTGGCTGCAAACTGCGCCATGAAAAGCAGACTAAAAATATCGAAGTCAGTTATTGATCGGTCAGGGAGACCGCTAAACCAATCAAGGGCTGACTTTTTGAGCGTGCCAGGAACAACTTGTAGTGGATTTTCATACTCCCCCCACAAATCAGCATTTGAGCTCAGAAGTCCGTCAAGTGTTGACTAGGATCCTAGGTTCCGTCAAAAGGTTCCACCTGGGGGACCCGATGGTCCCTCGGGATGGTCTCGGCCTCTATAGCTTCCGAGAGAGGTCTGAAATCCCTAGGGACTTCCATCATAACACCTTCCTCCGCCGTTCTGGTATTGGCTGCTATCATAGCCTGCATCTCATCTGCTTGCCTTTTGATCTCCTCATTTTCTCGTTGAATAGCCTCCTCCCTCTCCCTAGATCGTGCATTCTCCTCTCTCAAGCCATTGATCAATGCCATCATCTCCTCCATGGTAGGGTGTTGTGGGTCTTTGTTGGATGTGCTGCCCTTCGCCATAGTAGGGCGTAGGTTTTTTTGTATTGCTTGGGGCCTAGGAAAAGTTTCATCGTAGCCCCACGATGGGCGCCAAAATGTTCCGGTCAAAGGGTGGACTAGGGTTTTTTCCTAAGTTCTGCCTTCCTAGCTCCATGGTTTTAGGTTTTATGCTTCCTTGCTTATGGGCTTCATGGGCCTCGTTGACGCCGAAGTTCTGGTAACGGTTTTATATGGGAATATTTAGCCATTAAAAATAGGATTTTATCCCTAATATCAGTTCTGTGTCAAGAGGGAAAATCCACTCGGATTTAGGCCGAGCTCTCCCGAGAGAGGAGTGAGATCGTAACCTGACCAGTCTTAACCATGTAGGGGGTAAGATCGGGTTTCCCCCGAGAGCACTCATGTAGAAGGGTTGTCGGATCTGTGCCCTCCAAGGAGGTCAGGTCGAGATCTGACCTTCACGGTACAGATATAATATATTTGACTTCTGATGTGTGGACATCAATAAATTTCCAAGACTATATAATTATAACTAACTAATTGCTCATTTATAACTAATATATAGTACCAATTAATCATGTTATAATAATAATTTTTTTTATTATAATTTTTTTAGTGTTTTTATTAGACCAATTTAGTCTAATGGTCGACATGAATAAGATTGAAAAAAAAAGATAAATTTAAAAATATAGGTCAAATCAATCTAATTTAAAATAATATTTGATACATAGAAGTTAGGTTGAGCTGGCCAACCTTACCGTTTAACACGTCTTTATCTGTTACAACCAGGTATTTATGTTAAGATAAGTAACGGTTTACAAATTTAAGGTGTTCCCACGGACAAGGATGAAAAACATGATCTTTTATTCTAAATTTAAACTGAGATTCCTTCTAATTCTGAATGTAATCTTAGAACCAGGCCGGTTTGTTAGTTTTCCTTTTGGGCTTGAGAGGGCCCACGCTGTAAGTGTTGTCTTCGGCTGAAGTCGCTGTGTTGTTTTCACAAAATAATTCCTCTTACGAATTAAATTATATATATTAAATTTAAAACTCCCTGTTAAATAAATTAGCGTATACATTTTAAATTTTTTCATATTTTATTAAATAAATTTATTTTAACATAAAATGATAATCACACACAATAATTACGTCTAAATATTAAACAAAAAGTAACAAAATGTGACATGATTAATGTACCTGTCTAAGGGCACACTCATAATCTTCTAGTAACTAGAGGGTAAAACGAGAGCTCCGGGCGGATGCTTTAGAGGGAGAAGGTACATGCAAAAGACACTCTGATGCTCAAGTCAGGACAAACACGATTCTCGAGAGTAATAAATAAATAGTGACATACCTCGTTTTACGTGACCTATTTATACTGCTTGTGATGGGCCCTGAGCATAGTGGGCCTCTTCTAACACTCACCAAATTAGGTAATACGATGTTAATTGGCTGATTATGCCTTAATCACATGTTTGTCCTCATTAGTTATGATTATCGTCTTACTTTGGCTTATCAGTCGTTGGCCGAGCCGAGGGGTGTAAGATCAACTACACTCCTTGGTCTCAGCCTTTTGCCGAGCCGAGAGGTGTAAGATCAGGTTTGCCTCTTGGTCTCAGCCTTTTGCCGAGCCGAGGCGTGGTAGGACCGTGTTTGCCTCTAGATCTTGGCCTTTTGCTGAGCTGAGGCGTTGCTAAGGGGGAATCAACAAGATGGTTGAGATGTGTTCGTGGGAAACTTGTCTCATTCGTCTCGTCTTTGCCGTCGGGGTGGCCGATAGGGAGTCATGTGCCGTTCCACGTGGTTGATAAGATCCTTCTAGTACACAAGCCCCCTAGCCTTGAGGAGTGAAACGACGTAAGGGGTAGATGTGGCGCTTCATTTGTGGTGGTTGGGTCAGAACGTGAAGAGTTGCAACTGTTGGGTTCATAACCATTGGGTATTAATGATGGGGGACGTGAAGGGTTGCCCTTTGTGGATCGTTGGATCAAATTTATCCAACGGTGCTCAGGGATGCGTCGTTTGAGATCATCTCAAGAAAGTCCTATAAATAGGTGTGTGGTGGGGACCAATATATACGTATTTCACTTGCTTGCTACGAGACGATATCAAGTTCAAGCTTCAGCGTTTCCGAGCGATTTTCACCGACCGAGACCAATCAAGCTTCAATTTAGGTACGTTTCTATGGCTGATATGGATGTTGTTCGGGTCAATTCCTCTAGGGGTACGAGTGGGTCTGCCGGCACGAGGTCGCATTCAGAATCTGGTCGACATCATGCTTCGGCCTCGACATCGAATTGTTCGGGTAGCGTTGAGATCGTCTCAGGGTTCGAGCGGCCCGAAAGTGGGGAGGAGTCTTCATCCTTATCGGTATCTGATGGCCGTCCCACTACTCACAAAGTCGGATCGACTACTCATCGTTTCCCTCCTATAGAAACCCCGGGTTACAAGTGGGTGCATTGGGAAGTGGGTAGCGTATACTCAGATATACCGATAGGAACTCCATAACATTGTTCGTCTCTGCCGAGAGGTTCTTGAATTTTTCGGAGGAAGAGAAGCCTTCACCCATCTTCTTTCAGCCGTGCCGAAGCGATGGGGGGCCGAATCCTAACTTCGTCTACCTAGACCAAGGAAACTACAAATATCAATACTTTTACGTATATGATTATTTGTTCCGAGATTTGAAGGTGACTTTTCCTTTTGACGAGTATTTTGTGGGTATCTTTCGGCTTCTTAATGTGGCACCGACTCAACTTCATCCCAACAGTTAGGCGGCCATGCAAGGGTTCCAACGGCTGTGTTTGGCCCTCAGTATCATATCGACACCCCATCTCTTCCTCTATTACTACTCGTCTTAGTTGACGAAGAAGGCCAAGTGGCTCTCTCTATTTTAGAGGGCCAACTGTCTATTGTAGCCTTACACCACCTCCTACAAGAATTTCAAAGTAGGATTTATAAAGGTGATGATTCGGCCGAGCACGGGAAATAAATACTTCTTCGATGCTCAGAGGAAATCGTTGTTCCCCTTGTATTGGACTCGGGCGCCGCAAAAGTACGACGTAGTGTCAAGGTCCCGAATGTCCTCAAAGGAACGGGCCGACCTCAACTTTCTTGAGAAACTTCTGCGGCCTATGCCGTGCCAACCCTTGGTTTGACTATTCGAGTCGTCCGACATAGCTGATGAGCTGATTGGTATAGTTACTTTCCCACTTATTTGAATTCTTGCGTTATCATTGATTTTGACTAATGGTGTGCAGGTATTATTGCGAGCTGCAGGAGTGACGATCTTGACATTTGGAGGTTGATCGGGAACCGAGTGGCTATTCCCGTGACGACGGGGGTGACGATCGAAGGTCGTTCGGGTGGAAATCGAGTTCCGACTCCCCATGGTGGTGTGGCCGGGCCGACTACAAAGGGAAAAGGAAAGGGAGGCAAGGGTGCGTCTCGGCCCCAGGCCAGAAAAAGAAGGCCTGAGGAAGAGAGGGCTGAGAATGAGGGCCGACAGGCCAAGCAATAGAGGCTGGCTAATCTTGTCGTTCCTCAAGGCTTGGTGGGGCTGAGTTTCTTGGTGTCGAACATCAATGCTAAGGATTTTTTGAGCCAACACTTGACGTCCGAGTCGGGTCAAGCGTGCGCGGGCCGAATGAGCTCCACCCAAAAATGGAACTTTTCTACGAGCTCCAAGTCCGAGCGTTGGCCTTGGCCCAAAGCATTGTGATGGAGCCCAATTCGGAGGCCGATGAGTTGCGTCCGCAATTATCAGACTCTGAGAAGTCGATGCGGGAAACTTTAGCTGCTCTGACTGATGCGCAGACTACCAACGCAAAGTTTCAAGCAGAGTTGGACCGCTGGGGCCGCTTGGTCGATGAACTAACTTTGAAGGTCCAACATCTCGAGAACTCCCTCAAGGGGGAAACGGAGAAGATGGACAAGCTAGGTCGAGAGCTAGAGGTCGAGAAGATTGCTTACGCGGCCTATAGGAAGAAAGCTCGTAGCAAGGTTTTGTCTCAGCACGAGGCCGGCTTCATGCAGGCGACTCGGCAGGCTCGCTACTTCGGAAGTTTCCCCCGTGACTTCCAATTTGATATGACCAAGGACTTCTTTCGGGGGGAGTTTGTGGACTTGGCCCAGATCCCCCCAATGAACAACCCAATGCCGAGGCACCTATTCCTCACCAAGCAAGACCGATTGGTGAAGACGAGATGGTGTACAAGGAGGAAGCTACCGAGGAGGAAGTCGCGGTCTAAGGGGAGCCTGAGGTGGGATCTTGAGTTATCTTTTACAAAGCTTTGCAACTTGCTTGTAATTGGAGGTCGATAGAGCCTCTTATATTTTGTAGTTTTTGGGCCGATAGAGCCCCGTAATGAAATTGTGTTTTTAACTTCATTACTTGGCACCCTGTTTGTTTTTTGGTTAACGCGTTGTCAGAATATAAGAAGAAGCTGTCGTATCTCGGGATGGATATAACTTATAAATAATTGGATAAGGCGCGCCTGTGGTCGAAAGAGATCTCGGGAGGGAAGACTTGTAAAAATAATTAAAGCCGCATCCTTGGCCGATAGAGATCTCAGGAGGGAAGACTTGTAAAATGTTAATATCGTAAGCCACATCCTTGGCCGAGAGGAATCTCGGGAGGGAAGACTTGTAAAAATAATTAAAGCCGCATCCTTGGCCGAGAGGGATCTCAGGAGGGAAGACTTGTAAAATGTTAATAACGTAAGCCACATCCTTGGCCGAGAGGAATCTCGGGAGGGAAGACTTGTAAAAATAATTAAAGTCGCATCCTTGGCCGAGAGGGATCTCGGGAGGGAAGACTTGTAAAATGTTAATAACGTAAGTCACGTCCTTGGCCGAGAGGAATCTCGGGAGGGAAGACTTGTAAAAATAATTAAAGCCACATCCTTGGCCGAGAGGGATCTCGGGAGGGAAGACTTGTAAATAAGTAAATGATTAAGTAGTTGCAAATGATGATGAAATGTGTATTCATTGATAAGTTGATGCCTCGTTAAAAACCTTGCCGACCAAAAACCCCTTTTCACGATTTTATAAGGGGGAAAAAGATCGGTCAAGGAAAAGAGTGCACCGTGATAGAAGTGCAGTGTGGATATAAACTATTAGACCTTATTGTAGTATGTCTTCAGGTGGGTAGAGTTCCACGTTCTTGGGATGACCTTGCCGGACATTTCTTCCAATTTGTACGCTCCATTGTTTAAGGTGTGTCAGACTCTGAATGGACCGTCCCAATTTGCCGCCAGCTTTCCTTCGCAAGGGTTTCTTCTGGTTGAACCTGTTGCCTTCCAAACGAGATCGCCTTCATGGAAAACTCTCAACTGCAAATTGGAATTAAACCGGCGAATCATTTGCTATTTGCACGCTTTGGCTACCACTAGCGCTTTTTCTCGAACTTCGTCCAAGACGTCTAGTTCGGCACGAAGAGAGCTGCTATTGGAGTCTTCATGGAAGTGTGTCCGCCGGAATGACGGTTCACAGACTTCAACAGGTATCATCGCGTCCGAGCCGTACGCTAACCGAAAAGGGGTTTCCTTAGTGGTTGATTGCGGTGTACACCGGTAGGCCCATAGGATCTTCGGTACTTTGTCGGCCCAGGTCCCCTTTGCCTTGTCGAGGCGCCTCTTCAACTCGATCAGGATGACCTTGTTGGCGGCTTTGGCCTGTCCATTGGACTGTAGATGCTCTAAAAACGTAAATCGGTGTCGAATACCCATGTTCTCCAGGAAAGTATTAAATTTTTTATCAGTAAATTGGAGGCCATTGTCCGAGATGATGGCGTGAGGAATGCCGAAGCGAGTGACTATGTTTTTCCATACGAACTTCTGAATGGTAGCGGCTGTGATAGAGGCAAGAGGCTTGGCCTCGATCCACTTAGTGAAGTAGTCGACGGCCACGACAAGGAATTTACATTGGCCCTTAGCTAGTGGGAATGGGACAAGTATGTCAATTCCCCACAAAGCAAATGGCCAAGGGGAATTGACACTGTGCAACTGCTCGGTCGAGGCGTGTATGAGGTTACTATGCTGTTGGCACTGTACACATTTTTTCACATAGTCGGCACAGTCAGATTTTAGGGTCGGCCAGTAGTAGCCGACCCTTAATACCTTGGTGGCTAGTGTCCTTCCTCCAGAGTGGGATCGCAAATGCCTTCGTGAATCTCTCGTATGACGTATTCGGCGTGTTGTTGGTTGATGCATTTTAATAAGGGGGTGGAGAATCCCCTTCTGTATAGTTCCCCAGACACGACAGAGTATCGTGCAGCTTGCGTTCTCAGCTTCTTAGACTCGCTCGGATTGGCTGGCTCTGTGTCGTTAACAATGAACTTCAAAATGTCGGACATCCATGACTTTGGTGGTTCCTCGACCGACATGCATTCTTGCATGACACTTGGAGCGGGGAGCTCTAAGTGTATTGTGGTTCGAAGCTGGCCGGGCTTTATACTACTTGCCAATCGTGCCAATTGGTCAGCTCGTTCCTTATTGCTACGTGGTGTATGGAGAACCTGGACGTCATTGAATCGACTACTCATACCCTGAAAGAGATGGTAGTATTTCAAGAGGTTGGAGTCTTTAACCTGAAAATTATTGTTGACTTGCTCGGTGACTACTTTGGAGTCGGTCCAGCATATCATCTTCTTCACCCCTATCTCAGCCGCTAGCCTCAATCCCGCGAGAAACGCTTCGTACTCAGCCTGGTTGTTAGATTCTCGAAAGCTGAAATGTAACGATTGTTCCAAGGTAATTCCGGACGGGCTATCCAGGATGATGCCAGCATCGCTACCTTGGCAGTTAGAGGCTCCGTCTGCGTGTAAGATCCATGTGTCGTCTTCGAAACTGCCAAGTGGGGAGAGTTGATTCACGAAATCGGCCAGATGTTGCGATTTGATTGGACCTTGGGGTTTGAAACAAATGTCAAATTCAGACAACTCAATCGACCATGCCATCATGCGGCCAGCAAATTCTGGCTTCCTTAAAACTTTGGCGATTGGGCAATCGGTTCGGACCACCACCTTGTGACTCTGAAAGTATTGTCAGAGTCATCGTGCCGTGTATATCAATGCTAAAGCCACATTTTCCAGAAGTTGGTACCGGCACTTGGCATCTTGTAAACCTCGACTGATGAAATATATGGGTTGTTGTCGGCCATCCTTTTCTTGTACCATGACGACGTTTATGGAATCATTTGAAACTACCAAATAGATGATTAGATCTAGTTCAAGGGTCGGTTTGGATAGAACTAGAGGAGTGCCAAGATGCTCTTTGAATTACTGGAAGGAAGTTTCACAACTGCCTGTCCATTGAAATCGATCTGCCTTCTTCAGTAAAGCAATTATCGGTTTAGCCATCTCGGCCATGCATCGGACAAAACGCGACAGTGACGTAAGGCATCTGGCCAGTCTCTGTACCTCTTTGAGATTTGTCGGGCTTCTCATGTCTAGGATGGCTCGACACTTTTCCAGATTTGCCTCTATGCCTCGGTTGGAAAGCATAAAGCCCAAAAACTTACCGTCTGACACGCCGAATACGCATTTATCGAGATTTAGCCGCATTTGATGTTGCCATAGTGCTTGGAATATCTCATCCAGATCGGCCGCATGAGCGGGAAGACTATCCAACTTCACCACCATATCGTCCACATATACTTCCATGTTTTTCCCTATTTGTTTATGGAAAAATTTATCCATAAGCCTCTGATAGGTTGCTCTAGCATTTTTTAGTCCGAATGACATTACTCGGTAACGGTAGTTGGTTGATTCTGTGACGAATGTTATCTTTTCTTCATCGAAGGGGTGCATTCAGATTTGGTTGTATCCGGAATAAGCGTCGAGGAAGGTCAAGAATTTGTGACTGGCCGCTCCATCAACCAACCGGTCGATATTCGATAGGGGTAGGCATCTTTGGGACACGCCTTGTTCAGATCTGTGTAAACTGTACACATCCTCCACTTGCCATTCGGCTTTTTTACCATGAAGACATTGGCTAACCAGGTGGTATATTGCACCTCCCGAATGAATTCGACATCCAAGAGTTTGGAAACTTCTTCCTCGATGGCCTTCTTCCTTTCGTTGCCAGTTTTTCTCTTGCGTTGGGAGACCGGCTTCGCCTCTTGGCAGACGGAAGGTTTGTGGCATAAGAAGTTTGGGTCGATTCCTGGCATGTCGGACAGGCACCAAGCAAAGAGATCCTTATTTTTTAAGATGACTTGTCCGATCGTCTACCTTTCCTGCTCAGATAGATTGGCTCCCAGATAAGTGACTTGCGAGTCTGTCATCCCTACGCGAAGTGGTTACTTGTCTTCGATAGGTTCAACTCTTTCATCATGTTCCAATCGAGGGTCAAAGTCTACTATTAGGTCGTTAGGATCCTGTTCCACGGCGTGCACACGCTTGCACTTTCTCGGTTCCGTATCCTCTAGGCGGGGCAACCAAAGACTGGCAAAGTAACATTCCCTTGTCGTTTTTTGGTTAGCATGCACCGTGATGATTCAGCCTGATTCGGCTGGGAAACTCATTGCTAAATGCGGGGTTGAAACAATTTCTCCCAACTTATTCAAGGATGGTCTTCCTAAAAGTATGTTGTATGACGTGTTGGCGTATACAACCACATACTTTATCGAAATGTCTTGGTATTCGGCTTTGTCGAAACAAAATCGGGTAGACAGCTTGATGTACCCCTTAGTGTTGACACGCTTTCCTGAGAAACCGAATAACGGTTCATTGTATGGGACTAACTCGGCCTCTAGGATGCCAAGCTATTTGAAAGTGTTCCAGTAGAGAATGTCGGTCGAACTTTCTTGGTCAACCAACTTCTTGCAGACAATGCAATTGTGGATCTCAACGCTGATAACCATCGGATCATCTTGGTCCGGGTCGATGCCATTGAAATCAGATTCAGTGAAGGTGATCGTCAGCATTCTCCGGTGATGGACCTTTTCAATGGTGTGCACAGCTCGGACGGCTCAGACGACTCTCAAGTGTCTTTTTCAGGTTTAGGGTTTGCGCCACCACCTACAAATCTACCGGCGATGGTGTTGATGACTCGGTGGGGTTGGGCTGCTGGGTCCTTTTCTCTCTGACCTCTCAATCGGCTACGCTCCCTGTAGGGGTGTCTCTCTGTTCATTCTTGCTCGATCCGATCATGGTTGTGAAAACGGTTGGTGTGTCGGGATGATTTGGGCCGATCCACATAACTTAGTAGTTGCCCTTGTTTGATCAGGTCTTCGATCTTGATCTTCAGCACAGAACACTCTTTGGTTAAATGCCCCTGATTACGATGATACCTACACGACTTGGTTGTGTTGTCCCGAGAAGGGGCTGAAGCTCTCTTAGGAATTGCCAAGACTTCTAACGCAAGTGCTTGGTCAAGGATGGCCGCTCGGCTGGCATTCAGCAATGTGTAATGGGAATGTCTCGGCCCTCGTGTCATTTTTTTACTAGGGACCAATTCCTTTGGGCGACTTCAATATGGATTCTCAACCGGCTTTTCAACCTTGGCAGTAATCTCCGATCGAGCCTGGTTGCGGAACTCGGCCAGCTCTTCCATCTGCATGTATTTGTTAGCTCATCGTCACAAGTCGTCCATGTCGTTCGGTGGTTTCTTGCATATACTGTTGGCGAACAGTCCCGATTTTAGGGCGGTGGTGAGATAGTGGAGTGCCACATCAGGGTTTAGGTCTCAGATTTCGAATGTCGCTTTGTTGAATCAGCTCATGAAAGTCTAAAGAGATTCTTTCTTCTCTTGTCGGATGCTTACCAAGGCTAGGGAGTTTAGCTGGTGGCGAATTGAATAGTGAATTTGGACGCCAATGTGTTGAAAGAGTCGATTGCGTTGGCTGGGAGTCGTGTGAACCAACTTAATGCTCGTCCCTTCAAAGATGTTGGGAAAATTTGGCATAAGGTGGCATCGTCAATTGCACTGAGGGTTGTAGACCCCTAAAATTGTCCGGGTCGGAAATAAGACTCGAAGACTCTCGAAGACCAAAGGAAAGTCAGCCGGAAGGACTCCTGGAAGACCCTGGAAGACCCTAGGATGATTATTCGTAGGTTTAGAGGTCTTAGAGTAGCAAAAAATAAGAAAGTGGAGGGAATGAAGCCCAATACGGCCTCCCAAAAGTTCAGTACGGCCGTATTGAACATTTTAAACTACAATACGGCCGCACTGAACTCAATACGGCCGTATTGAAGTTTCTGAACTTCAATACGGCTGCACTGAACTCAATACGGCTGCACTGAACTTCAATACGGCTGCACTGAACTCAATACGGCCGTATTGAGGTTTTTTGAACTTCAATACGGCCGTATTGAATTCAATACGGCCGTATTGTAGTTCAAAACTTCAATACGGACCGTATTGACCCCCAGAGGCCGTATTGCGCCTCATCCCTATAAATATGACGTCAATTGGACGTCATTCTACACTTTTACATTGAGTTTTAACCCTCTTCTTGAGTATTTTGGGTTTTTTTGAGCAGTGCTCTGCCTAGAAATCACTCGGAGAGTTGATCCGACGAAGTTCTTGAGTCACGAGCCATTTGCTTGAGTCTCGAACCTAGTCGAAGGGAAATCCTCCGGATTTCCATAGTTAAAATTTTATAGGAGGGAGCGAGCGGTCTTGTAGAGGGAGGGAACGCCAAAACGCTTCCCAATTTCTGTCAAGATATATAAGAAAGCACGCTTCAAAGGTTTATCTCTTTAAAGTCCCTTCTTTTACCGCTTTCTGTGTGTACATATTTAAACTGTCATCATGTAGATAGTTAATTTATAATTGCTTAGAATAAATAGGGGTAATTTAGTAATTTCGCACTATTATTTTTAAATAATCTGTCATAGGGAACCCGAAAGGGGCGCTGTGGGGTGCTAACACCTTCCCCACGCGTAACCGACTCCCTTACCCGACTCTGGTTGTAATGGCCGAAGTCGATTTTTGAATCGATTGCCTTAAACCTCTTTTTCCAATGTTTTGAGTAAAACATTGGTGGCGACTCCATGAACCCTTCCTTTTTATGAAAACCGCTAATCCATGGAGGGTCCCGCTTGGGATTAACATGGATTGGTGAGCCTTTTAATAAAATTGCTCGTTTGACGAGGTCTCAGTTTGAGAATAAGTCATTCTAGCAATCCATATTTTTAAACAAATAAAAGAGTCCAACCATCCTTCGCGAATGCCGAAAGCCCATTTCGGGCCGGTGGCGACAGATGGCGACTTCACTGGGGAAGCCTCGAGAGTCAGTCCCATTTAGTGACAGATTATTTTTAACAAATAATAGTTAAAATTACTTCATTACCCCTTGTTTGTATGATAACATGTTTATCTATTTGGCTTTAATAACTGTTGTATGTTTAAATTTTCGCAATTGTTTGAAATACAAACTGCACACAAACCTTTGCACACAACAGTTCCCTCTATACCCGGGGGCATGAGTGGTAAGCCATAGGGAGTGGATGTTAGTACGACAGGTTGTCGAATGGGTCTATAGGTGCCCGTAGACCGTTGTCGGAAAGCATCACTCAAGGTGATAACCATGAACTCAAGTCCGACAGTGCGTTGGAACTTTCCATCGACTTACGACGAGAGGAATTGGGTCCCTATAATGGGGGCACCTTGGGGGCCTCAGACCGGTGAGAACAGTTAGAACCACCTTGAATATGCACTTTTTTGCAGGATACCCCTACCTCGTGATTCGCTCGTGACTGTTCATGGATGAGTGAATTGTTTGTGCATTGTTTATGTGACATTGTTTGAGCATACATTGCATTTCTTTAAACATACAACATTCCTTTTTAAAATAAGAATAAATAGGAATAAGAATCTTCCATTGCATGGTGTTAACATCTACCTTCATCACATTCATATAGGTAGTTTCCCTTTTCACCCAAAAAAAATATATATATATAAAAAACAAAATACCCAAAAAAAGAAAAAAGGGGTTATTTATCCAAACCAAGCAATATCATGCATCATTTTAGGGACATCCCGAAAACATGATAATGCTTAGTTCAATAAACACAATGCATGCATATTCAACCTCATCATCTCATATCATGCATATAGATCATGGAGAGATCTAGGAGTCATTCATTTCATACATCTCTCCTAGTAATTCATTAATAATAGTAATAAAAAGAAAGGATTAAACGATGCGTATGTTCAGAATGGATCGCACGCCATTCGTTATTAAGTGTAAGCCAACAACCGCGCCAAGCAAACGCACGTCAACTCCGTTGTTGGTAATCATGACGAATAAAGGGGAAGGTCCGACACCGTTAAGGATCACTGCTCCAAGACCTTTCCCCTACGAATCAAATAAGGCTGTGCCATGGATATACGACATCCATTCTTCTGCCGACAGCGATATCTCTAACATCGCTGGACTTGGGGGCATGACTAGGAGTGGCAGGATCTACACTCCCGAAGATCTTCATGATAAAGCTCCCAAGAATAAAGAATAAAGAAAAAGAAGAAAAGAAAACCGAGGAAAAAGAATCCGAGGAGGAGACAGACGAGCTGTTAAAGTTTATCCGACAGAGCGAGTACTCCATCGTGGATCAACTTCATAGGACGCCAGCAAAGATTACGCTGTTGTCGTTGATCCTAAGCTCCGAACCGCATCGGCAAGCTCTGTTGAAAGTTTTGAACGAGGCATATGTGTCGCACACTATCTCCCAAGACAAGTTTGAGGGGATTGTTAGTCACATCATGGCTAGTGATCACCTCTCTTTCACCGATGAAGAGATCCCCGCTGGGGGACCAAATCATAACAAGCCCTTGCACATCTCCGTAAAGTGCAAGGAGTATCACATCGCAAAAGTCTTGGTAGACAACGGATCTTCCTTGAATGTGATGCCCAAAAGAACGCTTGATCAAATGGCAATCAAGGGAGTCCAAATGCGCCCGAGCAACATGATCGTTCGAGCCTTCGATGGTTCTAAAAGAGAAGTGGTGGGAGAAATCAATCTTCCAATCCAAATTGGACCCACTATCTTTAATGTCGAATTCCAAGTGATGGACATTACTCCTGCATACAGCTGTCTCCTCGGCCGACCTTGGATTCATGATGCGAAAGCTGTACCCTCTACGCTCCACCAGAAAGTCAAGTTCATAGTGGGTGACAAACTGGTGACTGTACAAGCTGAAGATGACATACTCATCAGCAAGCCATCCACCATACCTTACGTGGATGCAGCGGAGGAAGCTTTAGAAACCGCCTTCCAAGCATTGGAAATCGCCAATGTCGAAACGTTTCCCCGAGAAATGAAGAAGGTAGCCTCCATGCTCACCAAGAATGGATACTTGCCGGGACAAGGACTTGGCAAGGACTCCCAAGGAATCCCGGAGCTACCCATTATCAAGGATAATCCGGGGAAACAAGGGTTAGGATACAACCCTGTTAAAGATCAAAGAACGAAGAGGAATCAAGATCCTTCTCGACGTTCTTTAAGCCAGATCTTTAGGAAGGCCGGTTCACAAGCATCAAGGCCGGTCGTCGTCATCAAGTGCTTTTCTCCTTCCGATAGGGATGTATAGACCTGATGACTATTAGAGATTACTCCTCGGGGACAGCCTGACCCCCGAGCCTCGATAGGGCACATGTTTCCTCTATGATTATAATAAAATCATTCTTCATTATTTCTTATTGCTTCTTTTCTTGCTTGCAATAAAATTCTAGACCACATTATTTTTAACCCTGTTTGAATAAGCATAAATGAGGTTAAAATCATCTTGATAACAATAAACCCGCATCATTTTTATGTGGAAGTGTGTGTGACAACTTGGAGCACCTTCCCTTGGCCTCGACAAGTGCCATCATGGGTAAAAAGAAATCTCCTAAAAAACAAAAAGTTCGGCAGGAAACCCAAAAAGGGGACTGCGCAAAAATAAGAGCAAAAGACCCGCTAGGAATCCCACGAAAAGGGTGACCTAGGCAAAAGTTAGGGTTACGAAAATGAATAAAAACAAAGGTCCGCTAAAACGCCACAAAAGGGTGTTTTAGGCAAAAATAAGGACAATCAAAAAATGAAAGAAATCCATGATGGTACTATGAACCGAATTCAAAAAGAAAGGTTCAAGGGAAGTTATCTAAGTTGTCAAATCACAACGTCAATAACAAGATTTGATTAACTTCATGAATGTTTAAACAAACAAACCTAAACACAATAAGCCTACCATGGCCAGCCATTCTTACAAAATCCATTTTTCAAAAAATAAATAATCCCCTCTAAAACACAAACTTTCGAAAAAAAAATATCCTTTCCTTCTTTTCTCTCTTGTCCCAAACGATTTTTGAATAATCTAGTGGAAACATGGAGATATAGTAGTCAATAGGAGGGTTGACACATCTTCTAAAGGAAAGGAAAATCATTTGGTTGATGACACCAAATCTCAATATAACATGCATCATTCCTCGGTTACAGAAATCGGCAGCACACAGCCCGTCTAGAGGAATGGCAAAAATCCAAACAGAGAAACGCATCGGTTAATTCTTTTGAAAAGTGAATCAAATAGAATTAGGTGCATCATACTGCATACATGCATACAGATGATAGGTGTAATGGAAGATCACTTATTCTCTGTTTATTGAAAAAAACAAAAAAATATAAACTTCAGAAAAATAATACGCCCGTATCATGTTCAGTACGCCCGTACCAAAATTAGGGTTATGAACAAATTTTCAATTCAATACGGGCATACTGAAATGAATAACGGCCGTATTGGCAATAACAGAAATCCTCCCTCACGTCGATGACAAAATTCCTCCAAGAAGAAGAGGATAGGGGGAGCCATTCATTTTTTCTAAAAAAAACAAATTAATAAAATAATTAAACTTGCATTTTGTGCATCACGCACATTAATTGCACATTCAAAGACCTCATCATGAGGCAGTCGCATAAAATAGAAAAAATAGAAAAATTTCTTGTGTATGACAGCAGCAAACAAAATGCAGAAATTCAGAAAATCAATAAAACGTACAGAATAATTGAGCCTGGAGAGGCTTGCCGAAATAATACTCTCTCAGAATAACTGAGCTTGGAGAGGCTTGCTAAAATAATACTCTCTCAAGATAACTGAGCCTGGAGAGGCTTGCCGAAATAATACTCTCTCAGAATAATTGAGCCTGGAGAGGCTCGCCGAAATAATACTCTCTCAGAATAACTGAGCCTGGAGAGGCTCGCCGAAATAATACTCTCTCAGAATAATTGAGCCTGGAGAGGCTCGCCGAAATAATACTCTCTCAGAATAACTGAGCCTGAAGAGGCTTGCCAAAATAATACTCCTCAGAGACATTTCTGTACAGAAAAAGCCAAAACCAACAAAAAAGGCAAAAATACAGAAAAAGCCAAAATCAACAAAAAATACAGAAAAAGCCGAAATCAACAAAAAAGGCAAAAACACAGAAAAAGCCAAAATCAACAAAAAAGGCAAAAACACAGAAAAAGCCAAAATCAACAAAAAGGCAAAATACAGAAAATCCAACAAATTATACAGAATAACTGAGCCTGGAGAGGCTTGCCAAAATAATACTCTCCAAAAGACATCTCAGCTTGCATTCTTGGGCTGAACAAGAAAAGCAACTCATCGTACAGAATAACTGAGCCTGGAGAGGCTTGCCGAAATAATACTCATACAGAATAACTGAGCCTGGAGAGGCTTGCTGAAATAATACTCCCACAGAATAATTGAGCCTGGAGAGGCTTGCCGAAATAATACTCGTACAGAATAACTGAGCCTGGAGAGGCTCGCTGAAATAATACTCCCTCATCAGAATAACTGAGCCTGGAGAGGCTTGCCAAAATAATACTCTCAGAATAATTGAGCCTGGAGAGGCTTGCTGAAATAATACTCTCTCAGAATAACTGAGCCTGGAGAGGCTCGCCGAAATAATACTCTCTCAGAATAATTGAGCCTGGAGAGGCTTGCCGAAACAATACTCTCTCAGAATAATTGAGCCTGGAGAGGCTTGCTGAAATAATACTCCCCAACTGTACAGAATAAATGAGCCTGGAGAGGCTCGCAGAAATAATACTCCCCAGAGAAACCTCAGCTTAAGCTCATGGAACAAATCCCCAGCGAGAGCTACCAAAGCAAGATCGTCAAAATCCCCAATGGAAGCGCGATCATCCAAAGCAAAATATTCAGTCAAAGGACTTGAAACTTCCTCAGTGGAAGATAGCTCTCTGACTCAAGCGCTGAGTGAGGCTAAGCCTGCAGAGGCTTTCTAAATAATACTCTGGGATACATAAGAACTTCAAATCCCCAGTCGCCTACACAGAGGCATTCCTACAAAAAGCAAAAATCCAAAAGATCAATAACAATTCCCCAAGCGGAATCTGGCTTTTCAGCCAAACATCAAGCGTCAAGATGATCTGCCTAACAGAAGAGGCTAATCACAATCAATGACAAAATCCCCCAGCGGATAATAGCCTACACAGAGGCGACAAAAATAAAAAAAAAACCCAAAAGAGATACCCGAATAAGGATAACCGGGATACTCCACAACGTCAAAAGGACGACAGCCAAACATAAGGCATCGCTCAACTCAGAGAGAGAGCATCTGTGTCTACACCTCAAGGAGTCAGAAATTCTCCATGGGTACCAACTAAGCAATGCAAGTTGGGGCACAAAAACCTATGAATGACTGCACATCCCCTAGACGGATCCCTGCGTTATCCAGCCCTCAGTGGCATCAAAATCAAAAACAACTGTCGAAGCAGCATCGTGGACTGTGAAGACAAAATCATCTCAAAGCCTGGAGAGGCAATACTCAGCTACCCAGTTGTCGAGAGCACCGAGGTATGCACAAGCCTGGAGAGGCAATACTCAGCTACCCAGTTGTCGAGAGCACCGAGGTATGCACAAGCCTGGAGAGGCAATACTCAGCTACCCAGTTGTCGAGAGCACCGAGGTATGCACAAGCCTGGAGAGGCAATACTCAGCTACCCAGTTGTCGAGAGCACCGAGGTATGCACAAGCCTGGAGAGGCAATACTCAGCTACCCAGTTGTCGAGAGCACCGAGGTATGCACAAGCCTGGAGAGGCGGTACTCAGCTACCCAGTTGTTGAGAGCACCGAGGTATGCACAAGCCTGGAGAGGCAATACTCAGCTACCCAGTTGTCGAGAGCACCGAGGTATGCACAAGCCTGGAGAGGCAATACTCAGCTACCCAGTTGTCGAGAGCACCGAGGTATGCACAAGCCTGGAGAGGCAATACTCAGCTACCCAGTTGTCGAGAGCACCGAGGTATGCACAAGCCTGGAGAGGCGGTACTCAGCTACCCAGTTGTCGAGAGCACCGAGGTATGCACAAGCCTGGAGAGGCGGTACTCAGCTACCTAGTTGTCGAGAGCACCGAGGTATGCATGAGCCTGGAGAGGCGACGACTAATACTCACCCTGGAGAGGGCAAACTCAACCTGGAAAGGCTACTCAACAATTTTCCCACCTGAAGACACTACAAGTCGGAAGGATGGCTTATTCCCCGGACAATTGGGTCAACTCCTTTACTTATCAAACGGTACACCAAAAGGCCGTTTGACTAAGTAAAGGGGGGGTAGCTGTAGACCCCTAAAATTGTCCGGGTCGGAAATAAGACTCGAAGACTCTCGAAGACCAAAGGAAAGTCAGCCGGAAGGACTCCTGGAAGACCCTGGAAGACCCTAGGATGATTATTCGTAGGTTTAGAGGTCTTAGAGTAGCAAAAAATAAGAAAGTGGAGGGAATGAAGCCCAATACGGCCTCCCAAAAGTTCAGTACGACCGTATTGAACATTTTAAACTACAATACGGCCGCACTGAACTCAATACGGCCGTATTGAAGTTTCTGAACTTCAATACGGCTGCACTGAACTCAATACGGCTGCACTGAACTTCAATACGGCTGCACTGAACTCAATACGGCCGTATTGAGGTTTTTTGAACTTCAATACGGCCGTATTGAATTCAATACGGCCGTATTGTAGTTCAAAACTTCAATACGGACCGTATTGACCCCCAGAGGCCGTATTGCGCCTCATCCCTATAAATATGACGTCAATTGGATGTCATTCTACACTTTTACACTGAGTTTTAACCCTCTTCTTGAGTATTCTGGGTTTTTTTGAGCAGTGCTCTGCCTAGAAATCACTTGGAGAGTTGATCCGACGAAGTTCTTGAGTCACGAGCCATTTGCTTGAGTCTCGAACCTAGTCGAAGGGAAATCCTCCGGATTTCCATAGTTAAAATTTTATAGGAGGGAGCGAGCGGTCTTGTAGAGGGAGGGAACGCCAAAACGCTTCCCAATTTCTGTCAAGATATATAAGAAAGCACGCTTCAAAGGTTTATCTCTTTAAAGTCCCTTCTTTTACCGCTTTCTGTGTGTACATATTTAAACTGTCATCATGTAGATAGTTAATTTATAATTGCTTAGAATAAATAGGGGTAATTTAGTAATTTCGCACTATTATTTTTAAATAATCTGTCATAGGGAACCCGAAAGGGGCGCTGTGGGGTGCTAACACCTTCCCCATGCGTAACCGACTCCCTTACCTGACTCTGGTTGTAATGGCCGAAGTTGATTTTTGAATCGATTGCCTTAAACCTCTTTTTCCAATGTTTTGAGTAAAACATTGGTGGCGACTCCATGAACCCTTCCTTTTTATGAAAACCGCTAATCCATGGAGGGTCCCGCTTGGGATTAACATGGATTGGTGAGCCTTTTAATAAAATTGCTCGTTTGACGAGGTCTCAGTTTGAGAATAAGTCATTCTAGCAATCCATATTTTTAAACAAATAAAAGAGTCTAACCATCCTTCGTGAATGCCGAAAGCCCGTTTCGGGCCGATGGCGACAAGGGTGACTTGGGTGAGAAAAATGTCGACATGCTCATCGAGATCGGTTGATCCGTCATACTTGTCCAATGGAAGGGACTTCCAGTGGTTGAGGAGAGAAGCTTGCATAACGTTAGGGGTGAACAGATGTCGATGTGCTCTGACTGGTATGGTGTAAGACGGTCGTGCCAACGTTTGGGTTGTAGGAATGCCCTTAGGAGGAGGAGCTGAATCATGAGGAAGAGAGGTGTGGTGCCCGAGGGAATGGAACGATCCCTACGTATGCGTTCGGCTCGGCTAGGACGGCTTCAATGAGGGGTCTTGGTTTCTCAGTGTCGCATTTTCTTCTCTCAAGGCGGCCATCTCCCTTGCATCCTTCTCTCTTTATTGTCTCATGGCAATCATCTCTTCCTTTAGCAGTCGGACGGTTTCTGAGAGGTCGGTCTCGTCGACCACCTCGACATGATCTTCCTCGAACTAGGGAGGGTCTTCCATTGTCATTGTCTTTCTCGTGTTCACCATCGTCAGTTTTCTCGTATCGTCTTCAAAGCTTTCGGTTCGTCCCCATGGTGGGCGCCAAAATGTACCTGTCTAATGGCACACTCGTAATCTTCTGGTAATTGGAGGGTCGCACGAGAGCTCCGGGTCGATGCTTCAGAGGGGGGAGGTACCTGCAAAAGGCACTCTGACGCTCAAGTCAGGACAAGCACGATTCTCGAGAGTAATAAATGAACAATGACATATATCGTTTTACGTGACCTATTTATACTGCTTGTGATGGACCCTGAGCATAGTGGGCATCTTCTGACACTCACCAAATTAGGTAATACGATGTTAATCGGCTAATTAATGCTTAATCACATGTTTGTCCTCGTTAGTTATGATTATTGTCTTAACCACTTTGGCTTATCGGTCGTTGGCCGAGCCGAGGGGTGTAAGATCAACTACACTCCCCGGTCTCGGCCTTTTGTCAAGTCGAGAGGTGTAAGATCAAGTTTGCCTCTTGGTCTTGGCCTTTTGCCGAGCCGAGGCGTGGTAGGACCGTGTTTGCCTCTAGGTCTCGGCCTTTTGCCGAGTCAAGGCATTGCTAAGGGGGAACCAACAAGATGGCTGAGATGTGTTCATGGGCAACTTGTCTCAGTCGTCTTTCTCTGCCGTCGCGGTGGCCGATAGGGAGTCACGTGTCGTTCCACGTGGTTGATAGGATCCTTCTAGTACAATTAATAAATAACATTGTCTTTTGAGTATTTGGGAAGGGATTTGATTCTGATCTGTTTGTTTGGAAAAATATTTTGTTAGAAGAAATCAACTCTTTGAGTAAATTATAGTATTTTAAAGAATCAAACCTCAACTTTCAATTTTGGTAACTTAATTAACTAAAAGAAAGAAAAAGTCGATTATACATTATAGTAATAATAATATTACTATAGTTAAATACAATTCATTTAAAGGTAAAGGTATAAATATTTTATGATTATCTTGAGACAAAGTATGTCATTATTCAACAAAATTATTTTAAAGGATTTTTCATAATTTCTTATCTTTTTAAATTTATCCTTTTTAATTTTAGTTCTAAATTTAATTTTAATATTTTAAAAATCATCAATATTAAAAATAACCTTATTTCACAATATAAATTTTTTATTATAAATACAAAATATAATTAATATGTCTAAAAAGAAATATTTATTATAAAATTTAATTATAAAATTATTTGTATATTTGCAAATATTTATTTCTCTATCTCTATATAAATTTGAATAATTATGTGTATGGAGTGTTTTAAGAGAATACTTTTAAACTAAGCATTTTTAGTTAATTTATTTAATAAATGTTTTTTTTATGGATTTTTCTCAACCTCTCATCTCTTTCAAATTATCTTATTTATTTTAATTTTGTATTGAATAATTTAAAAATAAAGTTGCATTTCAATATATTGAATAATTTTATATTTCAAAATAATTTTAGATGTTAATATTTTCTGAAATTTATCAATAATTTAAAAATAAAGTTGTATTACAATATAAATTGTTTTTTCTTTAAATTTAAAATAAAATTTTTATATTCAAAAAAAAATATTTAATGTTCTTACTGGAATTTGTCGTAGGGACGATCTTCCAAGTAAGATTGGTGAGCCTCCTTCACTGGTACGTTGATGCTCCAAGATGGGGGTGGTACCTGCAAAAGAGACTTCGATGCTAAAGTTAGGGTTTGTATGAGTAATAGTCTTGTATATGTAATGCACGTACCTTATAGTGAATTAGGTTTGCTTTGGGCACTGGGCCTGAGATAAGATATGATAGCGGATCTCGTCTGGGGCGAGATCTTCGGTGATCAGTGATTGGATAATGGATCTCGTATGGGCGAGATCCTCGGGAATCAGTTGTGATTCACCTGAAGGCCGAGCTGACGTCGTACGACGCGTGCCTGAGATCATCTTGCACTGTGATGCCGAGCTTGGAGCTCAGCTTCACGGTATGGTCAGTACACTAGCCCCTCGAGCTCCAAAGACCGTAGGTCGAGGAGTTAAGTCCGAGCTCGCCAGGGGGAAGTGACCCTTCGCGTATGTCCGCCTGTCAAGATGCCACGCGTGCAAAGGTCGTTTTGTATTTTGAAACGCGCGTTAGTGGTCATGAAGGTTATGCAATGATGGCTTCCTCTGTCATAATGGGTCTCATTTGATGCGTGGTCAGGCGTGTCCCTTGGATGACACGTGTCGTGACCGTTTTGAAATTCTGGGGGAGAGTTTTTTCTTTTCTCTCACTCGCGCCTCTTGGCCTTTTTCACTTTGCTCTTTTCCATTCTTGTGGCTTCTTGTGCACGCCGTTGCTCTCGCTTTTCTGCTTGTTTTCCGTCTCCGTCTTCTCCGTTTCCGCTGCCGTTTCCGGTAACCCCTTTGTTGTTAGAGTTATTTTCTGAAGAGGAGTACCATGTACTTCCTTTTTACTATCTTCTTTTCTTTTCTTCCCGGTTTTTCTTGTCTTTTCAATGGCTGGGGGAAGTGGTGCCGGCCCTTCTGCGCCTTCTCGGGGCAAGGCGCGTGGCAAGGCGGTGGCTACCGGGAAGGCCACCGTCGAAAAGAGGGATCCGCCCCGGGCCCGGAGCTAGGCATTCCTGGCTACGACTGGGTCAAGAGCGAGATGGCGGGGGTCCAAAGCGTGTTTCGGACCTTCCTAGAGGTCAATAGGATCTCCAGGTCGTGTAGGGTTTGTGACCCTTCTATCTCCCATATGATTCGGCTTGAGCCTTGTCAGGCCATTGAGGGCGTGTATATGGGGAAGCCTACAGACTCTCCCCATTTCTATATGCACCAAAGCTTTTTTAGGGATTTAGGTGTCTGTCTTCCCTTCACTCAGTTCGAGTGCGATTTTTTGAATTTTATCAATGTGGCTCCTTGCCAGTTGCATCCCAACAGTTGGGGTTTTTTGAGGGCTTTTCAGGTCCTGTGTGCGGTTCTGGGGATAGAGGTGTCCCTTCGCGTCTTTCTTCATTTTTATCAACTGAAGGCGGGCGCTCCGCCTTATGGTATTTTGTCCTTGAATGGGAGTAGGGATGGGGATTTGTTTACTCTCTACTCCCAATCATATAAAAACTTCAAACAAGAGTTCTTCCGGGTTGCCCTTGTGGGTATTGACCCCCTGGAGGACGACGTGTTCCACTTCGGCGGCTTGCCGAAATTTCCTTTTTACTGGTGTCCCAAACCGTCTAGGTTTCACGGTTTGGGTAACATGAAGGTGACGGCCTTGGAGGCAGCCGCCATTGAAAACCTTGCTGCGCTCCCTCGCACGTTGGATTGCAACCTCGTTCTGCCGCTTGCGAATTCGCCCTATAGGGAGAGGGGCCTAGAGAGTGAGTATTGTTTCTTCGGCTTTTCGTTGCCTTTTATTATGCTTTCTTGTCTTTTGACCTGGGGTCGTTTTTTGCAGGCAGGAAATGCTGCCGGGATGGCGACCTCCGGCGCTGGGCCAGTCGCTCCCGCCGTCGAAGAAGTGGTCCCAGCCATCGAGCGGGCCTCCCAAGCTGTTGGGGTAAATAATGTTAACTTGTTTTTGTGATTCCCCGTATGCCACCTTGTTTATTTTCTAACATGGGGTTGGTTTTTGCAGGCGAAGTCGGAGGTCCCCATTGTGGACTCCCTGGATGCCGAGCAGGGGACGTCGGTTTTTGCCTCTGTTGAGGCTCGGGGAGGGGGCCCGAGTTGTGAGGCTCCTCCGTCCACTGCTGCGGCCTCGGCGCCGCCTTCGGGATCGCCACAGGGGGCTTCCCAGAGCGGATATTTGGTCCATCGCTTCGGGAAGGGCCTTTCGAAAGTGCGGCTGGACCACGTGAGTGCCTCAGCCGACATGGACTCACTGTGGAGCTCGGGGGTGACCGCTGAGAAGTTCTTCCCTCAGGGTTCGTTGAGCTCCGAGGACCAGGGGCTGATAGAGGAAGTTGGTCCTGAGGATAGTTTCGATGTTGCTCAGGTCCTACTATAGAGGACTATGGGCATCCTAGGCCACTGGAAACCGAGGTGGGCCAAGCAGCAGGAGGACTTGGCCAAGCAGCGAGAGGGCCTGGCCAAGCAGCAAGAGGAGCTGGCCAAGCTGAGGGGTCGGCTTCAACCTTGGAAGGATGCGAATAAAATTCTGAGGGAGGAGAACAAGGCTCTCAACACTGCCCTTGAGGAGGCGAAGTGGCACGAGGCTGAGCTTCGCTCTACGCGTGGCGACCTTGCACGGGTGCAGAAGTCTCTTGAGATTGCGTTGCGATCCAATGAGGCTTATGCCTCTCAGGTGGGGGAGCTGCAGGAGCTCGTCGCCTTCTCTCGAGGTCGCGCTCGCTCCTTAGAGGATGATGTGACCTCTTCTCGTGGCCAAGTGCGGGCTCTGGAAGACGTTGTGACCTCTCTTAAGGGAGAGATGGCGGCGGCGACTGAGGAGCGCCTCCATAACGAGGTCATTCTTGGTGGCCGTGAGGACGAAATTGCCACCTTGAAGGCGGAGCTTGCGGAGCTGGCGGCGGGGAAGGCGGCCACAGATAAGAGGCTCGCGGAGGTCGAACGCTCCGTTGTGGTTGAGCACAAGAAGGGCTTCCAAAAGGCTGCTCGTCAGGCTCGGCTTCTTGCTCCTGGATTCGACTTTTCTTCCATGCATGTGGAGAAAATCGTCCGCTTTGGGAGGCTAGTCAAGGAGGACGATGCCGACGACAGTTCTAGCGGGGATGCTTCAGCCTAGGCCGCCTTTGTAATAGCTTGGTTTATTTTTCTTTGGATTGAATTGATGTACTGAATTTTGAGAACTTTGTTTGTATATATATATATTTTGCTCTATCTTGTTCGTATTTGCATTCAATTTTGGCTATTCGCGCTGTTTGAGGCACATGTTTGGTGTCTATTATATGCTTGTGTATATGGTGATACTTCTACCTTGAGTTGGTGAAGTCGAGGTTCGAGGTCGGCCTTAGTTTTTTGTTTAGTAGGATTTTTCGTGGGAGTTCGAACTCGGCTGTAAATGAATGTGTTAAGATTCGTATTCGACCTCGAATTTTGACTAAGTAATTGTTGTGAAAGTTCATAAATGACCCTAGACTGGAGGCAAGGTCAGAATTCAACCTTAAGTAAATGTGTTGAGGCTCGTATTCGACCTCGGATTTGAATTAGACGATTTGGTTAGGTTCGGACTCGACCTTTATCGGGAGTGTCGAGGCTCGTATTCGCCCTTACACTTCGATTTTGAGCAACTGATTTTATTGTGGTTCGGATTTGACCGATTTTATTAAGGTTCGGGTCTGACCTTAAAAGTGCCGATGTTCGTATCCGACCTTAGGCTTTGGTGGGGTTCGGGTTTGGTCTTAGGTTTGAGCAAAATGATTTAGCTAAGGTTCGAACTCGACTTTTAAGCGGGGACATCGAGGTTCATACTCGACCTCGGTTTTGAATAAAATGAATTTTTGGCGAGGTTCGTATTCAACCTCGAATCCGGATGCTGTGGTTCGTACTCGACCTCATATGTTAAGGGAGGTTCGGACTTGACCTCGAACTTCTATTTGGGTGAGCGTTTCTGTGAAGGTTCGATGACCTTGATTTATTAGCGCCGAGGTTCTGAGTCGACCTCAAACCGGAGTGTAGTGAATTGGATAGGTGGTCCGTATCCGCCCTTAAGTTTATGGTCATGTATGTTTTGTCACAGTTCGAACTCGACCTTAGGTATACGGCTCGTACTCGACTTTTAACGACAGTGTCGAGGTTCGGACTCGACCTTAGATTGAGGGTGGTGCGTGTTTCATCGAGGTTCGAACTCGATCTCGGATATGTGGTTCGGACTCAACCTCAGAATAAGTTATTAAGGTTCGAACTCGACCCTTGACAAGAGCGTCGAGGTTCGTATTCGACCTCGGAATTTGCGAGTTGGTTCGATTAAGGTTCGGACTCGACCTTTAACGGAAGCGTCGAGTTTCGTATTCGACCTCGAATTTGAGTGAAGTGATTTGATTAAGGTTCTGAATCGACCTTTGAAGAGTGATTTGATTAAGGTTCTGAATCGACCTTTGAAGAAAGCGTCGGGGTTCGTACTCGACCTCGGATTTGCTATTTAATTGAGGTTCGAACTCGACCTTTAGCGGAAATGTCGAGGTTCGGGCTCGACCTCAAATTTGAGATATGCTATTTAATTAAGGTTCGAACTCGACCGAGAGCGTCAAGGTTCGTACTCGACCTCAGGTTTGAGATAGATTATTTAATTAAGGTTCGAACTCGACCTTTAACGGAAGCATCGAGGTTTGTACTCGACCTCGGATTTGCTATTTAATTGAGGTTCGAACTCGACCTTTAGCGAAAATGTCGAGGTTCGGGCTCGACCTCAAATTTGAGATATGCTATTTAATTAAGGTTCGAACTCGACCGAGAGCGTCAAGGTTCGTACTCGACCTCAGGTTTGAGATAGATTATTTAATTAAGGTTCAAACTCGACCTTTAACGGAAGCATCGAGGTTCGTACTCGACCTCGGATTTGCTATTTGATTAAGGTTCGAACTCGACCTTTAACGGAAGCATCGAGGTTCGTACTCGACCTCGGATTTAAGCGTTTGCACAGTTAGAGTTCGTTTTCGTCCTTTAGATAATCAGGAAAATAAGAATATGAGATGAACGAATGGAGTAGTTTTATTTATGGTGCTTGTGTGCCTCGTTAAAAACCCTCTCAATCAAAGGCTGAGGCGGGAAAAGAGTGCACAGCTTTGTTCACACTGGAAGAAGAAGAGAGACTTAAAAACATAAGGAGCTATGGTGGGGGGATTCCCCTTGCTTTGCTTGCTCGACGAGGAAATCTTCAGGCTCTCAGCGTAGCATTGCCGAGCTGTTTTCTGATTAGCTTTGACAGAGATGACTTTACCGTCCTTGCCCGGGAACTTCATGGTGAGGTGTGGGGTTGACACTACCGCTCCGAGTTGGTTCAAGGTTGGCCTCCCGATAATGATGTTGTAGGAAGTGTTGGCTTCCACGAGGAGGTACCAGACCGTGACCTACCTTGTATCCGGTGGCGTTCCGAAAGTTGTCAGCAAGTCTACGTATCCCCGAGTGTGAACTCGCTCTCTTGTGAAGCTGACTAGGGGCTCCGTGTGAGGTTGAATGAGAGAGTGAGGGACGTCTAGTTTGAGGAACGTTGGCCAGTACAGGACGTCAGCCGAGCTTCCCTGGTCAATGAGTGTTTTCTGCACTTTCCAGTTGGCTATCTCCACAACGATGACCATGGGGTCGTCCTGGTTAGGGTTGACGCCGGCGTAGTCTTCGTCGGAGAAGGAGATCGGTGGTGAGCTTTTGTGCGAGGCCGAGGTGGTAGAGTGGGCACAGTTGATGCTTCGCAGGTGTCTTCTTCGAGCCGAGCTACTGGCGCCTTCTCCCGCAAAACCACCTGCAATTGTGTTGATTACTCCTCGTAAGGGAGCCGACTCTGTCTCTTAGCTTATCTCAGCTTGTACTGCGCCGCTAGCATTTTGTTGGGAACCCGGGTGTGAGTCAGTGTGGGCTCCTGAACCTCAACCTCTACCGCGTCCTCGGCCTCCATAGCCACCTCTGTTACTCTGTTGGTGCTGGACATACTGGCCGAGGTGACCTGCTTGGATGAGCTTTTCAATGCGGTCCCGAAGTGTGTGACATTCCTCCGTGGTGTGACCATGGTTCTTGTCGTACCGGCAGTGCTTGGACTTGTCGGCGCTGCTGGGAGTGTGACCCGGTGGTGGAAGGGCGAGCAGGTTATTATTGCTGGCTTCTTCCAGGATGTGTACCCTAGGTGCGTTCAGGGGAGTGTAAAAGTCGTATCTCCCCCCTCTGTTTGCCCTAGTCGACTTCTTGAATTGGCTGTCATTGTTGACTTTGATTTTATCCTTATGCCCCTGTTCCGGCTTTGCTGGGGCTTTCCCGCGAACCTGGTCGCGGAAGGCGGAGTGCTCCTCCATCTGGATGTACCCGGCCGCGCGGGCGCGAAGTTCATCCATGTCGTGGGGGGGATCTCGGCAGAGGCTGTCGACAAAGGGGCCAGCTTTGAGGGCCATGAGCATGGAGTGAAGGGCGACCTCGGGGTTTAAGTTTCGGATCCTCACTGAGATGCTGGAGAAGCGCTCCATGAAGGCCCGCAGAGGTTCATCATCACTCTGCCTGAGGTTGGCCAACGCAGTGGAGGTTGCGTGGTGAGGTCGGCTGGTGGCGTACTGCGCCGTGAACTGGCGGATTAAGGTACTGAAGCTGTCGATGGACTCGACAGGTAGCTGGGTGTACCAGTGGAGTGCGGCCCCTTTGAGCGAGGTCAGAAAAACCCTACACAGGATAGCATCACTGTTAGTGTAGAGGTTTACCTGGGTTGTGTATAGGTCAATGTGCTCATCGGGGTCCGTCGTGTCGTCATAGCGGTCGAGATGGAGAGGCCTCCATCCTCGGGGGAGTGGGGTCTCCATGATGCCGTCCACAAAAGGATGTCGGCGGAAGGTTTCGCGGCCTTCCGTGGCATGTGAGGGTTCTCTGCTGGCGTCTGGGCCCGACTTGTGCGTCGATGCAGGAGATCGGTGCGTGGCGGGTTGCGACGTTGGTGCCCTAGTCGCAGTCCGGGATTGAGAGGCCGAGTGTGCCTCATCTTCATGGATGTTGCTCCCGTGAGGAGGGCGATCAGAGGGGCGTCGAGGGAGTTGGGCGCGAATGCGCTCGTTTTCTTCCCGCAGCGCTGCGAGGTCTGCTTCATTGGCTGTCCGCATTGCCCCTAGGTCAGCTTCGTGTTTGGCACGCATGTAGCCCAGGTCAGTGTCATGCTGCTGGCGCATCTGTTCGACTTGGTCGATCAGCCTTCTCAAGGTTGCAGCGTCGCTGTCCATGGTGACTGAGTGTTCAACGTCCTCTGTTGCACATCTGTTGTGGCTTCTGGTGAATACCATACGGGTGGCCGATAAGATAGGGGTGGTACCTGCAAAAGATAGGGGTGGTACCTGCAAAAGAGACTCCGATGCTAAAGTTAGAGTTTGTATGAGTAATAGTCTCGTATATGTAATGCACGTACCTTGGAGTGAATTAGGTTTGCTTTGGGCTCTGGGCCTGAGATAAGATATGATAGCGGATCTCGTCTGGGGCAAGATCTTCGGTG
This sequence comes from Cajanus cajan, assembly GCF_000230855.2. NCBI lineage: Eukaryota > Viridiplantae > Streptophyta > Magnoliopsida > Fabales > Fabaceae > Cajanus > Cajanus cajan. The sequence goes on along the minus strand of NC_138520.1, from coordinate 16,066,660 downwards.
ATCAGTGATTGGATAATGGATCTCGTATGGGCGAGATCCTCGGGAATCAGTTGTGATTCACCTGAAGGCCGAGCTGACGTCGTACGACGCGTGCCCGAGATCATCTTGCACTGTGATGCCGAGCTTGGAGCTCGGCTTCGCGGTATGGTCAGTACATTTAATATAATTCTTAATTATTAGATAACTAGCTTATTAGCATGTACAGTGCACATGCTAAATATTATATGTAATTAAAATTTATAATAACTTGTATATAAAAAAACTTTATGTTTGAATATATAAATTATAATTAAAATTTGTATAAATACATACTTTTAAATATATAAATTATATTTAAAATAAATGTTTATATTGTAACACATATTTATTTATTAATAACTATTTTCAAAACATTAAAATTTAATTCATAAATAATTGTAACATCCCATTTTTTAATAAAATATAATATAAGTATTTTATCAATAATTTGGTATTTTTTTTATCTTTTTTAATAGGGACTGTTTAATATTTATTTTATTATGTAATATATTTTAGAATGTAATATATGGTATTTTATTAAAGGTTATTATAATATTTTATTATAAGGGAAGAGAATTTGTAACTATAGTTAATATATTTTAACTATAGAGTTAAAAGGGTGTTAAGGTTTTAAAAAGAGCATATCGTGTGATCAGTTTTTACATCTCTTATTTCACGCACACGTTTATGCTTTAGAGCTCGAAGAACCTAAAAGAGAAGGGAACCATCCTAGAGTCTTACATCCATCATCTAGTGCTTATCTAGGTAAAAGGACAGTGAGAAACCTTGCCCTAGGTATAGCTTTGTATGATGAGTAGTGGGATTGGCCTAATCTTATGTATGTTGTGTGTTCATATATTATTTTCCCTAGTTGTATCTGTTTTAGTTATTGTTCTTCTTGTACCTGATTAATGGCATGAATTATTTGAATGTATGATTAATTTAATATTTTGGATGGTAATTGTATGATCTGAGGTCCTTGTTGGTTCTCATGGGAAACCCTAAGGGAACTTGATGTGCTTTTGAGTAAAGATAATACTTGTATGAGTGAATTGGGTGATATTGAATGTTAATTGTTTTCCATAGGACATGTTTACCGATGGAATTGTGTGTGTTTGGTGAATTAATGTGTGATTCAAAATCATGTGTTTTTTGTTGTGTGAGTCATTTTTGATACATTACTGGGCACCACTTAGGGTGCGTTGAATGTCGTCAAGGTAGAAAGCATAGTTTGCTATCAAGGTCTCTCATGCTGGGTGTGGGATGATCCTTCCTAGACACAAAAGCTCTAAGGGTTCCTATGACGCCTCTGCTAGGCATGAGATGACTTTTGTTGGGCCTAAACACTGTAGAGATATCTCAATGGTGTTCTTGTTGTGTGTGGGCTCGGTCACGCTGGGTGCAGTTCAGACAGAGACCAATATGGTCCTTTGGAAGACTCACGTCAAGCTTAGGGCGTGTGTCACTAGGCATGCACCATCTTGTCTATGAATCCCCTATTGATCCTCTATTAAATTCAATGATGTAATCCTTATATTGTAATATGTGGATGTGAATTAATGTCTATATATGAATATATAAACATGAATGACAAGTATTGTCATATAAGGAATACGTGACATATGAAATTATGGAACCATATGAATATAATGCATAAAGTCTATTTGACATGCATCATGTGCATAAAAGGTGTTTTTAAGGATACGGTATGGAATACACCACCAGAGAAGATCCTTTGTGTAAAAGCTTGAGAACCAACCTTGGAGATAGTTCGATTTGGAAGTCCCAATCCTACCCTTGTGAGCATTAGATGTTTCTTGTGCAACTTAATTATCCTGACCAGACCTTAATAGTAAGTCCTTCTAGTAAGAGTGCATAGAGGGTGTAACCTAGTGTGTATTCCTAGACTACACTAGTGTGCTGCTAGCAGTAATGCACAAGTTTGATATGTGATGGTTTTTTACTGGCGCCACATGCATGATAACATGTAGTCTGTGTCTATTACATATGCATTATAATTTTATTTGTTGTTTCTTACCATGCTACAAATGAGTTAAATATGATGATGTGTAACTGTGTATGATATATTTTATTATATGTGTTGTTTGTGTTTGGCTAGCTTGTTCGTATTATTGCACTATGAGTCAAAAAGTGAGATATTTTTTACTCTCTTTCCTTTTGTGTTGTTTCCTTGTGATTTTTATAGGTGATCATCAGCATAGTGCTGAGGATGTTGGTGATGAAGCCTAAACCTTGTCATTGGGTTTTGCTCTAATAGGATACATGACACCGAAGATTAGTTGGACTAGCTAGTATTTGATTCATGTTATTTAATTTAAGTAGTTCAATTTTAATTTCTTTACAATTTTATTATTTTTCTCATGTTTAGTTTGTGTTAATAATGTGATACTTTCTACCTATATGGATTTTGAGTTCATTTATTATATTGAGATTATTCAGTTTTGTATTATTCATATATTATGACATGTAAGGTAGATGGTGTCACATTCAGTTGTATTAGAGCTAGGTTGATTCAAATCGGACGTGTGTTTTATGTGTCTTAACTACATTTTTGTATGTACTCTGATTGGTGTTTGATTGTGAGATTTTTTATGATGGTTTTTTGTTGTTCTTTTGTTGGCTTATTTGTTTTGATACTTCTTGCTTATGTAAGAAGTAATGGTTGTGGGTGGTATCACTAGTGTTTCTAGCACAGGTGTGAGTAACGATGAACGATGCTTCGTGCTAATCAACTAGAAATTGTTGAAAAAACTTTCCTTATGTGATGTTGAGCCTTTTAGTTGTAGTCTTTGATTTGTGCAACTTATTCCTTCATGTTATCCATTCGTTTGTCAAAATTCAATTGTTACCTTTTCTTAAGTTATCATCTTCATGCAACTTTAACTTGTAGTCTTGTTTATGTTTCTATTACCTTTTATAATTTCCTTTGCAAGTTCTTGTTGAAATTTTGGTTGACTTTATCTATTTGGCTCTTAGTCAACTAGATATCATTCTTTGAATGGACTAGTTATCTTTCAATCACGTCCTTTAAAATTGCTTTGAAAAATCCATATCCTTTGGTGAGAGTAAGAGTGCGAAGTTTTTAAGTGCTAATGAGATAAAGACTTGTTTGAAAGAAAACAATTAGGCATACATGATTCTTGCCTTTTTGAAACTTGAAAAAGATAATGAGCTTAGTGAGATTCCTTTAGGGTTCAGTTTCCTAGGGTTTTTCCTAAGAACATGTCTAACTTACCACTTGAGAGGGATATTGAATTTTCCATAGACTTAGTACTTGGTATTGCACCCATATCTATGGCACCTTATAGGATGTCTCCTAAGAAGTTAGCTTAACTTAAGAAACAAATAGAGGAACTTCAAGAAAAATAGTTCATTAGGTTGAGTGTATCGCCTTAGGGAGTGCCTATGTTGTTAGTAAAGGAAAAGGATGAGAGCATGAGATTGTGTGTAGACTACCGCTAACTTAATAAGGTTACCATTAAAAATAAATATCCTTTACTTAGAATAGATGACCTTATGGACCAACTAGTTAGGGCTTGTGTGTTTAACAATATAGATTTGAGATCAAGTTACCAATAGATTCAGGTGAAGTCTAAGGATATTCCAAAGACTGCTTTTAGGACCCACTATAGGCACTATGTGTATTTAGTTATATGTCTTTCGGTGTGACTAATGCACCCGGAACATTCATGGATTACATGAACAAGATCTTTCACCCATACTTTGATAGGTTTGTAGTAGTCTTCATAAATGATATCCATATATATTCAAGACTATAGGGAAAAACATATCGAGTAGCTTAGGATAGTGTTGTAGGCCTTTAAGGATAAGCAACTTTACACTAAGTTGTTTAAGTGTGAGTTCTGGCTAGATAGTGTGTGCTTCTTAGGATATGTGATATTTGAGGGAAGGATAGTTGTAGACCCCTTCAAAGGTAGAGGCCATTTTAGAGTGGAAAACACCTACACCAGTTTTTGAGATTAGGAGTTTCTTAGGATTAATTAGGTATTATAGGAGGTTTATAGAGGGATTTTCTAAGTTAACCTTGCCTTTGACCAAGTTGATTAGGAAGAACCAACCTTTTGTGTAAAATTCTGAGGAAAACTTTCAGGAGCTTAAGAGGAGATTAACCAATGCACCTGTTTTAGTATTACTTGACCATAGTGAAACCTTTGTAGTGTATTGTGATTCCTCTAAGATGGGTTTAGGAGGGAGTGCTTATGTAGAAGATAAAGGTAGTAGTTTATGCATCTAGGCAGTTGAAAATTCACGAATAGAATTATCCTACTCATGGCGTAGAGTTAGTTGCAATAGGTTTTGTGTTAAAGTTGTGGAGTCATTACCTATTTGGATCTAGATTTGAGGTTTTTAGTAATAATAAAAGCCTTAAGTACCTGTTTGACCAAAAAGAGCTTAACATGAGACAAAGGAGATGGTTAGAGTTTCTCAAGGACTATGATTTTGAGCTTAGCTATCACCTTGGTAAGGCCAATGTAGTAGTTGATGCCTTGAGTAGCAAATCCCTTCAAGTATCTGCCTTGATGGTTAAAGAGCTTAGCTTGTTAGAAAAGTTTAGAGACTTTAGTTTGACTTTTGAGTTAACCCGTAGAAGTATTAGATTGGGAACCTTAAGAGTTACCAATAGCCTAATAAATGATATTAAAGAGGGTCAAAAGGTAGATCCTTTTTGGTTAAATCAGGTAGAAAAGTTGGACCAAGGGAAAAAGATTGGGTTTAGAGTTGGTGTGTATGGAGTGTTGAGGCTCAATGATAGGTTGTGTTCCTTGAGTACCTAAGCTTAAGAATATAATCCTTGAGGAAGGTCATAAGAGTAACCTTAGTATCCACCCAGAAGCCACTAAGATGTACCAAGATCTTAAAAATATGTTTTGGTGGCCTATAATGAAGTATATATAAAAGAGTTTGTCTATGTTTAGCTATACTATGCCAAAAGTCTAAAGTGCACTAGTGACCTTCGGGAAAATTACAACCCTTGGACTGCGTATTATAATTTTCAAAACCATTTCTTCAAAACTGAGTATAGTAAGAGCTTGAAGAAGTTAGTAAAAAAAAATACATGTGATAAAACCTAAATATTTGTATAAAGAATATTTGACTATCAATTGTGTTTTTGACCGGTTATGCAGAAAAAAATCTTGATCATGATTTTCAGAAATTAAATGTATTTCTAGGTAGTTTAAGAGTTACCTAATAATTCTTTTTGTGTGCTTCTCAATTATTCTCCTATTTTTCTTGGTCTATTAACAAAGAGTCATATTTTTATTTTTAACTCTCGTAAATTCTAAGATCAAATTTTGAATACCAAACGTCACTACTACAAAATCACTGTTCTACATCGGTTCTGGAAGGTAATCTACATCGGTTATAAAACCGATGTAGAATAGAGCGATGTAGATTTGAACGTAAATCTACATCGGTTCTACCTTAAACCGATGTAAATTGCATTTTAAAAAAAAAAATCAATTATTTTTTTAGATTCTTTCTGAGTTACCTGTATAAACATATTTCATTCATAGTATAATTTCAAAATCTAATTGTTGAGTTCCAATTCCCTCAATTAGAGGTTATCAGATACAATAACTACTCTAATAAAGCTATAACTTTGAATTCCATTTTATTCCTAAATAACTGTATTGAATAAGAGAAATCTTAAATAATTGTATTGAATGAGAGAAATCTTAAAAATAGGAAAGTCAACATATTGAGCTAAAACTAAACAGGGGCAATCTCATCTCATCAAGGAAATCATGTGATTTTTCTCAAATTTTTATAAACACCATTGATGTGTCAAAATTAGTTCCCATGAAACAGGATGTTTTCAAAAATCGGTCCAGATTCATACTCTTCAAAAATCTTAAAAATAGGGTGCACATTTGTTCTATAATAATTAGGAGATTTGTTCCGTAATTAGGACAGATTTGGATGATTTGATTTGTACAGTTTTTTATTTCCTTATTTCCTTAATTAGGAGACTAGTAGTATATATAAATGTATTTTGAGGAATTTTTAATTATAGCTGATTATTACAGTTTTTATTTCCTTAATTATAGCTAATTTGTACAGTTTTTTATTTCCTTATTTCCTTAATTAGGAAACTTCTAAATAAATCTCTAGTTTTCGATTAACTTTTAATTTTTAGGAAAGTTTCCATTTCATTAAGTTCATAAATAGGCAAAACAGGGAAATAAAAAAAGGAAACAAATAATAGGCAATTCTTATAATTAAATAGGAATCCCTATAAATCAGTAACAATAATAAAGAATAAATCATAGATCCTAATCCCTGAAATTCTGCAACATAATAATATCCCATAAATTTTGGGATTTCTATCCAACAGTGATTATTCTGTTAAATTTTTTTGTTTATAACTATTCTGTTAAAAATATATTGTTATTACTATAATTATGTAAATTTAAAGGTTTTTTTATGCATATATTATATAGAAATATAATTTTACATTTTAGGCAAAAAATATAGGATCTTACAACCCTCGGTTTCAATTTTTTCTCCCCTTCCTGATCTTAGGTAAAATCTCAATTTTAACAACATTGCTTTTGAGATTTTGCATAACTGACAGATAAGTTCTCATGACAAACATCAAATTAATGAATCATCTATAGTTTCCACGACAAAATGGAAATCAAAGGTCCAATAATTAGAGTATGAAGTTCAAACATTTTGCAAAACAAAAAATCTGATCCATTAATATAGTACCGTGGACTGTAGAAAACATGAAACATGCTTTTCGCGAATATAGCATTGGCCACAGAAGAAAGGAAATTGGGATAATAACTCTGGCTACCAACAATTGATTCAGGAAGAAAATTTCTTGGTCGAGCAGCTTTTCGGATTCCCAATCTCAATTCTCCATTTTCACCCCTACAAACAAATTAATGACCAATAAGAAACAAACATTATAATGATTTTATTATCAGTCATTTTCCATGCTTCCAAATTTTGGCAAGACAAATTCTAGATCCCCGAGAACCAAAAATGTCACTATGCTAATTTGGTACTTCACTGTCACTATGACAAGAAGCTTCCTTAATATTAACATCAACAATGAATGTTTACTAATCATTCCAATAAAAGAACAAATTAACAGTGATTGCTAGAACAGTATAGGAAAAACAAACATATCAATACCAATGAAAACAATATCCTATTTGAACATGTATACACACCTTAGAAACAGAACTGCATCTCCAGAAACGAGATTCTTTTGGTTAACAAAGATACTCCAGCCAGTAGTGAGCAGATGCCGCCTTGGCTGACCTGACAAAAAGTTACCACATGGACTTTTTGTATCATTTATGTCAATCAATATGTGATTATGAAGCCAGCAACACCAACTTTTTCATTTATTTTTTCAATTACCTCTGTAAATATGTCTAAATTTCCATTCCACACCATGCAGGTCTTTGGCAACAAGCTCTTGAGAGGGTCTCTGCTGCTTATAATCCTGTAGTGAGCACAAAAGCAATTCATCATTCTCAAGGAGACAAAGAATTCAAAAATCTTGAAAAATTTAGTTGTAGAACTTATGAGTGCAAAGTAGAGCATGGTGTCACAGCAAAGGAGGAAAACAGTCTTCAGCAGCTCTGCGAGGGACTGAGAACCCCCCATGAGTGCTGGTGTCTAAGGCTGTAAGCGTTTTGCAAAACATGTGAGGTGTTGACTTGGCAGGTGTTGTTTCATTTCCCTGTTCATCTGCTCTCAATTCCTCACGATCTTTCCCCTCCAAATACAATCCTGCCAACTGAACACAACCCAAGATTTCAAGCACTCCCCTTGTACTACAAACAATGCTCAAAATAATAAGAATTTCTCTACTTTTACAGAAGCGAAATAAGGTTTGAACAGCCACAAATGTTAGTCATGTTGCATATCAGCTTCAACAGCCAGCACCACAAGAGTTGTTACAAAGGAGAAAACAAACCTTTGCCAAGTAAAGATTGCGGTGGTCATGAACCTCATTTTTTGCTTTCTCCAAACATCACCGCGTAAAATTAAAAACAAGAGAATCACACAATTGAAGAGTAATAAGAAAAATTAGGTCAGTGGCATGAGGGAAGTAACCTTCGTTGCCGAGAGTGGATTGTTGTTTGGGGTGTTTCAAGATGGAGAGGCCGTGCTTGAGAACTTTCTCGGAACGGTGAACCTTGAGCTTCCTGACAAGGCAGAGGTAGTCCCACGCGCCGCCAACGGCAGTAGCACAATGCCCATAGCCTCCTCACTCCCAACAATAATCTTAACCCCCGAATTGTGGAGCGCGGGGAGTTCGTGCTCGGTGACGTCTGCGTCGTCGAATTGGAATGCATGAGGGTTTGAATTTAGGGTTTGGGAAATGAGGAGGGGAATGCGGGAGGGGGCATTGGAGAGGAGGAGGTTGTTGAGGAGGACGAGGAGGAAGGCGCAAGATTCGTGTAGGGTTAGAAAATCGGGGATAGTGATGCGGTGGTTGAAGGAAGTGGTTGGAGTGGTGTTGGACGAGGAGAGTCTATCGAGTGCGGTGGAGTCGATACGCATTTGAGAGCGGGAGCGACGGCGAAGACAGAGGAGGAAGCACTTGAGCTCTCCGTGGTTGCTCGCGGCGGCTGGGACGTTGCTGAGTGAAAGGCTTTAACCTAGCGTGGTCGCGGGGTACATATCAGGGGCTCACTTCTACATCGGTCATAATAAAAACCGATGTAGAATGGCTCATATTTACATCGTTTCTCCTCCTAACCGATGTAAATATGTTTACATTTTCTATTTATTTACAAGTTTGCCACCGCGTTTATGATTTACATCGGTTATAGTAAAACCGATGTAAATTTAGCGATGTAAAAGAGTGTTTTTGTAGTAGTGCGTGAAGAATTTTAACATATTTAGATATAAATTTAGAAAATTATTGAAGAATTTTTCTTTATTAAAAAAATATCTTTTATTTTTAATAGAACAAGTTTCAAAAATCCTTCTAAATTATATTCAAATAAACTTTTAAACTCCTATTCAGCCCAATCTCCATAAATCAGATCTTATACGAATATCAAGCAAATTAAAAAAAAATGATAATTTTCATTTTAAATGAGTTTCTATTTTGTTTTTTTTATTTAAAAAAAATAAGTATAGTATTCAACACCTTATAGCCCCTATATACCTATGGCATTAGCATCAGTATGAGAATGACAAATTTCTTATCAACACGTATCCAACGTAAATGAATTTGGGACGGATGTGGCACTTGAAAACCGCTATGAATTTTCATAGATAAAATTCGGAGAAGCTTGAGGAATATTCTAGACTTTTTTTTATAGTTTTTTTCTATAATAAAATAAGGTAAATCAATCTCATTCAAGAATCTTTTGAAAAAATAATAATAAAACTAAACGACAAAATTTCTACAAGAATAATGTAGGATATATCCTAAAGCTACTGGTGGTGGAGTGGGGCAATCATGTTCATATATTCTTCGTCAATCATTGACACTCTTAGCAACAAGTTAAGCAAACCTCTGCCACTCTATTGTTAGGCCAAATCACTGGTTTCTCGGCCGGTTGGTAAAAAGAAATCAACTCTTTAAACATATATGATGTAAAATGTTTATGGTGTTATTAATGAAAAAGTGATTTGCATCTTTATAAATGTCACAGATTCCTAAGAAATTAACTTGAGATTTATTCTATTAAGAATAACAACAAAGACAAATGATACAACGTTCAGGAACATTAGATAAAAGTTTTTAAAGTTATTGTCTCAACATACAATGTATACAATGTATATCATTTGTTTCTTTTCTTTATAAAAAAACATTGTATTCATATATTTCTTATAAAAATCAACATTTTGTCTGTATAAACTTAATTTTCCTCATTTCAAAAGCACTTGTTTGGTATAATTAAAACATAATTATTTGAGCAATCCTAATTCATTCTTTGTTATAACAATCACCTTAAACTCATTTTTCCCTTGTATTTCTCCTCATAATATGTTGTTGTATCTGCTCTAACCTTTTATGCAATGTAAGCTTCTCTAAGAACTCTGGGTCACATGCCGACACCACTTCTAGTAGTACGAACATGATCAAGGTTCTTGGGTCTGCCAATAGCTAGCAATATCCATTATACAAGTTTTAATTAATTTAGCCTAAGTTGTAGTATGTATGTTTTAATATAAACTAAGTTTTAATAAGCCTAAGTTTTAAATAATTTAACCTAAACTAATAACCTAGTTAGTAGGATATAGACTAAGATAGTAAGCCACTATACAAATAATCTAGCTAGTTTAGTGGAAAACAACTAATCAATGTCCTAAACTAGTTATCTAGTTTAGTAAAGGATAGACTACGATAGTAAGATGATAAACTACCAATGTAGCTAGTTTTCGCCACTAGGCAAATGGTCTAGGCAAACCATTAGACTAATTATCTAGTTTTAAACGAGTAATGTATTGGAGACATTTTAAGAAATAATTAACATGCTTAAAAATAAATACATGAAACAACCCCTATGCTAACATAATCAAACTGAAAATTGGAAATCAAGCTAAGCCTTCAATCACCAGCAGCCAAACCAAAGCATAGGAACCAAAATGGAGACCAAAACAAAGCAGAAACTTAACCTTGAACGAGCACGAAACGCAACTATAGAGGGTAAGAAAATGAGGAAGGAGACATTATTAGCATCATCAAACACGAACGAAGGAAAGCTTGTCGTTGATGAAAATGAGATAAAAATGTTGCAAATGGTGGCTGGTGATGCAAAGGAGGGATCACGACAGTGGGAAAATAAAGAAGAAACGAGAATGCCAAAGAAAAATGTATCTAAGGGTGAATTGAAAGGAGATTTTACATCTATTGTTGTTTAATTGATGTAGAATACTTCTTTCTACATCGTTCAAGCTAAAACCGATATAGGAAGTTGTATTTTACATTGGTTACACGTTTAACATGTAAAAAAGTTGTCCATATTTTAAAATTGAGACTATCCCACTTTCAACATTAGTTGTGTCAAAATCAATATAGAAAAATGTTGTAATAAATGTTTTTTTTACTAGTGTAGTAAATAGAAGGATTAGTAGGAATAGCATGTAGAAGTAATTAGAATTATTCAAATATATGGCTTTAATTAAGTGTGTATTTAATTATAATTTTTCTTATTGTGTACTCAGATATTTAAATAATTTAATTAGAATGTATTAAAAATATAATATTTTTTATAGTGTGATCTAATCACAAATGGTCATATTAATAATTAATTTAAAAATTATAGTAAAAATGATTTATGATTGATTGATTATAGTCTTTATATTGACAATATATGAAAATTAAATCATACTTAAATATTTTTTATTTTATAACATTTTTTTCATATAAAATTATTTTTTTAATATGAATTAATCATTTAGTTAAATTTTTATTTATTAATTAATATTCAAATTTCTTCCATTAATGATACGATGAAGCAATCTACCATTAACTTTGAGATATTTTAAACTTAAAAATTGTTTATATTTATCATTTAAATTATTTTTATTACTACTAAAATAATTTGTTATTAATTAAATTAAAATTTTCAAATCAATTTTTATATTTTATATATCCAAAAATACACATGAAATGCATACATAATTTGTAGTTAAATATAAATCTACAAACCAAATTTCATTTGAAATTTATCTAAGCGTCATAGCTAGGGTTAAATGCATTTTTTTTAATGAGAATGTATAATTTCTTTTAATCATATTGACTTCTATAGTAGTAAAGTGATACTTCTAATCACAACTTAGTATCCAATTAAGTTGAGAATTGAATTCCAATTCTTAATTAAAAAGTATAAGTGCTAAATCTCTTCAGATAATAAACTTTGATGTGTTAAATATATATTGGAAATTGAGAAATGCAACTTTATGAGTAAAAGATAACATACTATCATAGATATATTTTATTTAATTAATTGGAATTGAGATAGTATATGCATGGAATCCTAACATTTAAGTTCATTGTAATCATTATAAAGTATATTATTTAATTATGATCAGCAAACGTTTATTATGTAAATATAACTATCACTTAATGAAAATATATTTTCCTTTAGGCTAAGTTTGAATTTTAAAATTATCTTACCACTTCATATTTTAATCATGTAATTATACTGGGACAACTGCTTAATCAAAAGCTAGAAATGGTTAATTAACGTATATTTGTTCTCACACATAACATCATACATGGTAGTTTTGACAAGCATATCAAAATTGATCACATGCAGTAAAATGGATAAAGTCTAAGTATTAAATTTATGTGAACTTGCGTAATACTCACTCAAGTTCAATTTGATGTAAATTAAGAAAAGAATATGTTTAGAAATTGTTTGCATAAATTTAAAAGATATATTTAATTTTAAAATAAAAATATAGTTATACTTTTAGGGTTTTTTCATATATAAGAAATTGCAAGAAAATAGGTGGTGAATTAATGATAAGAAAAAAAGTCAAGATTTGATTTTACTAATCTTTCTCACATATACCACTCAATTGAATATTAGGTTTTAATTATTGTTAATCCAACGACCAATAAAAAATATTTTAATTGTAGTCTTTTAGGAGAAAAAATTTACATTTTATTAAAATCTCAATTCCTTGTAAATTTTAATTAAATGATTTGTATTAAGATATGAGGTCCACATGTTGACTAATAAACCTTACACTATCCTTATTAAAAAAAATTATTAGGTTTCTTTGTCAATTTGTGGATTTTAAAGTGTTTCTCAACAACATTCAATTCCATAAATCATATTTATTGTGATCAAGCAAAAATATTAAGAGAAGCAAGAGGAAACAATTAATTGAATTAAAACCTCAATAACACAATTAAAAACTGTATGTGGATTGAGGTTAACTATATCAATCCCCAACATAGGTAAAATTAGTCAATTATGGTCGTGGCATCACATATGTTTGATGTAAAGATGAAGAAGAATGACAAAGAAACTATGGATATGTTTTGTGTCACACTTTTTCTCAAATAGAATCTCATATGGGTGTATGTTATAATAATAAAAATTACAATTTTGATTCGACAACAAAATTGGTAACCCATGTTAGATTCATGCTTATACACACAATCAACTTGCCTAAGCATGATTTCTTTGAATAGGATGTCTTTGGAGCTTGGTTCGCTTAAGCGAGGATGTTGCCTTTGGTTAAGTGAGGTCATTTAGTAAAAAATCTTCTTCTCTAAACTTGATTAAGCATAAGTAATGGACATTTAAACGAGATCCGACCATGAAATCTCCTCGTAGCATTGCTTAAATGTGAGTATCTCTCATTTAAATGTTGTTTGTGGAGGATTTCGTTCGTAGGTTCTTTTTGTTCGAACTACCACGAGTTCACGTTTCAATTTATGCGTGTTCGTGACATGACAGAATCGAAGACTTTCAGTGAAAAAAAGCAAATCGTACAAGCAACAAATAGAGTTAAATTAGGGTGTTGTTACAACACGTCAGAAGATCTATGCTCATTGTTTCGAGCACTTCAGAAGATCTATGCTGGTTTGGCACATCAGAAGATCTATGCTCACTATTTCGAACACGTCAGAAGATCTATGCCAGGTTTAACACTTCAGAAGATCTATGCTCACTATTTCGAACACGTCAGAAGATCTATGCCAGGTTTAACACTTCAGAAGATCTATGCTTGTTTCAGCACATCAGAAGATCTATGCTAATTGTACAATCAAATTCATGCATGTAATAATTTACGTGAATTGAACAGATGACATGTATATTGACTGCAGAAATCATATCCTTCATTAAATGGTAACAGAATTACAATTCGTAAGGATAACGAAACATGTTCAGAATGACTACACTACACTAGGCTAGATTAGGCTATGCTACGCTACTCCTAAAAAAGGAAAAGAAAAGTGGTCAAGAAATCGTACCCAAAGCTGTCTCGTATACACAGTATGCCTTATGCGCAGGCTGCAGAGTGCGTGTGAGGTATTGTGGGAATTAGATTTCTGACCTCTTGCTACGAGCATGGCTCGTTTAATTTATAGACAAAGATTTAGGAAAAAATAATTGTTTCTGACGCACTCCGGAAGTGCATAACCGTTCTAAACTTCCACGTAGTGGCCTGCTCCCGGGCCCATCTCTAGATAATTCTTGGAACTGCTCGTTAACTTCCCCAAACCGTTCTGCAGCCTTTGACACTTATCCCATGTTACTTCAACCGCTCCTAATTCGTGTCTCCTTTAAGTTCTCCATTCTGAGAGGTTATGAAGTGTATTCGTATATGTCCAGATTCTTGAGATTTAGAGTAACCGACGAAAACTATACTTGAATGTTTCCTGATTCTGCTTGTACTTTCAGAGGTTGCTAGGCTATGAGCCCTTTTCCTGAGCAGCACCTTTCCTGGTTCGAGGATTTCGAGAGTTTCACGAAAACTATCTTCGCGTATCTCCTGACTCTCTTCAAGCTTCGTATACCTTCTTTAGAAACTTCTCTCGATCATCTAGGATTTTCGAGCATCCTTGTGTTTCGAGTGTCTCCGAATTCATTTTCTGGTACTAACAAATGCCCCCTGGAAAACATTTGTTTCGAGGTAACTAAGAAAGAATGTTTTCCAATACCTCAATCATCTTTTCTGATAAGAGTCACGTGTACGTGTCCTTCACGAGAATTAAATGCCTCTAACATTATTAATTCCAAATTTCTCCTTTTCGTACCTGCTGCAGTAAATTTGGCGGCACTGATTCCGCTTCCCCGGGATATGCTGACGCAATTTCAAATTTGTCTGTTAGCGAAATATTTTCGGTTACCCAAAAATTTGAATTCCCCTTTTTTTGAATTTCACAGCGGGCTTTTACTACGCCTTGGCCCATTTTGCTCTTTCATATAACCTTTTCACCTTGCCCTTCTGAGTACGTTTTACTGCACCCTCGCACTCATCTCATTTTTACCTTCGATCATCTTCCTCTCGTTCTCATGGAAACTTCCGCTGCATTCGCGTCTACGGCTACACTTACGACTTCGACGGTTTCCCCTACTCCTTCCGTTCCTTTGCTGACGGAGAACGCAACTCTTTCCCAGTTAAGCGAAGGGGCTAACCCATTCGTTCCTATCCCTGGCATGGAGGAAGCCAGTCTCAAAATCTTCCAATCACAGGTACTTCTCCCTTTTTCGCTCTCTGGCGGATCAATGCATGCTTTTCTAGGTCCCTTTTCGAATCCAAGCAAGAAGAAGACTCATAATGATTTACTTCCGGAAGATGATTCTACCCTTCCTTTCGTCTACTCTCCAACCATCGACCTTTCTCTTTTTTCGGATACCGCGAAGATGTTTCGGGCTTTTCCCCCTCCTAAGGATAAACACATTCAATGGTTGGAACGTATTGAGGCCTTAAAGCAATCTATTTGGAAAGAAGCTGGAATATTCGATTTCGTTCAATTATCGAAATACGATCTGAACGTTTTCGATCCTCAGATGTTATTATCTGCTATTTTCTTTTAGAACAGGAAAACTCGTGCTTTCGAATTTCCTTGTGATTTTGTCTGTCCCACTCTCTTGGATATCGCTGCCATCACGGGATTGAAACCCTTGGGGGACCGTTATCTTCCTGACACTCTCGAAGAAGAGATTCCAATGACCGAAACTTCGATCGTCTGGGACAAAAAGACGTATTCTGCCTTTGTTAGTGCACATCATGGCGAAGAAGGTACTCCTGTTACTGACTCTAAGCACATTGCCTTCTTGCTCTATTGGCTGTCTGCTTGTGTCTTTTGTACCCCTTCTCTGCAAGTTCCCAAGTACTACTACACACTCGCCCAGGCTTTGCATCTGAAGAAAAAGATTTGCTTGAGCAAGTTGTTACTTGCCTCTTTTTATAACTATCTAGATGAAGCCTCGAAAAGCTTGTTTCGAGAGACTGGCCCTCGAAACCTCATAGGGCCACTTTGGCTTTTGCAATTATGGCTTAATGCCATTTTCGAGAAGAAACTGAAGCTTCTTCCTCTTAAGCCTCCATTCGATATTCTCTCGAAGGCGCTCGTTTGACTACCTTGACTCCCAAGAAAAGATCTGTTGATGGTTTTGCCCATTATGTCCAGGAAATTCTTGAATTCGAGGAGTTCTCGAATGATTTGGCTCCTTTCATCCGTGCTAATCTGGTAGGGCCTTCCTGGTTAATTGGTAATAATCAGGTAGGACAGATTTCCCAGGAGATGGTCAAAATCTGGATGGGATTCCTATCTTGGGATCTCATCTTCACTAGGATGAAACAAAGGGATGTAAGAGTTTATCCCTATCAACCTCAAATCTTTGCCCGTTAATTCGGGCTTTGTCAGATTAGACCGACACCTCTTTTTCCAAAGGATAGAATTGATTCTGATGTTTGTGTAGAAGATGTTGATTATGATGGCTTTTTGAATTTCATCCTGACGCCTTCCACCCAATTGAACCTTACCCCTTGTTCTTTTCTTCCCGCATTCTTGGTGTCCAATTGCTACCTTCGATGGTGGTGTAGTTATTACACCGACAAGATGTTCTCCTTCGAGGACTTTTCTCGAAAACTTACGAATTCTCCCTTTTCTCTGCAGGGCCCGAAGATTTCAGGTATTTATGATAATCGCAACATTATTTCCCAGTTCGAACTATATTACAGAGTTTGTTATCGCCCCGAAAATATGTTTCGAACTATTTTCGATGCTACTTTATCCCTGACTAGAATGGTACAACAGAACATCTGTCGAAATAAAGTCATTGATCCTCAGGGTCAAACTACTTTTGCAAAGTTTTTTCCTAAGGACATACCTCCTCTTCCTAATGCCCTTTTTAGCCTTGCGAAACGTCTTGATTATCCTCCTTGGGTGAAAACCCTTGATCCTTCGTATGAGGATAATAAGAACATTCTTGTTAAGGATCGAGTGACGAGTACGAGATGTTCTGTGTATGATTTTCCCAGGGATAAACAATGGCCTTTATGCTGGGTTGACAATACTATTGTCTATCCTGGTAATTAAACTTTGCCTTTTCTTTTTATGTTGGCTTCTAATTTCACATCTCTACTCATTTTCCCTTTTCTTCTCGTATAGTTGTTGTTGCCCAAAAAGTTCCTCAGCATCTCGTGGATACTCAACAATGGGAGACAACTTCAGAGGATGACGAAGATGATACTTCGTTGAAGCCTCGGAAACGAAAGACCCTTTCTGACCGACTTCGGTCTTGCTCGAAGGTAATATGTTCCTTCTTCCGGAATTGCACTAAATTTATGGCCGCTCATGACTTTGCATTTTGTTCTTGTAGGAGGTTGAAGTTCCTAAGAAAAAACTTCGTTTAGACTCTCAAAGTGGGCAATCTGTAAGTTATCTTTCTGAGCGCACTCGAAATTGCTACTCAAATGCCATACTGATCTCTTCGCTCTTTTAACATTTTTCAGGTTTCCACTACTCGAAGATCCTCTCGAGACAAAGGTAAACAAAAGGCAATTTCGACTAGGTCTATCCCCAGACCTAAAGTTCCCACTGAGAAGCTTATGAAGGATGCAATGAAATCCCTTGTCCAGGTAATGTGGTAATTTTCTGGACCTTCCTTACTTTTCTCTTTGATTTGATTTTGTCCTCTGTAATGATTTCTCCTTTTTCCAGAAAAAGGTTGATTCAGAGGCGTCCGAGTCTTCCTCTGAGAGCCCTCGAAGTGCCCCCATTTCTCCTACTGCTGCTCCATCTTCTCGAAATGTTATCGAAATTCGTGAATCGGCATCTCCTTATGAACGTCCTGAGGTATGTTCTGTTGAATCTTGATTTTTCACTTTTCTGGCCGCTCTCAAACTTGTGCATTGTTACACTGCTTTTCACTTTTCTGGTCTTGTGCAAAGTGGTGCACCTTCTTTCAATTTCGACACAGGGGTGTCCTCTGGACAAGGTAGGTAACTACTTCTTGGACATCAAGGTATTCCCACACAGAATATTTTGTCTCACTGAAATATCCTTTTCGTGCAGGTCTAGAGGTAACTTTTGAGGATAAACAAACTCCTCTTTCCGGTCAACCTGCGAGTTCGACTGATGTTGTCCCTTTCGACACTCTACTTGCTTCTATTCCTCCAGATGACATAGACCTCATAAGCTTCTTTGATGACGAAGCTGCTCAAGAAGACATTTTCGAGGTCTTGGAGAATTGGACTAGCGATACTTCGGCTTCGGGGAAGACCCAGGAAACCGTTGCGAGCTTTCAACCGTTATTATCCTCCTTTCGTTCGAAGGCTTATGTGGATCATCTTGACCAAGCTTTCATGGACCCTCAATTCAAACTAGAGATTGAGCGGATGGTTGATGATCTAAATGCATATCCCGATCTTCCTCTGGAGGTAACCACAGAGGTGAATGAATATGTGCATACCTTTGTTTCAGCCTCCGAGTTGCATACGAAGTGGTCTACCTCGAATCAGGAGATGGTTCAGATCAAGGCTGATACGGAAGAGGATCGAACTAAATTGGAAAAGCTCAAGACTGAACTTCTCTCGATCAAGGATTCCACTTCTCAGATAGTACCTGAACTGATGAAGCTCAAGCAATCTGAGGAAGATGCGGAGCGTACCATTTCTGCCCTGCAACGAGAGCTTGATTCGATCAAGTCTAAACGTGCTGCCTTGAAGCTCCAAAGCCAAGAGATTATGTTGAAGCAAAAGGGTTTGCGGGATGAAGGAAAAGGCATATCTCTCAGACATTCAAAGTCTTTGGATCAAAAGAGAAGATTGGAGGTCTTGTGTGCTTCGCGGAAGCAAAGTCTCGACCAAGCCTACCAGGCATATGAAGCACTCAAATCCAAATTCTGCAAATGATCGAGAACTTGCGAGATACCTATTTATAATTTAATGTTTATCCGCTTGTACCTTTATTGCTTATCTCTTTGAACACTCTTCTCAGTACATGCTACTTTCATGGAATTTCTTCAAGTATTTTTCGTTGATCACTTTACTTGCATCTCTCGAATTTAACTCTTTGATCAGGTATGCATTGTTCGAGTAGATTCTTTTGATAATGAATGGTCCTTCCCAATTATAGGTCCACTTACCCCGATCTCCAGATTTTTGGTCCATTGGGAGGATAACTTTTAGGACTAAGTCTCCACTCGAAAATTGTTTGCTCTTAACCTTTTTGTTATAAACTCGAGCTATCTTTTCTTTCTGATGAATGACATTTTGCATGGATATCATTCTTTCGTCATCCAGTCGATTTAGTTCATCATACATTAAATTCCAATAATCCTCGAATGGTAACTCATTTTGCCTTTTCACGTGAATGGATTGCAAATTGATATCAATAGGCAAGATTGCTTCGTGACCATACACCAACTTGTATGGCGTAGTTTGAGTGGAATTACTGGGTGAATTTCTGTAAGCCCACAATATTTGCATCAATGTTTCATGCCAATTTCGAGGTTTCCCCGAAATATGTTTTTTTATCAAAGCTATGATCACTTTGTTAACAGCCTCGACTTGGCCGTTAGCTTGTGCATAGTAGGGTGTCGAAGTAATCATTTTGATTCCTCTCGACTGGGCGTACTAGACCACTTTTCGACCTGTGAACACCGTTCCTTGATCTGTAGTTATTGTCTGGGGTATTCCGAATCGAAATATAATATGGTCTTCAATAAAATTTATCACTTCTTTCTGGTCAACCTCTTTTACAAGAATTGCTTCCACCCATTTCGTAAAATAATCGATGTCCATGATTATGTACTTATGGTTTTTTGCTGATGGAGGATGAATCTGGCCAATTACGTCAATTGCCCAACCTTGAAAAGGCCACGATTTAACAATCGCATGCAACTCGGTTGCTGGTACTCTATGTATTGGGCCATGTTTCTAGCACTCTTCGCAACCTTTTGCAAATTCGATAAAATCTTTGAACATGCTTGGCCAAAAATATCCTTTTCTGGACAAAGTCCATTTCATTTTCTCCCCCGCTTGATGGGCACCACAAATCCCTTCATGTACCTCTGCCATGGCTATGTAGCTCTCATGATTTCCGAGGCACTTAAACAAAACTCCATCGAAACCTCTCTTGAACAGTTCATCATTCAATATCACATAATTGAGTGCTCGATATTTAACTTTTCTTTCAGCTTGTGAATTTGGACTTTGCAGATATTCGATTTGTAACTCCCAACTTTTATTTTATTATTTTATTATTATATTATTAAAGGTATTTTCGTAAATTTATTAAAGCTATAGGGGTAATTTGGTAACTTGGAACGGGCTGTTCCAAAAATGGGACGGGCCGTTCCAAGCATTAAAAATGTCTTGTTTTTGTTGTTGCAGAACGACCTTGGAACGGGCCGTTCTGGAATGGAGAACGGGCCGTTCCGGAGGGAGAACGGGCCGTTCTGCTGAGATTGAGAACGGGTCGTTCTGGTTTTAGAACGGGCCGTTCTTCTTTTTGAAACGGGCCGTTCTGATTTTGGAACGGGCCGTTCCAGTTGAAAATTTTGCACAGATTCGAAGGATCCGGAACGGGCCGTTCCGAATTCAATATGGGCAGTTCCGGGTACACCAGTTTGCCTATAAATAGGAGGCTGAGGGGTGAAAAGTTTTATACTGAGTGAGAAGGTGAAATCTTAGAGAGAGAAAGAGGAGAGAGAGAGAGAGAGAGAGAGAGAGAGAGAAAGAAAGAAAGAAAGAAAGAGAGGGAAGGAAAGAGGGAATCCAGAGGAGAAGGCCCTGCCCAAGTTTCAACTCCGCTTGTCCAGGTAAGGGGGGAGTGAGAAACCTCGCTCAGGGGTGTGGGGATAATTGTTGGATAGTTTGTTTGTCGGATGGGCCCCCAATCCCTTGCCTTTGTTCTGTCTTATTTTCTGTTTGCTCTATTTTATTTCTTGTTGAAAATAATAAATGATTATGTAATCCCAATCCCTTGCCGTTGTTCTGTCTTATTTTCTGTTTGCTCTACTTTATTTCTTGTTGGAAATAATAAATGATTATGTAATCTCAATCCCTTGCTGTTGTTCTGTCTGATTTTCTATTTACTCTACTTTGCTCTTTGTTGAAAAGTAATAAATGAATATGAAATTAATGTTAATAATAAATGAGTTTTAATATGAATAAGAATGCTCTCTGAATCTGTGTGAATACCTATGCGGACCTTATGAGGAGTATTTATGACATGACCATGGAAATATGGACAATGACATGAGACCTAAGAATGGACTATGAGACCTAAGAATGGACTATTGAGACAAGCTGTGATAATAAGAATATGAAAAATAATGACATGATATATTTGATGAAATCTTGTAATAAGTTAAATATTGAGTCAATGAAATAATGATTGTATGACATGCATCATATGCATATATTACTCCAGGTGTGCTGCTGAGGCCGCATACCAGTGATGCTAACAAAGGTGTACCTTAGGGTCACTGGTGATGTAACATGCTAACAAGGTGTACCTTAGGGCCACCGGTGATGTAACAAGCTAACAAGGTGTACCTTAGGGTCACCGACAGTTGTAACCAGGTGTACCTTAGGGTCACCAGTGATGTAACCAGGTGTGCCTTAGGGTCACCAGTGATGATATGTGAAACTTACTTATGGCGCCACATGCATGCATTTATGAGTCGAGTTCATGACATTATTGCATGATAAATGAATGTATATGTGATATTGATGATGTATGTGTGTTGTTTACATGTGACTTATATTTGTTATGTGTGTGTGGGTGCTATCTAACCTTTATTTCTGCACCTGAAACTGAGTGAGATGTTTCTCACTCCCTTGTTGTTCTTGTGTATGTTTAAATTATGATGCAGGTGATCAGCATCATGAGGATGTTGGTGATGAGGCTTAAAGGCTTCAATTGGGCATGCTCTGATAGGATGTGACATCGGGGCATAGTTAGTTTAGTTTAATATGTTATTGTTTTAATAACTTTAGTTTCTCTTCTTTTGTAATTTCTAACGAAGAGATAACGTAGATAAAGTTTATAATTCAAGGAAAATATATGTTAAGAATTGTAATTTGAACGTTCTTGATAAAAGACCAGAATGAATATCTTTGTTATATTTTTATTACATGATTTGGAAAATATAAATTAATTCCTAACCAGGAAGCACTGCCACCTTTACTGGAGTTAATTTATATTTCCTGTATTATTATTATTATTATATATATATATATATATATATATATATATATATGATTTCTTGTTGTCACTAAATTGTATTGAAAATCTTAACTTCTTTTCATTTGTAATTTTTACATTGGAGTTATGATTTATGAGTTATGAATGTGAATCTTCTACCTTATGAGATTTGAAACAATTGTTTTATACATGAAAGATGTTATTAAACTATGAAAGATTTTATTTACTCAAAAAGAAAAAGAAATTATTGTTTACATTTATTGTGTATTAACGTTGGGGTAGAGGGTGTCACACGATTAGCTCTTTCCTTCAGTCCTGAATGGTTGAGGTGTCAATGGTGAGGCATTTGTGCTCGTCACTCAACTCATTCCTTATACAAAAAAGAGATTCGAGACATTCCCTGCTTATCTTGTACCCGGATGCAATCTGAGCTAGTTCATTCGCAATTTCGTTCTCGTTACGAAAAATATGTTCTAATTGGACCTCATCGACTGAATTTAACAAAGCTGTAGCTCGAGAATTGTATTCGAGTAACTTTTCATTCATGCATTTATATTCTCGAGTTAACTGTTTAATCACGAGTTGCGAGTCACCTCGAATGATTATGTTCCTTGCCCCCAAGTCCTTAAGCAATTTTAGCCCAGTAATCAATGCTTCGTATTCAGTTTCATTATTCGAGCATTCGAATTTCGTTCTCAATAAGAATTTGGTGGGAATCCCACCAGGTGAAATAATCAGTAATCCGATTCCTGCTCCTAACTCGTGTTTCGATCCATCGAAAAATAATTCCCATGATTTCGTGGTTAAATAATTAACCTGTTCATTTAAATTCGAGTGATCCACGAGAAAATTAGCGATTACTTGTCCTTTTGTGGCTTTGAAGGGAACAAACGTTAACGAGTACTCGGTCAATGCAAGAGCCCATTTCCCAACTCGAGAGTGCAGGATAGGTTTAGATAACATATATTTAATCACATTATTTCGACAGAACACGAATACATCATAAGGTTTAATATAATGCTTCAGCTTTGTACAAGCATAATACAAACTCAGACATAACTTCTCCAAAGGAGTGTATCTGATTTCTGCCTCGACTAACATCCTACTGATGTAATAAATGGCTCTCTCGATGCCATTTTCGTCATCTTGCGATAGCATGCCCGCAATAGTCGAATCATTGGCCGAGACATACAATTTTAGCTTTCCTCCTTCAGAGGGTGGTACCATCACTAGAGGGTTGATCAAATAATTCTTGATCTCCTCGAATGCCTTTTGATGATTTTCGTCCCATCAAAATTCTTCCTCCTTTTTCAATCGTAACAAAGGGGAAAACACCTTAGTCTTTCCTGATAAATTCGAAATAAATCTTCGAAGAAAATTTATCTTACCTAACAAAGACTGCAACTCCTTATTATTCGAAGGAGGCTTAGTTTCCATGATGGCTCGAGTCTGGTTCTTATCTATTTCAATGCCTTTCTGGTGTACGATGAACCCTAGGAAATCCCCCGCTGAAACACCGAAAGCACATTTCAATGGATTCATTTTCAGCCCATGTTTCCCTCATTCTCTCGAAAGATAATTTCAGGTGTTGTATGTGATCTATTTTTCGTTTCGATCCAATCACTATGTCATCAATATAAACCTGCATGAATTTTTCGATCAAGTCATGAAAAATTAAGTTCATTGCTCTTTGATATGTTGCACCAGCATTTTTCAAGCCAAAAGGCATTACTACCCATTCGTAAGTTCCCAAGGCACCTGGGCACCTAAAGGCAATTTTCGACACATCATTTTTAGAAATATAAATCTGGTTGTACCCAGAATATCCATCTAATAAACTTAAAATTTCATTACCTGCGATGGCATCAATCATTGTTTCCGCAATAGGCATGGGATATGCATCCTTTGGCGTGGCTGCATTCAAATCTCGAAAATCGATACATACCCTCATTTTTTTCATTCTTTTTTATAACAGGCACAATGTTTGATACCCAATTAGCGTACCTCGAAGTACGAATGAATTTGGCCTTCAGTAGCCTCTCGATCTCTTCTTTGATTTTTTCGATCACCTGCGGAGCAAACCTTCATGGGTTTTGTTTCACTGATTTCTTCCCAAAATCATAGGCAACCTATGTTCTACCAAATTTCGATCCAAACCAGGCATTTCTTCATAGTCCCAAGCGAAGCCATCTTTATATTCGTGCAGGACCTGCACAATTTGCTTTTTAACACTCTTCTCCGCTAGTTTGCTAACATAGGTGATTCTCCTCTTTTTGATTGTACCCAGATTGACTTCCTCGAGAAGATCCTGAGATTCCACTTTAAGCCCATCATTTTCCATTTTCTCGAATCCTAGAGGAGCATCGTCAAAGACACAATCAAGTCTTTCTTCGATTCCTCGAGTCTTACTCTGGGCAACTCTTTCGCAGCTGTTTCGATTACCTCTTTTTGGTTTTTTGCTTTTTTGTCGGCCCGTAGAGCCGTTATAGTTTCGATATTCATCGAATGCGTGCCCCCTTGGGCTCTTTCAACTTCACTACCTTCCTCAGCCTCATTGGCCGTTCTCTCGGCCATGTAGGCCAAAATTCGAGCTAAGAAGCTCGAACAAGGATCTTGTCTCATCATTCTCGCACTTGAGCCGATTCAATTTCGGCTCTGTGGATAACAAATCCTCTTCGAACATCCCAACAGAAAGTCTTCTTAACACCCTCTTCAGCCTCCAAGACATCTGGGTCTGTGGCATCGAAAGGCTTAGTTCTCAAGAATGTAGTAATTTGTTGATCCGCGAAATACATTCCCGTCTCATACTCTTTCTGATCTGCATCCAACACTTCCAATTATTCGTCATCATTCCAGAAAAATATTTTCTAGTGCACTATCGAAGGTACTGGTCCCATTCCGTGGATCCATTCTCTTCCTAATAGCACATTAAAGTTAGCTTTCGAGGGAGTGACAATAAACATGGTGGTCCTTCTCACACTACCAATTTGCACATTTAACAATATCATCCCTTTTGGTTGAGAAGATTTTCCAGCATAATTAGAAATAAGGATATTGTGAGGTTTCAGATCTGCCAAAGTCTTCCCAAAACGTTTCAGCAATGTCTGTGGGAGTATGTTTATAGCAACACCTCCATCCACTAGGACTTTGTTGACTTCAATTCCTTCGATCATAAGGGTCAACAATAAAGGTTTCAGATGGTCCTTCATTTCTGGGGTAGGTGAATCGAACACTGCTGAATTGAACTTTGGAATGACTCGAGATATTTGATTCACCCATACTATTTTTGACTCATAGTTGGGGTCACCGAAAAAATCTTCACGGTGTATGTCTTCCTGTTCATTCACAGATTCCATTGCTTCAGCATATTCGGAAGGTAAGATTGATACCACTCCACAAATATCTTCGAGAGAATCCTCGAAACCACTTTCAAAACAATCCGTGATCAAATCTTCCTCATCCTCTGCGAATTTCTTAGATACCCCACTTTCGTAAGGTACAAGAATCGAAAACTGATTACCTTTGTGTCCCTCGAAAGTTGCCTTTCTCATTCTCTGTTGCCTTCTCCATTGAGTCTTGGTAAGGCCATTAAAAGGATATTTAATTCCTCTTCCAGAACCTCCTTGCATGTTTGACCCAAATCGGGGTCCTCCAGAAAATGGGTTTTTCGAGTAGTTCACAATTTTCTTTCCTCAACCCATTCCGACATTGGGCCTTTGTGGAGAAGTCCACTTCCCAATGGGAACATGTGCATTTGGCAGGTATGTATTACCAACTCGGGAGGAGTTGTACATCTCCATCTTTCCGATGGGAGCCATAGGAGCATTGCCTTGTGGCATGTGAACTTGACGCATCAATATGCCAGTGTTCACTTTCGACTTTCCTCGAGCCTTCTCAGCTTTATAATTTTTCATAATTTCAGATTCCTCAAAACCCTTAGCCGCTGATCTATCGAACACAGCGCTACATCTCGGGCAAAACATAACTTCTCGATCATCATCTTTCTTCTTCGAAAGGAAATCAAGCAAAGTGTCCCCCTCTTTCGGATAAATGGGCTCCTGTTCTTTCGCGAACTCCTCTAAGAGCTCCTCCAGCTTTTCATCTGTAATAGGTTCGACAACTTCCTCTTCGTTCACAACCAGGTCAACCATATTAATTTCAAGCACATTGATCCCCATAGGGAGAGGTTCCACATATCCTGCTTGTGCAGCGAATGGATCAGTATCAACTTTCATTTCTTTCTCCTCGAAAGCCAAGCGACCATCAGTAATCGCCTTTTCGATCATGTCCCTGAAACGTACACAATTGTTAGTCTAATGACCATACATGTTGTGATACTTACAAAATTTTTTCCCTTTTCTTTGTTCAAAAGGAGGAATTTTGTGATTTTCCGAAAGTATAATTTGCTTATCTTTAAGTAAAATATCGAATATTCTATCAGCTTTCGTTATATCGAAACTATATTTTCTATTCGATCTGGCCTCCTCTATATTATTTTCCCCAGGTTTTAATAATTGGCATTGATAGGTTGGCCCAGGTTGCAATTCAGCTAAGTTCACTTCCATTTCTTCATTTAGACATTCGAAAATATCATCGTAAAAATCCATATTGTCTAAATATGCCACTTTTTCTTTTCGAACGAACTTGTCAAATTTTCTCAACCTTTCTTTCTCTGCTCGAATTTTTTCAATTCGTCTTAATTTCTCTGCTAGTTGAGCCATGTCTCTCAATTGTTCATTTAAAAGTTTCTTTCGAATCGAAAAATCCAACCCAGTGGCTGCAATTTTTACCAACTTATGCTCTGGAATATTCGTGTAACATCGAGACTTTAATTGTCTAAATCTATTCAAATATTCGTCCAACGTCTCATGATGTTGCCTCTTTATATTCATCAAATCAACTATGCTCACCTTGGTTTCCTCTCGAAAAAAGTTTTCGTGGAAACTCCTTTCTAATTGTGCCCAAGTAATAATCGAATTAGGTGGCAAAGTCGTAAACCACGTAAAAGCATGTTTGGTTAGTGAACTTGTAAAATATTTCATTTTCAAATATTCATTACCCACTAGGTCTCCACACTCGACTAGATATCTCGCTATGTGTTCTACGGTGGATTCACCTAACTCTCCGGAAAATTTCGAGAATTTTGGGACTTTCATCCCCCTGGGTAGCTCGGATTGGGTAATATAGTTAGGAAAGGCAGATACAAAGTATGGGTGCTCATTTCGCCCCGTTTCAAATCCGTGCCTGTTCAGTACCCTCTCAACTATATGATCCAAATTTCCTTGACATTTCTCAGAGGTCCCCCTTGATTGAGATTGATACGATTTCTAATCTCTCGAATATTCGTCTCATTGACGGTTGGATTTTCGAGGCCGTTCAGATTTACACTCGTATCTCTCGAGAGACGATTATCATTAATTTTATCTCCTATTTTGCCCATCAGCTCGTATAGGGGTGTGAGTATGTTGTGCATTTGTGTAGACAACAAATTCACCATATCGTGGTTACTATGATCCATTTGTTGTCGAACGACTATCATGGCTTCATTGCTTATACCCGTGGGTATATAATTACTTTGTCGAACCAACGACCCTTCTTGGCTTGTGCCAACATGTTGGTGGGGATCGTGCATGATACAGCCCATCCCATTTGGGGCTGCATTATACCCATATGATGATATTTGCATTTGAGGATTGTGCCCAGAATATGGTATTCGCGGGTACTTCTCCAATTCGGAGGCATCCCCCATGGGTATTCGCAGGTAGCGTTCACCATTTCTTGTGACGCATTCAGAAATCTCGTGGAGTTCGGAATATTTACAGGAGGTGGAGACATTGTCCCCCTGGTCTCATTTGGCACATTTTCTTGATTTGTATTCCGATTTTCTCCATTACCCTGTTCTTCATTAAGCACATCTCTTCTGCTGGATGTAGACATAGTTCTCCCACTTCTATGTCTCATAAAAATTAAACACACACAAAACTAGTTCACTTAGTTCGATTAAGCTTACCAAACGAGTCCCACCGGGCGTGCCAATTTGTTTATGGAGGATTTCGTTCGTAGGTTCTTTTTGTTCGAACTAGCACGAGTTCACGATTCAATTTATGCGTGTTCGTGACATGATAGAATCGAAGACTTTCATTGAAAAAAGAAAATCGTACAAGCAACAAATAGAGTTAAATTAGGGTGTTGTTACAGCACGTCAGAAGATCTATGCACATTGTTTCGAGCACTTCAGAAGATCTATGTTGGTTTGGCACATCAGAAGATCTATGCTCACTATTTCGAACATGTCAGAAGATCTATGCCAGTTTTAGCACTTCAGAAGATCTATGCTTGTTTCAGCACATCAGAAGATCTATGCTAATTGTACAATCAAATTCATGCATGTAATAATTTACGTGAATTGAACAGATGACATGTATATTGATTGCAGAAATCATATCCTTCATTAAATGGTAACAGAATTACAATTCGTAAGGATAACGAAACATGTTCAGAATGACTACACTACACTAGGCTAGATTAGGCTATGCTACGCTACTCCTAAAAAAGGAAAAGAAAAGTGGTCGAGAAATCGTACCCAAAGCTGTTTCGTATGCACAGTATGCCTTATGCGTAGGCTGCGGAGTTCGTGTGAGATATTGTGGGAATTAGATTTCTGACCTCTTGCTACGAGCATGGCTCGTTTAATTTATAGACAAAGATTTGGGAAAAAATAATTGTTTCTGACGCACCCCGGAAGTGCATAACCATTCTAAACTTCCACGTAGTGGCCTGCTCCCGGGCCCGTCTCTGGATAATTCTTGGAACTGCTCGTTAACTTCCCCAAACCGTTCTGCAGCCTTTGACACTTATCCCATGTTACTTCAACCGCTCCTAATTCGTGTCTCCTTTAAGCTCTCCATTCTGAGAGGTTATGAAGTGTATTCGTATATGTCCGGATTCTTGGGATTTCAAGTAACCGACGAAAACTATACTTGAATGTTTCCTGATTCTGCTTGTACTTTGAGAGGTTGCTAGGCTATGAGCCCTTTTCCCGAGCAGCACCCTTCCTGGTTCGAGGATTTCGAGAGTTTCGCGAAAACTGTCTTCGCGTATCTCCTGACTCTCTTCAAGCTTCGTATACCTTCTATAGAAACTTCTCTCGATCATCTAGGATTTTCGAGCATCCTTGTGTTTCGAGTGTCTCCGAATTCATTTTCTGGTACTAACAAATGTAAATAATCATTTAAATCCAAACTTGCCCCCTAATAAATTTTCTTTTCATGTAAACTAAAACTACTAAACAAAAATCAAGTGAAAAAAAAAAAAAAAGTTACTAAAATTATAAATCCCTTAGATGCAACTTTAAATGAAATTTTAATCTCAACAAGATCAAAAACCATAAGAAGTTAAGAATAATTGCGAAAATATGTCAGAAAAAACAATCATATAAAACAATTATCTATAAACTATATCAATAAGTTAACCAAACAATGCTTATTACTAATTACTTAAAATGTCACATGTCATTACTTGTTATTATATTAGTTACAAATTTTGGTGCGCATGAACATATCAAATTATGTAGGTTTAATTATTTCTTTAATATTACATTATATTATAATTTTTACGTTAAAGAGTGTAACCTCTTAAAAATCCTAAATAAAAAAATATTCAAGAGATCTCTATTAGTCCTATTATATGTGTGACCTAGTAGACGTGATATTAGATATCATGCCTATTTATGCTATATGCATGTTCTCTAATAACTATTATAACCCTTTTTTGTTGTGTGT
The DNA here is from genome assembly GCF_000230855.2 of Cajanus cajan. Classification (NCBI taxonomy): domain Eukaryota; kingdom Viridiplantae; phylum Streptophyta; class Magnoliopsida; order Fabales; family Fabaceae; genus Cajanus; species Cajanus cajan. Next base: position 16,036,702 of record NC_138520.1, on the reverse strand, counting down.
GAGAAGATGGGGGTACCATCGTACTCACATCTTAAAAGGCTCTTTTGGTCTCCGTTTAGGTTTGTTGGCCTAAGTTCATTACACTAGGACTTTATAGTCAATAACATCGTTTTTATAAAGATAATCCTATAAATATTGGAATAAGATCTTAGTCTCTTCTAATGTATATAGTTGAAATAATTAGAAGATAATAACAATTCAAAATTTTTGGCACTAATATAACAGTATTTTTTTTTTTCACACAAGGGGGGAAAAGTGGATCAATATGCTAGTAAAATATAAAGCTATTTCACTTTTCAATTTTAGGATTAGATTCTCTCGCCTTATGTGTTTTCTTTTTGGTCATGGATTCTCTCGCACTTTATACAAAGGGAAAGCAGCATAAAGGCCAAGAAGCCTTCCCAAACGTAAAGTCCAAGCAAGATCTGGCCTGCTGCATAGTGCATATTAAACCCGCGAATAACTGAAATGAGTATATTTTCTAAATTTCTGATGAAAAAGCAGCAATCAAAACAAATTAAATTGAGATAGCCAGGATATATGATTTTAAAATGTTGCCCGCATTCATAATTGTGGTTGTTAAAGTCTTTAAATGATGATTGTAGTCGCTTATAAAAATTTGTATCTTATATATTGACGAATCATTATATGTAACTCCACAACGGTACTTCTATCCTTCTTTCTCTTATGCCTAGGGATGGCAACGGGGCAAGTCGGGTACGGATTTCATGATACCCGACCCCATCCTCGCGAATCAAATCCATTCCCGTCTCCGTACTTGTACCTGTCGGATATGTGATTTTCATCTCCATTCCCGTCCCCTTCGGGTATCGGGTATACTCATACCGTACCTGTACCTGTCAATTATTTTTTTATAAAAAAAATATGATATTTTTAAATTATTTTTTTATTATACTATAATTATAATTAAGTTATTTCTCTATCTCATATTATAATAAATAATCACACATAAAAAAATATTAAAATTCTTTAATATAATTAAATTGAAAGTAGGGTATTAAATTAAAAATAGGAATGGGGACGAGTACGGGTACGGGTACGGGGCGGGTAAGTACATACTCGTACTCGTACCCTTACCCGATTTAAAGTATCAGGTTTTACCCGTACCCAGTCAAACCGAATATTCCCCGTCAAAGTTGGGACGAGTTCGAGTATTACTGGGAGTACATGTATATTTGTCTTCCCTACTTATGCCTTGCTTTTTATCCTCTAAACCAATTCTTTGCATGAAGTTAATGTAAAACTCAAGTAAGACATTTACTCGATATAATAAATACTAGTATATCGTGAATGATGACTTTATTTCAATACATGATATTATTTATATTATAATTATGAGAGTTCTTAGTTCGAAGTTATCAATTAGGTCATACGTTCTTAATTTGCATTCTATCATAATTAAGTTAAATTACCTTGATTATCTCTGTGTATGATAACCAACTGGTATCTTTGACTGCTAGATGACTTGAGATTTCGATTATAAAAGTCTATCCGGTATACTTTATAAATAATATAAGTTAAATGGTTAATAACCTATATATAAATTTGAAATTATTCAAGAGAGAATTAATATAATTAATAAAAATATGATATCATTTATAAAAATATAAATTATAACATTAAAGTATAGGCATTTGAAATTGTTAATGGTATGTATAATTTTAAAAGAATGAAATACTATTTTAATATATGGTACGTATAATCTCATTATATTTGGTGTTGGTTAAATAAAGTTAAGTATTATATTGATCATTGTTGTAAAAATTGAACCAAATATGTTGATTCGACCAATTTGACCGAGAATCGATATTCAATCAATTCTATTCAACTTGAATATCATTTTGCATTAAATCGGTGAAATTGATCCAGAATTGATCAAAACTATTCAAACTGATTTGAATCGGTACAACTAAGTTTTTTTTTCAAATTTAATTTTTAAATATTTTTAATTAAAATTATATTCAATGAAAAATTATAAATTAGACTAATTTATTTTTAATACTTGTCTTATAAATATAATTTAATAATTTGTGTTAATTTACAATTTTAATATTTTTTTATAAATTATGTTATATTAATTAATTTGATACTTTTTATTCTAGATGTAAACTTGTTATTATTAGTGGACATTATTATATTTTATTAAAATTTAAACTTAAATATTATATTATATATAATTTAGAATTTTACGTGTATATTAAATGATAAGAATATATAAATAATATATTATTTAAATATTTAGATTTATAAAATTATAATATTATATTTATTTAATATTATTTTTGTATTAATAATAATAGTTATCATTATTTTATTAATATCGATTTGATCACAGTTGAACTAGAGTTCAACCATTGAATTCTAAACCAGTGCCTTACATGGCCAAAAATATTTAATTTGATAAATAGTTTTTTTTTAATTTATTTTAATAATTTATATTTTTTTAATTTATAATAACAAAAAAAACCATTAGTTTATATTGATAAGCTTATCTAATCGCTACTATTACAAATAATTAATATTAGTGGCAAAATAAAAATAAGTCACGGTTAACATATCATTAGTAACAAATTTAGTTTTCATCCCCATTTTTTAGTCACTAAAAATGATAGAACTGGAAGGAAGGAAAAATATGATTTTATTGTAGAGAGAAAATTGAATCAATATCAATAAAAAATTACATATCAGGATCAGGTCATCTTATATATATAAGACATAACGTAATTAACTAATTGTAATACCCCTCCTCAAGTTGGAGAGTATATATCAATAAGACCCAACTTGCAAATGAAGTTAGGAAAAACATAAATAGGAAGAGCTTTGGTGAAGATATCAGTTGTTTGGTATTGTGTTCTGACATGAATAAGCTTGATGACGCTGATTGAACTAGCTCCCTTATGAAATGACAATCTATATCGATGTGCTTCGAACGTTCATGATGAGAAGGATTGGAGGCCAAATGAATTGCAGATTTGTTGTCACAAAATAGCATAGCAGAATCAATGAAAATCTCAAAGTGGGTTAACAAGCATTTCAACCAAACTATTTCACTTGCGACAGATGATAAAGCTCTATATTCTGATTTAGAAGAGGACTTAGAAACAGTGCCCTGCTTGACAGATTTCCAGGACAACAAAGCATTACCAAGAAAAACACAAAAACCTATAGTAGACTTCCTTGTATCCAGGCAGCTTCCCCAATCTGCATCAGCATAAGCAGAAAAATGTAGAGTATTGGCAGCAGGGAAGAAAAGACCTTGTCCTGGATTAGATTTCAAATATTGTAGGAGATGATGAACTGCATTTAAATGTGTTGTCATAGGCTTCTGCATGTATTGGCTCAATTTATGAACTGCAAATGTTATATCAGGCCTAGAAATAGTTAAATACATTAACCTTCCAATCAATCTCCTGTACATGGAAGGATCTAAAAGTGTCTTTCCATCATGAAGTGTTAATTTCAGATTTGGATCCATGGGTATAGAAAGTGGTTTGCAGCCTAAGAAACCAATGTCATCTAATAATGACAATGTATATTTTCTCCAAGACAAAGAGATCCTTTTATTAGACTTAGCAATTTCAAGCCCCAAAAAATACTTCAAAGGTCCAAGTATTTTCAACTTGAACAAAGACTGTAATTGTTGTTGAACTTTGTTAACACAATCAGATTTAGGACCAGCTAGATTAATGTCGTCAACATAAACTAGCAAAATCACAAGAGAAGATCCTGAACCATAAGTAAATAAGGAGTAATCATTCTTTGATTGTGTAAAACCATGATGAAGCAAAGTATTTGAAAATTTACAAAACCATTGTCGAGACGCTTGCCTTAGGCCATAAAAAGACTTATTCAACTTGCTTACAAGTCCATGAGTAGGAGGTTTATAGCCTTGGGGAAGGTCCATGTAAACTTCTTCAAAAAGATCACCATTTAAAAAGACATTGTTCACATCTAGTTGTTGTAAACACCAGTTTTTAGTGGCAACTACAGCCAGAAGTACTCTAATAGATGTTAACTTTGCTACAGGAGAGAAGGTATCTGAAAAATCAATGCCAGCTTGTTGAGTATAGCCCTTGGCTACCAGCCTGATCTTGTATTTATCAACTATACCACCAGGTTTGTGTTTGAGTTTATAAACCCATCTACAGCCGATGCAATGATGTCCTGCAGGGAGTGAAATAAGGGACCATGTATTGTTTGATTCCAATGCTTGAATTTCTTCATGCATAGCCTGCCTCCATTCAGGATATGACACTGCCTGATGATAATATTGGGGTTCATAAGTAACTGAAATCTGATTAATGAAAGTTTCATAAGAGGGAGAAAGATGTAGTAAAGAACAAAATTTTTGAATAGGATATGCCTATTTCTTCATTGAACACACATAATCATCCAAATATGCAGGAGGCTTAACATTCCAGGTAGATTTTCTAATAGTAGACGAGTTGGTGATGTTGGGTTCAAAAGATTTAGAAATATCAGCTGAAGGGGCAACAACAGGAAAATGCTCAGGAGCTGTCTTTGAATCATTTTCTGAAATAGGGACAGACATGACTGCATCATGTAAGAAATCTGAAACAATTCAAGGTTTTTTGAGAAGCTAAAATGGAAATATTGTTTCATGAAAAACAACATCCCTTGAAACATAAAACTGTTGAGTCTGTAGATTATACAACTTATAACCCTTATAACCTTTTGGATATCTAACAATTATATTGAAGGAATAGCTCTGGGTGTAAACTTATTTCTTGAAGATGGTAAAGTAGCTACATATACCAAACAACCACAGCTTCTCAAGGAGTTGTAGTCGGGTTTTGAACCATATAGAATATGAAAAGGAGATTTGTCCTTTAATAAGGGAGAAGGTACCCTATTAATTAGATAATACCACTAGAAAAATTAATATTTGTGACGAATTTTTGTGACGGAAAAAATATCATTACTAATAGTGACGAATTTTGTGAGGAAATTTTAATTTTTGTGACGGACTACCATTTATTGAAGTTTGTGACGGATCTTGTGACGAATTTGTCTCTAGAAGATTCGTCACAATTTTCGTCACCGAATAAAAAAATAAAATTAGTGACGGATTAAATTTTGTCTCTAAAAAATCTGTCACAAAATTCGTCACTGAATAAAAAAAATAAAATTAGTGATGGATTTTGTGACGAATTTTTTAGAGACAAAATTTAATCCGTCACTAAATAAAAAAATGAAATTAGTGTTAGATTTTTTTAGAGACAAAATTTAATCTGTCACTGAATAAAAAATAAAATTAGTGACGGATTAAGTTCCTCTATAAATATCCTCTCACAAAAATGAGTCATAATACTATAATAAATAAATCAGTAACGGATTTTGCGACATAATTTTTGTCAACATTTGTATTTTGTCACCGTCACAAATAGCTTAAAATTTTTTATGATGAAATTTGTGAGGGATTATTGATCCCTCTAAAAATATTAAATTTTATTTATGAAATTTTTTAATGTAAGAATTATGCAGAATGAAAGAATATATGTTAATTTTTTTTTAAATTATGACAAATTAATCCATCAAAAAATTTATATTTTGATGGAAAAAAAAAAATTCGTAAGAAAAGTTATATTATTGATGGAATATGTCCGACAGATTTATATTTGTCAAAAATGTAAAAAATTTTACGAAATTTGACAATCATATAATAATAAAGGTCCATAAAATTATATATATATATATATATATATATATATATATATATATATGCTGAGGGTTATAATAACACGGTATAACTTTTACTAAGTATTACACCGCTCAATAACTTTATATTAAATGAGAATTTTGTAAATCCAACCGTTAAATCGAAAATTCTTTACTCTTAAATCATATGTACAAAATTTTATATTAATCCAAGATGATTTGATACTTCATTCTTATAAAAAAAAATAATGTAGTATATACATTTTAAAATATAATAAAATATGAACATTTTGATTACCTTCACGTTGTTGTTCAAATTTAACAAAATTTGATATAAACATATAAAGTGATATGAACTTTTAATTTAATGATTAGATTTACAAAATTCACATTTAATATAAAGTTATTGAGTGATGTGTAATACTTAGTAAAAGTTATACTGATATTAGTATAACCCTCCTCTCTCTCTCTCTCTCTCTCTCTCTCTATATATATATATATATATATATATATATATATATATATATATATAGAGAGAGAGAGAGAGAGAGAGAGAGAGAGAGACTGGAGGAATCAAATAACTTACAAAATAACTCTTGGTAAAGTTATTCTGCTCAATAACTCATGGTGTGTGTTAAATTTTATCGATCCAATTGTTAAACTAAAAGCAATTAAATTTTACTAATAATTAATATAGAAAAAATTACTTAGCTTTGGAATAAATTATTTGCTAATTAACAATATAATTGAAACATGAATTATTTTAAATTATTAAACTAAAATCTTATTAAAAATTTACTATATGATCTTAATATTTTTTGTATAACTAATATCTGGTTTTAAATTAGATGTGAAAATATTATGATATAATTAGATAATATTTTAAGTTTTTATTTTATTAATGGTTGACAATTAGAAAATAAAACAAGGATAAATACATTTTTTGAATTTTATATCTTTTATTTAAGATAAATAAATATATTAAATTATTTAATAATTTATTTAAAATGTTAAAATTTAATTTATAAGTATGTAATAAATAAATATGTATAATTTTATAATATATATTATCATTATAAATTATAAAAATAAATAATTTAAATTATAATTTTAAATAGAAATAAGTAGATTGTTAACTATAAAATTAAGTATATTAAAATAAAGATAAATTAAATATATTATTATTATTATTCGTAATATAATTATTATATATTATTATATTTTTATAGTAATCTAACGGTTGAGTTTATAAAATTCATATTTAATATAAAGTTATTAAGCGGTGTGTAATACTTAGTAAAAGTTACATCGGTGTTAGTATAATCATTCTCTCTCTCTGAGAGAGAGAGAGAGATAGAGAGAGAGAGTGGAGGAATCAAATAATTTACGAAATAACTCTTGGTAAAGTAATTTCGCTCAATAACTCATGGTGTGTGTTGAATTTCATCGATCCAATTGTTAAATTAAAAGTTGTTAAATTTTACTAATAATTAATATAGAAAAAGTTAATTAGCTTTGGAATTAATTATTGAGTTAATCACCTATACACTGTCAATGTAAAGTTTTTTTTACACTGGCAACCAATTATATCTCTTAATTGTGTCATGTCACTGTTAAAAATAAATGTGTTTACAGTGACATGACACAATTAAGATATATAATTGGTTGCCAGTGTAAAAAAACTTTTCACTGACAGTGTATAAATGATTAACTATTAATTATTTGCTAATTAATAATATAATTGAAACATTAATTATTTTAAATTATTTAACTAAAATCTTATTGACAATTTACTATATGATCATAATATTTTTGTATAACTAACATTTGGTTTTAAATTTGATGTGAAAATATTATGATATAATTATATAAGATTTTAAGTTAGTATTTTATTAATAGTTGATAATTAGAAAATAAAACAATGATAAATATATTTTTTGAATTTTATATCATTGATTTAAGATAAATAAATATATTAAATTATTTAATAATTTATTTAAAATCTTGAATTTTAATTTATAAGTATGTAATAAATAAATACTTATAATTTTATAAATTATATTATCATTATAAATTATAAAAATAAATAATTTAAATTATAATTTTAAATAGAAATAAGTAGATTGTTAATTATAAAAGTAAGTATATATAAATAAAAATTAAATATTATTATTATTATTATTATTCGTAATATAAAATTATTATATATTATTATTATAGTACAAGTATGAGATTGTATAGTTGAGGATGACTTAAATGAATTAATTTGTACAAGTTATACTGACAACATGCATATACATTTTGGTAGCTTATCTCATAAGAACTTCACAGTTAAGCGTGCTTGACTTAGAGTAATGTAGGGATGGGTGACCTTTTGGGAAGTCTCCCAGAAATTGTGCAAGTAAGGATAAAACACGATAAAAAGTGAAATGTCATAAAATAGACCCCTCTTGAGAGGCCAACATCCCTATTAACGTGTGGCGTTAATAAGAGGCACAAATTTCATCACAAATTTGTGACGGAGTCACAAATTTGTGATGGAAAAAAGTCCCTCACTAAATTCGTCACAATTTGTGACGAAAATTTATTAATTTATGAACATTTAATATTATAAATTAGTGACGAAATTTGTGATGCCTTAATTCCGTCACTGATTGTGTCGGACTGAACTTATCCACCACTAAATATTTTGTGATGCCAATTTTTCTGACGAAATCAGTTTCGTCACTAATTCTGTCACTAATTTGTTTTGTGACGGATTTTAACATATTTAGTGACATTTATTTTTTCTAGTAGTGTAAGTGGCAGTAACAACACAATCAACCCATAACTTAACAGGAAGTTGAGATTGGAAAAATAGAGCTATGGCTACATTCAAAAGGTGTTGATGTTTCCTTTCCACCACTGAATTGTTTTTAGGCCTCTCAACACAAGAAAATTGATGTTGAGTGCCTATTGAGGCTAAAAAATCAGTTAAAGCCAATTCTTTTGCATTATCTGATCTTAAACATTTAATGCTAACTCCAAATTGTGTCTTTACCATCTGGAAAAATTGTTTAATAATGTTGGTAGCTTCTGATTTTTGTTGAAGTAAATCCAGGTAAATCTGCTACAATCATCAACTAATGTGAGAAAGTACCTCTTACCATCATATGTGGAGTGAGCATAGGGTCCCCAAATATCGCAGTGTATTATATCAAAAATAGAGTCAGAAACATGATTATTACAAGGGAAAGACAATCTTCGAAACTTAGCAGGAGGATAAATCGAACAATCAGAAGAAGAGACATTAGAATGAAAAGAGAAAGGAATGTCATTGCTCAGAATTTTTAAAATTTTGTCAGAAATATGACCAAATCTAGTGTGCCAAATGCTAGCATTATTACAAACAAAAGAATGTTGACAATTGTGAGTAACTGCATTACAAAAAGAATTATAATCATCAATAGTCTTCATGAAATTCTTTGGAGTCAAGACATATAAACCATCTACATTATCACCATTGCCAATCTTCTTGGACTGTGTCAATTCCTGAATGAAGAAATGATTTTTAAAAAAGGTTACAAACAAATCATCATGTTCCAACAGAGCACTAACAGACAAGATTAAAATTAAACTGAGGCACATATGACACATTTTGTAAAACTAATCTGTCAGATAAGAATATGGTACCAACAACAACAACAGGCACCATGGCTTTGTTGGGCAAAGTTATAGTCTTATTGGAAACTAAGCGATAAGACTGAAAAAGATTTAGGGAACAAGAAACATGTGAACTAGCTCCTGAATCAATAAGCCAACACTTTTGAAAAAGCTCAAGATTACTAGTGGAAAAAATCATACCATTTCCAACTGCAGCATTGGAAACATCAGAAGATTGACTGTGATTGTTGGAAGATTGTCCCTGCAAAAAATTCATAAGTTGTTGATACTGAGCAGCAATAAGCTGAAATTGTGTAGAAATTGAGTCTTGAGATGAGGCTGAGGAAGAAGCTTGATTCACATTAGCAGAACTCGAAGCCTGTTTACTAGAAGAATTGGATTTATTCTTCCTATAATGAGGAGGAAAACCATGAAGTCTATAACATTGAGACTTAGTGTGACCAATGATGCCGTAGTGTGCACAAACTGGTCGATCCTTCTGTGCCTTTGAATCAGTAATGCCTTTCATAGTAAAGGCAGGAGATGTTTCACTAGAAGCAATTGAACCAATCTCACGTTGCTTCTCTTCTTGAACAACAAGGGAGAAAATTCATGTAATGGGAGGAAAGGGATCCATAGATAGAATTTGACCTCTGATTGAAGAGTAAGCTTCATTCAAACCCATAAGAAAATGCATAGCATATTCCATTTGATCATATCGTACCAAGGCTAAATTCCATTGCAGGTGCATTTGAGTTGGCTTGAGTTCCATGAGAGATTCCCATATTGAACGCAATCTTGCATAATATGAGGAAACAGACACTGAATCTTGCTTGAGAGACTAATTCACGTTTCAGTTGAAAAATGAGTGGACCATTGCGTTGGTCAAAACGCTCCTTCAAGTCATCCCATATAGCTTTTGTAGAAGGACAATGGAGAACACTGGTTTGCATTTCCTTGGATAGAGCATTAAGAATCCAAGAAGCAACGATATTGTCATTGCGATGCCAAAGAGAATAATGAGCATGATCAGATGTTGGTTCAATAATGGAACCATCAACAAAACCAAATTTATTCTTTCCAAGAAGATCGAGCCATGCGCATAGCCTTTTTCCAAGAATTGTAATTGTAGAAAAAAATTCTCTTGATACCATGATAGAACCGGAAGGAAAAATATGATTTTATTGTAGAGAGAAAACTGAATCAATATCAATCAAAAATTACATATCAGGATTAGGTCATCTTATATATAACACATAACGTAACTAACTAATTGTAATAAAAAAAACATAATTCTTATAGTAAAAAAAACATAATTCTTGTAGACATATCTTATAAATCAATAAATTTCCTAACAACCCAAAAATCAAGAATATTAATGAGACATAATATATAATAAAATCCCATTTTATGGAACTTGTTGGAACTTTTCGCTATTAACTTCTCACCTCTTAGATTTGATATAGTGCTAATTTGTTATCCATAAAGTGAATGTAGATTTAAAGTTGCAAGAACGTATGTTATGAATCAATAATTTTTCCCACGAAATATCTAACATTCTTTTTATAAATAGAATTTTATGTGATTATTTTAAGTATTACTATTATTTTTAATTTCTACTATTATGTGATCATTTTTAATTAGTGTGTTTATTATTAAAATGAATTATTATTTTAAGTGTTACTTACACCGGTTAATAATATCATAGCAAAGCATGACATCTCTATTTTTTTTTATAAATCTTTAAAATAAATGTTATTCCCTTCGATCCTTTATATAAGAAATAAATAAATAATTTATCAAAACCAATAAAAGTAGTTAGATGATTAGTTTTCATTAATAATGTCATATAATTAAATTTCATTCCAAAAATACTCTTTTAACTATTATTTAGTTTTTATAAGGATAAAATTAGATATAGTTTCTAAAGTACTGTTGGTGTTTCTCTCTGATTAGAATTGAAATTTTATCTCAAAATTTAATTTACGCTTATTTAATACAAATTTCATCAATATATATTTATGCATATTATTAAGATAAAATCACAATTTTGATCATAGAACAACATCAACTACACAAAAGGATTAATGAAATGTATCTTAAGTTTTGTTTTTATAATTAGGACCAAAAATTTGTTTCTGATGAGATGGGGTATTCATTTACTTTAAAATGATGGTTAGGTGATCAAAAATAGTTATTTTAGATATTAGAAGAATGAAAGAAGAAAAAAACATGGACTAAAATCAAAATTTAATCATTTTACAAGGATTAAAAATAGTATTTACAAATTTTGAAAAGATAAAAAAAAAAAAAAAAGCAAAATGAAAAAAAAATATATTAGAAGAACCAAAATCAAAACTCATCCTATTTACATGTAATAAAAATATATTTAAACTCTCCCTAACTTCGTGAGTTATACCTCGAGCAGTTACATATATTTAAACTTTTAACATACAACTGTTCCCGATTAATTATTGGTACATCTTATTCTTGTAATTGTTTTCATGTATTCAAGAAAAATTGATTTGGGTATGGCTCGTATCTTTGGTTTCTTGAGGTACCTGATTTCGAATATGTTCTGAAAAGATATGGAACATTTTTATAATTTTTTGAGGTCTTCAAATCTTAGTATTGATACATGAGCCATATATGTACTTCTCACAACAGTAATTAACTACCTTTTAGGTTTGATCGGTCTCCAACCATTTAGAGATAGATTCCACTAATAATGCATGCTTGATTGCAACAGGGATGCATGCATGCAGGTAGGATGTGCTCGTGACTGTGTCTTGTGAGTTAGAGAGGCATCTAAGGTTGTACATGTACCAAGTTTTATTGCTTTTCACCTATTTTATTTTTTATTTTTTAATATTTATATTATTGGTGTAAAATATCTATCGACTTTTTTGATAACTAATCTCCGTTGAAGATTTTGACAGGTCACTTTTAATAAAGTCTTTTATTTCAATTACATCTTTTTTATCTACAAAATTCGAATCCGAGACTTTATTTAAAGGATTTGAGTCTAGTACTACTTGAATTTCGTGTTTGTGTGTCCCTATACTATTGCATTCTTTCTCTACTTTAGTATGATGGAGCAACCAACGGTTGAGAAGTGTAAAATGGTCCTGCCCGTCTGGCTTGCATTGGTCATGCATGGGACAAGAGACAAGAGTTTTAAAGTTAGATGTTTTAGAATTCAAGGATAAGATACTCCAACAGATTGTCTAGTCGTACATCGCACCAATTCAAGTTGGTTATTGCTTGGATTCCTGCTTTCTCTTTTGCTTACTATGATCACTTTGAGCTTTTCACTGCTCATAAATATCAATATGTCTATAAAAGGACAAGTAAGTGGGTTTTATTTTGATGAGTATTGCTGAAATTTAGCTCGTTGATATTCGATTAGAAGTAGGAATGTTTAATTAAAAAAATGCGATCAGAAATTATTTCATATATATATATATATATATATATATATATATATATATATATATATTTAAAATAAATTCAATTTAATAATAAAATCAATAATTAAACTGAATTATTTTTCTCTTTAAAATTGATTTAGCTTCAAATATGATTTTAAACAGGACTTATTACTGAATTGATTAAAGCTTCATAGTTCAATAGTTAAATCGTAATCAAACCACAATCAAACTAGTATTAATATAATAATAATAATAATAATAATAATAAATATAAAATGATAATTTTAATATTAAAAATAAAACATAAGTAGTTGCCTAACTCTAAGTAACTCTTTACTATTTTTATTTAATTAAAGTTTTTATCTAGTTAATTGTTATTCTTTTGTTCTTAATGCATGTTTTGCCTTGTCCACCCTTTATATGATCCCATAAAATTAATTGAAGTTGGAAAGTCCTTTTAAAATCATGATCCGTAGAATCACACCAATAATGTTTATTACTAGGAATATGATAACTTTTTTTAGTCAAACTTTTTAAACTTCTAATTTTAACGCGGGTTGCTTAATTGACTTCACTAAAAAATTGAGTTTTTTTATTAAGGAATCGAGAATTTCTCGCTCAAGAGATTATGGTTAAGATATTTTTGTTGGTTGTTGAATTAATTAAATAATTACTGAAATTAGATAATAGTTGGGAAGGTTGCGTGTGAGGGAGGTTAGTTAAGTTAATTCATGTCCTTTATCATAAAATTCCAATAATTTTTTTTAATTTGTTCTTATTCTCAAAAAAAATATGTTCATTTAAAATTTTGAAACTTACCTCTTGTTCTCTTTTCTCCTCCTTTCTTCTTTCTCTTATTCCCGGTCTTCACTCACATTGTGAGTCTCGCCCTTGACACCTTCTCTTCTCCGTTTTTTTTTCTTCTTCTTTCTCTTCTCTCTCTTCTCTTATTTCTTTTTCTTCTTTCAAAACACTACTCACACGTCCTTTGTCACTCTCTCCCTCGCCCTCACCATCTTATTTAAGGGGAAGAAGTGAGACTCTTCCCCTTCTTGGTGCCTTAGAGTGGCATGCATAGCTGCCAAGAAGAGACTTGTGCATGGCAGCATTTATACAGAAAACGTCACCTTTCCTGACGTTTTCTATATACCCATGCATGTGGCCTCTGACACGCGTGGCAGGGAACTAGTTGGGGAGAATGAAATGGTGAAGGAACTCGTCTCAAGGGATGACGTTTTCACCTTGCACAGATTGACGAATGTTTGACCAGAATCATGATCAATCACTTAATGTTTCACCTTCAACTACAACAAAAGTAATTGTTAAAACACGAGCATTGCTATCTTGTGTTGTAGCAATTAGCAGAGTGCCACGATATTTCCCATATAAAAATGTTCCATCAATTTATATGATGGGTTTTGTGTAACTGAATGCATCGCAAATAGGTTTGAAAGTCCAAAACACACGGTAAAACTTGCAAAAATGTGTGTCAACGACATTAATTGACATGTAATCTGTTGTCTCAAGTCTATAAGCAGACCCAAGACAAGATTCTAGTATCCTATCCAACCACCTTGGTAAAAGGTCGTATGAATCTTCCCAATCACCAAAAGCTCTTGAAATGAATTTTTGTTTTGCTTTCCAGGCCTTTCTACACGAAACCTTATAATTGAATTGTCCACTTATTCTTTATTGAATTAATGAAATTGACACGGAAGCATCTTCCCTGACTATTCCTGAAATGAAATGTTAAGATACTACTAATAGTTATTATGAAAATAACCTTCATTTTTAAATATTTAAAGAGTATGTATAAATAAAGTTTCCTAAACATTAGCATAGTGATCTTGAGACAACATTGCATTAATGAATCTGTACTATGTTTAAATGTGCAAGAGCAAATGAATTCGGAATCCAATTTGTTGTGATCTTAAGACAACATTGCATTAATGCATTGTTAAGTCTCAATTTTACTTCTTTTTGGACAAGACTTAATAAGCAATTCCACTCATTCTTTGAACCATTGCAATATAATTGTTCTCTTTTTGATCCATTTTGTGTGCAGATATAGCTAACCCATAATTTAGCTAACAATACCCTAATACACCTCATTTTTTGTGCAGGTATTAAGCTAGAGAATTGAGGATTGAAGACCCATAGGATTGGAAACCTAAGAAGCTAAGGAGCAGAGAAGAGTGACTGCGCCGGACACAAGATGACCCGCGCCAGGCTTGAGAAGAACAGAGTGCCTCATCTTTGCAAGCCATATATGTGTCGGGCGCGAGACTACCCGCGCCGGGCTTGATCGAGACAGAGAGTGCCTGAAACTCTCTGGAAGACACTACACCGGGCGTAAAAGGAAATTGCGTCGGACTTGTACTGAGGCAGAAAGTGCTTAAACTCCCTGAAAGACCCTGCGCCGGGCGTGAAGACTTATGCGCCGGACGCGTAACCCTAATCTGACTCCCCAAGCTCGTATTTGAAGACATTTTCGAGGGCTTCTTCCTCATTCACACATTGGGCGCGTTTTAGGAGCTGTGGAAGGGATTCCCGGAGCTTGGAGCCGTTCGTGTGTGGGTCTTTCCTTCGGTTCTTCATTCTTTCTTCATCCCTATTTTGTGTTACCCTCATTGTTTTGAGTGGTTCTACCCATTGTTTGTGGGGTTAGATGTAATCAACGAATTCTATTGTAATCCTTACGTTTTTATGATATATATATATATATATATATATATATATATATATATATATATATATGTTGTTTCATTCATTGTTGTGTATGTTTCTATTCTTAATGCTTGCTTTGGATTGATTCTCCTTGCATGATATAGGTTCCATTGGGTATTGGAAAATAACCTTTGAAACTAGCCGTGAAACAAATGCCTAGTGGGAAATGTATCTAGGAATGGAGTTTGGCCCATTAGTAGTCTTAAACCCTAGCCCGTAATGCGGGTGTAGATATTGGGTACTCAAGGAATTGATATTCAATATCCGCACCTAGGCTCTTGCTCTAAGGGATTAGGTTTGAGTAAACTTATGGGTTGACTAAGCAATGTATGTAAGAAGAGATTAAGGATACATTAGTCTGACGTTTGGTGAAATCTGACCCCATAATCTCACAAAAATCATAATACCATTTCTACCCTTTTCCACTCACAATCAAATATTTTTATAGCTTACATTCCAATAGTCATAACCTTTAATTCAACTTTCATGACAAACTATGAATTTGGAATTATTCTTTAGTCACGAATAGTCAATAAATGCTTATTTTACCTACTAATCCTTGTGGATACGATAATTTTACTACTTGAACGGCCGGTATACTTGCCGTGTTTGAGACTGTTGATAGAACAAAAGTGATTTAAAGTGTTAACAAAAATAGTTTTAACGGAAATCTCAACAAGTTTTTGGTGCCGTTGCCGGGAATTAGCAAGGCAATTTAGTATTTATAGCTATTTGTGACTTGTTCCTTTACTTTCATTGTTAATTTCTATTTCAGTAAATGAATTCTTTGGGCTGACTTGTGCACTCTAGTCTTTTGTTTTCTCTTGTATGCAAGGTACTATTCGAACCAGAGGTACTACTTCTTCTAAGCCACTACTGAACGATCCTGAGATTGAATGCACAACAAGGAGGAATAATAGCAATAGGAGGAGAAGGAGGAACAGAGAAAATCCAGTTGGCCAACCAACCACTCAGTTTCCTGAAGTCTTGGTTTATGATATTCCTGAGTTTATTATGGAAGGTGAAGGTGGTGCTCACAATGAAAATCAAAACCGGAGGCGCAGTATAGGTGATGCTTTCACCTACACTAGCTCGAGGGAATTTTCTAGCATTGTGAGGCCTACAATGAATGACAGACTAGCAGAAATGAAGCCTGCACTCCTACAGCTTATCAGCTCTCATCAATTTTCTAGCCTGGATCATGAAGACCCACATACTCATCTCTACACTTTCTATGAGTTGTGTGGTTCAGTTGGAGTTTCAGGGGCTGATAAAGAGGCACTGTTGATGAGGTTGTTTCCATTTTCTCTGAATGGGAAGGCTAAAGCTTGGCTTCATTCTCAGCCAAACCAAAGCCTGACCACATGGAGGGACGTGGAGACTAAATTCTTAGCCAGGTTCTTTCCCCTGTCCAAGAACACTGAGGCCAGAACTGCTATTGCTACTTTTGCTCAAGGTGCGGATGAGCCATTACGTGAAGCATGGGAGAGGTACAAATCACTGTTGAGGAGGTGCCCTAATCATGGTTTTGAGGTGGAGCTTCAAGTGCAAACCTTCTGTAATGGGTTACAACCTCAAACCAAGATGATACTGGATGTTTCTTTTGGAGAGTCAGTCATGTTCCGAACTGCTGAAGAGGCTATCACAATCATAGAGTCCATGGCTTCCACTGATTTTAGGAGCCAGCATGGTAGAAGCTCTTCACACAAGAGGGGAGTTTTGGAGCTGAGTACTCAAGATGCAGTGTTAGCTCAAAACAAGATACTTTCCCAATAGATTGAAACATTGAATCAACAAATGGCCAAGCTACCTCAACAACTTCAAGCTATGCAATCTAATGCTCCTCTTATGCAACAAGTGTTATCGTGTGAGAAGAAGAATGAGAGGGCCCAAGAGTATGCAGAAGGAATGCATGAATTGAGTCGGTTGAAGGAAATAAAATGAAGATTGAAAATGACAAAAAAAGTGAGAAAAAGGAAGAAATTGAAAAAGAGAAAGAAGGAGAAAGTAGAGAGAAAAAGAAAGCAACCATGAGAATGGAAGACTCTGCTGTATCCTTTCTTTCAGAGACCCTTGAGGTCTCTTCTTGTCAGGCTCGGGACATTAAACAAGCGCTTCCTGGGAGGCAACCCAGAGATCTGAACTCTAATTTACGTGTTTTTCAGTTCCTCTTTGTTTTTAACTTTGATTGTTAATGTGTGCTATAATTGTATGTTATACTTGGTTATGGGACTTGTTTTGTGACTGTTTATGTTGTTCTGTGATATGTGTGTTGTAGTGTGTTATATGTGTTTCGTGTTATGTGTTAATTGTGTGAAGCATGCTTGGGTAGGTAGATATAGGTTAAATATGTTAGGAGTGTGAGGAGTGGAAAATCTAGGTGAAATCTTCATAGAGTTGATCACGCCGGGCGCGATATAGCCACGCCCAGCGCACCTAGAGCCAATTGGTCTCTGCCAAGACCCACCTTGGTAAAAGGTCGTATGAATCTTCCCAATCACCAAAAGCTCTTGAAATGAATTTTTGTTTTGCTTTCCAGGCCTTTCTACACGAAACCTTATAATTGAATTGTCCACTTATTCTTTATTGAATTAATGAAATTGACACGGAAGCATCTTCCCTGACTATTCCTGAAATGAAATGTTAAGATACTACTAATAGTTATTACGAAAATAACCTCTATTTTTAAATATTTAAAGAGTATGTATAAATAAAGTTTCCTAAACATTAGCATAGTGATCTTGAGACAACATTGCATTAATGAATCTGTACTTCTATGTTTAAATGTGCAAGAGCAAATGAATTCGGAATCCAATTTGTTGTGATCTTAAGACAACATTGCATTAATGCATTGTTAAGTCTCAATTTTACTTCTTTTTGGACAAGACTTAATAAGCAATTCCACTCATTCTTTGAACCACTGCAATATAATTGTTCTCTTTTTGATCCATTTTGTGTGCATATATAGCTAACCCATAATTTAGCTATAAATACCCTAATACACCTCATTTTTTGTGCTGGTATTGAGCTAGAGAATTGAGGATTGAAGACCCATAGGATTGGAAACCTAAGGAGTTAAGGAGTAGAGAAGAGTGACCGCGCCGGGCGCAAGATGACTCGCGCCGGGCTTGAGAAGAACAGAGTTCCTCATCTTTGCAAGCCATATATGCGTCGAGCGCGAGACTACCCGCGTCGGGCTTGATCGAGACAGAGAGTGCCTGAAACTCTCTGGAAGACATTGCGCCGGACGTAAAAGGAAATTGCGTCGGCCTTGTACTGAGGCAGAAAGTGCTTAAACTCCCTGAAAGACCCTGTGATGGAGGACCATCCAAGGAAGAGGAATACATGAAGGCCATTGGACCTTTGACAAGGTCCATGGTAAGGAAGCTAGAAGAGACATCTAAGGAGGAGGTGCTTCTTAGACCCTTGCTCACCATGAGCATTGTGTACTTTTCTCCTTAGTAGTATCTTGAGTAGTCCCATTGTATATATTGTATATAGTAGACTTTGTATAGGATTGTTTTGCCTTTGTATTTTGGAGGCACCTTTTTCTTTTTAGAAGTAGGCATAGGAGTGGCATTAGTAGACTAAAGTGTGCTCCTAGCATTTTAGCCAAATGTGGTCTTAGGATAAAGGTTTTACATATTGGACTCATTTAACTCCTAATTTTTCATAGATTTGCTTTAGCTAGGTTCCATTCACATTGAATGAACCTAACTAAACCAAATGAACCATTTTCAAACCGGGTGGAGTTAAATAAAACCAATCAAAACCGTCCACACCTTTGTGTTCACACCTTGTGTTCACATTGGTGCACACTTGGCCAAATGCTTGGACCTCTTTTCTCTCCTACACAAGGGCGGTTTAGGAAGGCTCAACCATGGTTCTTAGTGAACCATGGTCTAGCCTTTTCTTGCTCCCTAAGTTGGACGGACCCAACCATGGTTCCTAGTGAACCATGGTCTAGTCTAGCTTAACCCCTAGGTGGCCACGCCTATATAGCCTCAAATTTTCACTTGTATGACACTTTTGGCATTAATGAGAATTGAGTATTCAGATTAGAGATCAGATTTCTCTCCTCCCAAAGGTCCTAAACCTCTTTGTGCAAAACCAATCTCTTATCACTTTTCCAAAGACAAGTGTGGCGGGTTGAAGAATGCTTATCCCTTCACCAAGAGTGGCGCATTCTTGAGAGGTTTCCCCACCATCTTAAGGTGGCCGTGAGGTTCCTCCCTCCATTGGAGCCTTACACAAGCATTGGAAGGATTCTAGGAGCCAAAGATCTAGGGAAAGACTTGAAGGAAGCTACATCAATCCGGCCTCCTCCAAAGTTCTTCCATCATTTGGTATCAAGAGCTAGGTCTCCAAGTAATCCGAATTCCCTTGCTTCTTTGTTTTCTTTTTGTGTATCTTGCATAATCTTGCTTGAGTCTTGTTCTGTCCTCCTTGTCTTCTTTTCCTTTTCTTTGAGTCTTGGTATGTGCCTTGAGTGATTCTTGTGTCACACTTATAAATCTATAGAACTCACTCACATTGTCTTGCCTTTCTTGATTCATTTTTGCTAATCCTTGTGAATCAATCTTGGTATGTGCTGTAGGTAATCTTTGTGTATCTTTCTCTATGATTTAGGATTGTCTTTATTTTCTTTTGTGTCCCTACAAGTTTCGGTCCAAAAAGAACTCCAAGAAAGAATCAAGAAAACAAATCTTTTACATTTCTTAATCTACTAGTTTTGTCTTAGAGTCATGTGTAGTTGCTTTGCTTGTCATTAAATCCGTGTAGTCCCTTTTTCTTTTTGAATCTTGAAATATTAATCTCTGAACTTGAGTTGTGTCATTGCTGGTTGCATGTTAAAATCATTCTTAGAGTGCTCACAAATTAATGCCTATGCATGTTATTAGACCTAACATGTTCTAGAGTCATTTTGTGAAATTCTTTGCTATTAGTTTCATAGCAATTGTTGACCAGCAATTCTTTTGTGTGTCTTGTGCTTGCTTTGATTAAAGAAAACAGAGAAAGAAGTGCCTAGAAAACGTTCTTTAAGTGTGCTAAAAGAAGTGACAAAATGGAACAAAACTAGTACTAAAAAGTGCTGAAAATTTTGCCTAAGTGCACTTGGAATTTCTCCTCTTCTTTCTCTTCTTTTCTCCACCACTTGGAAACCTTTGAATTTGTGATTGGCCTCTGTTTAAAGTGCTTAACATTCTGTGTTTAAAGAAAGAAAAGAAAGAAAAAAAAAAAAAAAGAGAATTCAAAAAGAAAGGAACAAGAAAAGAAAACAAAAGAAACAAAAGAGCATAGAAAGATTCAAGTTGAAAAATTAGCAATTTGTAGCACTTGGCCTATTGTTTTTTGTGCGAATTTTTGTATGTGGTTTCCTCACTGTCCAGTGGCTGAAAAGAGTTTTAAAAATCATCTTAGCATTGCACAAATTTTGTTTTTGGTTTTTGCAATCAAATCTAGTGCCATTCTTAGGAAAATATTTTGAGTGCTAGCTTTGAAATTAGTCTTAATTGTTGCTTTGTGTCTTTTTGGCTCTCTTTGTTTGTCTCATCAATTTCCATTAGAGTTTTGCCCTTCCCAAATTGTGCTTTTCAGTTTTACTTCTTTGGCCTCTTTCCTCTCTTGTTTTGCTTGCTAAGCTTGGTGAAGTTATAGGCCTTGTTCAAGTCATTACACTTGGAAGGAAGGTATAATTGAGGCATGTGGTTGACCTCAAAGGAGTTTAGCCTTGAAGGGGGATTGAGGTACATAATTGCTGAGTGAAACACATTAAGAGAGGCTGACTTGTTTGCTCCTTGTGCAGCCAAAATTTGCTTTGAATTTGTAGGTGAAAATTGGTGGCAATTGGTGGCGGCCTTGGTGTAGATTGGTGGCGGTTTTGGTGTATCTTTGTGGCGGCCTTGGTGGAACCTTGTGGCTGTTTGTAAGACCTTGAAGAGGACTTGGTTCCAGCCAATTTGGGGCGTTTCCCTGGGGTTCAAAACTGCACCAAACTGTCCCAGCTGCCTTGGTGGAAGATAGGCCAAGAAGAACCATTGTTTTGTATTGACTATTTGAGTTGTAACTTCATAATTTTGTTGAATAGTTTTGTGTCATTTCTCTTGTATTCAACTTGCATTTAGGGGTGGCTTTTTGGACATTAAGTAAGCTCCACCACCTCCTAAATAGTCCTACTTAATTTCTATTAGCCTCGATTAGTGCTTGTGGAAGGGTCCCCAAAGGCTTTAAGTGCCACCTTGGGCTTCCACTAGGAACCGGCTAGATTTAGTTTTAGCTTTCATAAACCGGATTTCTAGGTTGGTGAAAGTGTCCCAAAAAGCCTTAGGTGCTACTTGGACTTTCACCTTAGGATAAGCGACTAGTATATGCTTTATTTGCTTTCATTTTAATTGTTTAGCTCCTAGGTTCGTTTAGAAGGCTTCTATTGCCTACTAGGGGTTTCGTGCACACACACACACTACTTTACTTGTCTTGTGTGGAACTTTGTTTTGTAAGAAAAGTACAAAGGGGTTTAGTAATTTCCACTTGAAGAGGCTTGGTTATTAAGTGGCTCCTTGTAGCTCGCCTCCCTTGATAGTGCAACTTGTATACTTAGACCTCTAAGTACTTAGTACTACACCAAACAAGCTTTTGTGAAAACTTTTATCACTCACTTTGCAATTTTCAAAGACTTGTGAAAACCTTTTACCTTGCAAAAATGAGTGATCATTCTCATAATAGTAGTGTGCATGGTCATCACTCCCCTAAGAGCCATAAGAGTACTAAGGAAGAACTTAGGGAACTTAAGGAATACATTAGAAAAAAAGAACTAGAAAATGAAAAAAACAATGAAACAATTAGAGAGTTGTTAAATAAACTTGTTGTGGGTGAGACTAGCAAACCCCACGGCCATGAGGGTCATGGACCTTCTAGGTCCAAAGGCTATCACTCGCACACACACTCACTAACAAGTGAAGGGTTGCATAGTAGTCATCATGATGATGGTTACTACCAAAGATACCCTAGGCACCATAGGCCTAAGCATGAAACAACTCCTAAAGAACCTAGGTTTGACCTTCCTCCCTTCCATGGCAAGGATAGTGTGGATGACTATTTAGATTGGGAGATGAAGGTTGAACAACTCTTCACTTGCCACAATGTAGGTGAAGACCGAAAGGTTCCCATGGCTACTCTTAGCTTTCAAGGGTATGCCATGTATTGGTGGACTTCCCTAGTTAGAGAAAAACAAATTCATCATGAGCCTCCAATCCAATATTGGAATGAGCTAAGGAGTGCCTTGAGGAGAAGGCACATTCCTCCATACTTTGAGAGGGAGTTAATGGACAAGCTCCAAAGACTCCAACAAAGAAATTTGAGTGTTGAGGAATATAGGCAACAAATGGAGTTGCTTATGATGAGAGCGGGAATTAGGGAGGAAGAAAGAACCACCATAGCTAGGTTTCAAAGTGGCTTAAACCTAGAGATTAGGGATAAAGTTGAGCTATTTCCCTATAGAGACCTAAATGAACTAGTTCAACTTTGTGTGAGGGTAGAACAACAATTAAAAAGAAAACCTAGTTTTAGGAAGGAAACTACCCCCTACCCTAAGAAAGACTTCAAGAAGGAGGGTACCCCCTCCTATTCAAAGGATAAGTCACTAAAAGAGAAACCTAAGGAAAGACCGTCCCATGATGCTAGGACTAGCTCCATAAAATGTTTTAAGTGCTTAGGAAGGGGACACATAGCTTCCCAATGCCCTACAAAAAAAACCATGATCATTAGGGGCAATGAGATCCTAAGTGAGGAGAGCACTTCATCTTCTTCATCCTCCTCAAGTGAAGAAGACGAAAGCCATAGTTCTAGTGAGGAAGCGCCATGTGAGGGTGATCTATTAATTGCCCATAGATTGTTGACTAACCAACTTAAGGAACAAGACCAATCACAACGAGAGAATCTCTTTCATTCTAGATGCAAGATTTTCAAGAAAACATGTTCTCTCATTGTTGATAGTGGCTCTTGTAACAATTTTGTAAGCCAAAGGTTAGTTGATAAGCTTAACTTGACTACTATAGCCCATCCTAAATCTTATAAACTTCAATGGCTTAATGAGGATGGACCTATAGAAGTTGAGGATCAAGTAAATGTTCGTTTCTCCATTGGAAAATATAAAGATGAAATTTTATGTGATATAATTCCAATGGATGCAAGCCACATTTTACTTGGAAGGCCTTGGCAACATGATAGGAAGGCCATTCATGATGGTGTTACAAACAAAATCCGCCTAGTTCACCTAGGCAAGAAACATACCTTGACTCCTCTTTCACCTTCACAAGTGTTGGAAGATCAAGTATTTATGAAATCAAAAAAAAGAAAAGAGGAGAAAAAGAAGGTTTTAGAGTTGGAGGGTAGTGTCTCCTCCAAGGAAATTGTTCCTAGAAGTCAATTTTTAATAAAACATTCTATCAAGAAATGTCTTCTAGTTGAACAACCTCTTCACCTTCTTAAAACTAAAAAGACACTACTCTTGGAAAAGAGTAAGGAGGATAGTGTCTCCTCCAAAAATCTTATGCAAAAGGAAAGTCACTTTTTAATTCAAAATAATTGTAAAAAGACTTTTCTTCTTCATAAAGAATTTAGCTCTTTTTCTACTGCTGCCACAACCTTAGAGCTTAAGATCCACCACCTAA
Source organism: Cajanus cajan (assembly GCF_000230855.2). Classification (NCBI taxonomy): domain Eukaryota; kingdom Viridiplantae; phylum Streptophyta; class Magnoliopsida; order Fabales; family Fabaceae; genus Cajanus; species Cajanus cajan. The sequence goes on along the minus strand of NC_138520.1, from coordinate 16,012,533 downwards.
ATATTTTTGAAAATAATGGATCTCAAGTTCTTAGTCTTGTGAAGAAGAAGTGGACTTCACCTAGTTCTACTTCTTATGCTACAACTTTGGTGGTGCCCAAAGTAGACGGCCATTGTCTATTTAGGACTTCTCCTACTTTAGTTGTTCTAATAAAGCACCCAACCTTTGGTTTATATTGTTTATCAGATACATCTCATGGTGTCTTATTTTCTACTTTTGATCTTAAGGGAAGTTCAAACTTCTTTGAACTTAATTTTACTACTTCCCTTCAAGACCAAATTAGATTCTATGACTTTTCTAAACTCTTTACACCCTCTTCCTTGATGTATCTAACATATAATATGATCAAGGGTTGTCTAGGTAGTTTCCTTATTATATTCACTTTATTTTCTTGTAGAAGCCTAGGTTACTACATAGGGTACTTTAGGCAAGATATCTTGGTATATAGGACTACTTCATTAGTTTGTTATAGTTTTAGCACTTTAACATTTTTAGGATTTAGTTTTACACTCAGACTACACTATAGTGAGGATCCTATTCTTATAGAACCCATCCTTCCTAGTCTAAGGACCCTTGCTAGGACTATAGAAGGAATTCCTCATAGGGTGCACTTTCCACATATGTTATATGAATATGTCATCCCTAATGCTTTATTTCTTATTTTCATTGTAGGTGATGCTATCTTTGTGGAAGGACCACTGGATTTGAGGACAAATCCTTTCGAAGGGGGAGGGTATGATGGAAATCTAATCCCCAAGGATCCCTTTGGAAGAAGTAAGACCAAGAAGGGTGAAGGGTGATCCAAGGATGCTCACACATGAAGACCATTAGGCCTCTAACTAGGTCTATGGTTAGGAGGCTAGAGGAGGCTTCTATAGAGGAGGGAATACTAACATGGATGATGAAGAGGTAGATCTAAGGACAGATCCTTCCCAAGAAGGAGGGTATGATGGAGGACCATCCAAGGAAGAGGAATACATGAAGGCCATTGGACCTTTGACAAGGTCCATGGTAAGGAAGCTAGAAGAGACATCTAAGGAGGAGGTGCTTCTTAGACCCTTGCTCACCATGAGCATTGTGTACTTTTCTCCTTAGTAGTATCTTGAGTAGTCCCATTGTATATATTGTATATAGTAGACTTTGTATAGGATTGTTTTGCCTTTGTATTTTGGAGGCACCTTTTTCTTTTTAGAAGTAGGCATAGGAGTGGCATTAGTAGACTAAAGTGTGCTCCTAGCATTTTAGCCAAATGTGGTCTTAGGATAAAGGTTTTACATATTGGACTCATTTAACTCCTAATTTTTCATAGATTTTCTTTAGCTAGGTTCCATTCACATTGAATGAACCTAACTAAACAAAATGAACCATTTTCAAACCGGGTGGAGTTAAATAAAACCAATCAAAACCGTCCACACCTTTGTGTTCACACCTTGTGTTCACATTGGTGCACACTTGGCCAAATGCTTGGACCTCTTTTCTCTCCTACACAAGGGCGGTTTAGGAAGGCTCAACCATGGTTCTTAGTGAACCATGGTCTAGCCTTTTCTTGCTCCCTAAGTTGGACGGACCCAACCATGGTTCCTAGTGAACCATGGTCTAGTCTAGCTTAACCCCTAGGTGGCCACGCCTATATAGCCTCAAATTTTCACTTGTATGACACTTTTGGCATTAATGAGAATTGAGTATTCAGATTAGAGATCAGATTTCTCTCCTCCCAAAGGTCCTAAACCTCTTTGTGCAAAACCAATCTCTTATCACTTTTCCAAAGACAAGTGTGGCGGGTTGAAGAATGCTTATCCCTTCACCAAGAGTGGCGCATTCTTGAGAGGTTTCCCCACCATCTTAAGGTGGCCGTGAGGTTCCTCCCTCCATTGGAGCCTTACACAAGCATTGGAAGGATTCTAGGAGCCAAAGATCTAGGGAAAGACTTGAAGGAAGCTACATCAATCCGGCCTCCTCCAAAGTTCTTCCATCATTCCTGTGTCGGGCGTGAAGACTTATGCGCCGGGCACGTAACCCTAATCTGACTCCCCAAGCTCGTATTGAAGACATTTTCGAGGGCTTCTTCCTCATTCACACATTGGGCGCGTTTTAGGAGTTGTGGAAGGGATTCCCGGAGCTTGGAGTCGTTCGTGTGTGGGTCTTTCCTTCGGTTCTTCATTCTCTCTTCATCTCTATTTTGTGTTTACCCTCATTGTTTTGAGTGGTTCTACCCATTGTTTGTGGGGTTAGATGTAACCAACGAATTCTATTGTAATCCTTACGTTTTTATGATATATATATATATATATATATATATATATATATATATATATGTTGTTTCATTCATTGTTGTGTATGTTTCTATTCTTAATGCTTGCTTTGGATTGATTCTCCTTGCATGATATAGGTTCCATTGGGTATTGGAAAATAACCTTTGAAACTAGCCGTGAAACAAATGCCTAGTGGGAAATGTATCTAGGAATGGAGCTTGGCCCATTAGTAGTCTTAAACCCTAGCCCGTAATGCGGGTGTAGATATTGGATACTCAAGGAATTGATATTCAATATCCGCACCTAGGCTCTTGCTCTAAGGGATTAGGTTTGAGTAAACTTATGGGTTGACTAAGCAATGTATGTAACAAGAGATTAAGGATACATTAGTCTGACGTTTGGTGAAATCTGACCCCATAATCTCACAAAAATCATAATATCATTTCTACCCTTTTCCACTCACAATCAAATATTTTTATAGCTTACATTCTAATAGTCATAACCTTTAATTCAACTTGCATGACAAACTATGAATTTGGAATTATTCTTTAGTCACGAATAGTCAATAAATGCTTATTTTACCTACTAATCCCTGTGGATACGATAATTTTACTACTTGAACGGCCGATATACTTGCCGTGTTTGAGACCGTTGATAGAACAAAAGTGATTTAAAATGTTAACAAAAATAGTTTTAACGGAAATCTCAACATGCATCTGTGTCATCCACCCCATTTCTTTATCATCCACTTGTTATTGTACTTAGTCGACATAATAGCCCCTTAGTTTCCAAGGGAAAACTTCATTATACTATTAGGGCATCTGATAGACAAAATCTTTAATCCAGAATCAACAACTACAAATGTCTAGTGAGCATTCATAAAGTGTTTAACAACCATTTGGACATCAGGTTTCGTATGAAAACGTAGTCCAACATATAACTCATCCCCAACACACCAAGAATTGGGAACGTTTAACCCAACATACCACATCTCTTGATCTGGATGAGACCAATCGATGTAACTATAATGTGGAGTATTGCTCCAAAATGGAGGTTGTGATGGACCTACACAGTGACAACAACCACAATTATTCAATAATAAATATGACTAAATTAAAATGATAGTACAATTTTTTTTAATTACCTGATTCGTTCATTCTAGGAGGCTCAACTTCAAATGGTGATTGTACGTTTATCATATGATTATCATTACTATCAATGTTACCTTCGTCTGATGAGCCATCATCTGCAATTTCATCATCTTGTTCAACATTGATATCATCATTGTCACTTAAGTTTGTTGCAAAATCAACGTTTGAATCAGGATGATTTATTGTGGCGAAATTCTTTACTCAAACTGATGGTGACTACTCATTACATTTGAAACACTGGAGGTTGATGCGCTTCTTCTGTTGTAGTTAAATCTTGTAAAGAAAAAGAAGATGTGACAACAATATCAAGATCAAAACCATCAAGCATGCACGCAACATCTTCATCGTTTGCAATTTCTCCAGCTAGATAAAAACACAGGATTCAGAGATTGTAAATATCTACAAGTGATGCTAGAAACAATTTGGTTATGATGCAATTTCAATTTGGCATGAATTTTTTTCTTTAGAGATTCAAAATCCAATCCACGATTTACATGAATTGTTTTCGTGTCACCTGTAAAAATGCAACCTTGATCATTGTTAATTCTATTACCATTATAATACAGTAAGCAAATGAAAGACATTTTGTAAATGAAAGTAGAAATGTGCAGAATCAAGAGATAGAGATATGAGAATGCATAGAATAGTTACAAAATGAAAATATCAGTCAAAGACTTGAGGAATATAGAATGAAGAGAATAATTCCTTCATCTATATATATTAAAACTTCTACTGAGAAGCTTCATAGGTAGTCAAACATAATAAATTTACCTTCAAGCGTAGCCAGAGAAATGATGAGACTTTACATTCATGAGGACGAGACATCTCATTCACGGACATGTAGTTTTTTACTACACTAGGCACTGAGGACTGGGATGGGACACATAACAAAACGTCAGCATGGGAGACGAGTTGCACTTTATGCACAAAACGTCAAGGATAGTGACATTTTCAATTGATTAAGGCATGTGCACAAAACGTCAAGGGCAGTGACATTTTTCATTGATTAGGGCCTGTACACAAAACGTCAAGGGCAACGACGTTTTCCATTCATTACTGCATGTGCACAAAACGTCAAGGATGGTGACGTTTTGTGTTGCCATGCATGACTGTGTCCCTCTCTCTTATGTCTCCTACATGAATGTGTTCCTATCTCCTATCTAGCGTGGCCAAAAGTATTTATTTTGATAAATAGTTTTTTATTATTTTATTTTAGTAATTTTATTTATTTATTATTATGGTGAAAAAGCCATAAATTAATAGTAACCAAATTATGCTTGTCACAAAAAAGTTGTCATTAATAGCTATAAATTACTTTTTTATATTAAAATTGACACTAATTAATATAATTTTTAGTAAACATTAAAAAAAAAACATGTGGCAAAAATTTGATTATGTCACAAATACTACTAACGACTATAGACATTATCATTTCTTCCTATTTATAAGTGAGAAATTGATTTTTTTTAAATAAAGGATCAAACTGGATTTACAAATAAGATAACAACAAAAAAGTATAATTATTCTATTTAAAATAACATATATATAATTCATTAAGAAAAAAATATAATAACTGTAAAAAGAAAAAAGCATATTATAAAATTAATTTTTATAAAATATACTCTAATTTAATATATAAGTGTTGAGCACCGGGGGTTACTACACACATACACATATCTCCACATTGGTAAGATATTGTCCGCTAGGGAGACAACTGTGTGTATATAAACTCATGGTGACCCACAGAGCTCACTTACGCTTTGAGTGTTTGCACCGCCGCCCCATCATGACAGCGGGACACGCCTCCTAACCCTTCACCATTAGGAATTTTCAACACAAGGGATCCCAAACTTGGATCTACCTGTCAGCCATCATACTCGTCGAGCCGGTCACCTGATTAAGAGATCCCAAATAATGGAGACAACTGTGTGTATATAAATCAATGTCCATCCTCTTGTTTGAATGATGTGGGACTTTTCTTGCATCCCAACAATCCTCCCTTCAAATAAAGGACCACGATTTACCCACTACTAGATTTTAATTCTTTAGCAACATTTTCTTGTTTACATTTGTTAAAATGTTACTATATATTAAACAAATAGGTTATTTTGCAACACTTTTTTAAAAAATGTCATTCTATATAGAGTAACATTTTTCATTTCAATATTATTCTTTCTAATTGTTTTCAAAATCAAAGTCTCATATCGAGTAAAAATATTTCACATAGGTTATTTTGCAACATATTTTGTGAAAAATGTTACTATAATTGCTTTTAAAATCAAAGTCTCACATCGAATAGATTAATGACTCGTAAAGAGTATATATAACCATATAGTTATAATTAATATAAATGAAATTTGATAATTTATATATAATTAGTGGTAACTAGCTAATTAAGAATGTCTTTAATCTTCTCTCAAAGAACTCCTAGAAGTTTAAGGGGCATAAAAATATAATAATTGATAGTAATATATATAAATTAAAATTAATTATTATTTTATAAAATTAACAAAATATTGGCAACATCATTAAAATGTTACAAAAATACTACTTTGCTAACATTTGAAAAATGTAGCCTAATTATATAAAAATGTTATTAGAAGTATTTAGCAACATGGACTATATACCACTTGTTGAGTACTGGCAGGGTGTTACCACATATAAACACATGTCTGGTAAGATATTGTCCGCTTTGGGCCTAAGCCCTGACGATTTTGCTTTTGGACATCACCCAAAAAGACATCTCTACTAATGGAGACAACTGTGTGTATATAAACCTATGTCCATCTTCTTGTTTGAATGATGTGGGACTATGTTTGCATCCCAACAATAAGAGAATGCTCCCTTGAGCTGTTCAAACTATTGAAAAGAACACAATCCTTATCCATCATCCACTATTATTATCTTGCTTTCTGCACTCTTTTTGAAGATATGGTTTCACCTTTCTTCTGCGTACTGCACTTATATCTCCTCATTCGTCGTGGTAATTAGTGGACCCAAAAAGTGCTTAAATAGTCAATTTTTCCTAAATACACTGAAAACTAAAATTCATAGTTTCTCGTATCATATTGAGGTGACGCTACGTACAATATAATTATACATAATCGAAAGGAATCTTGATGAAAAATATATATAGTAAAAAAAGCTTGGATTTAGTGGATGGAGTATAAATCCCTCTCTCATGTCCGAACTATCAAGCACAATGTGGAGCCACTTATCCCTTTATGCAAAACTCCTGCATTAAGCTTATCCCATTTTTCAAATATTGTAACAGCTAGCTACAAGTATGAGACAAAGAAAAATATATTAATGGATTGCATGTTTTTTTGGATAAGGAAAAGTTATAAACAAATATAATTGCTCTTTGATGCACTATGGAGCCTAACCTCGCAGGAAATTTGGTTCCACAGAGACAGAATCTGATCCCTTTCCATGCTTGGTAGGGTAGATTTTTGTAGCTAAAGTTTTTGTGTTTAGATTCTCATTACTCCCAAATCACTATCAACCATAACTAATTCAAGTTAATGCAAGTGAACCTATTTCAAGAAATAAATTATTCCGATATTTAATTTTTATCCCCAAAATTTGAATCAAGCGTTACTTAAAGGAAACAATCTCTTTGCTATTGGACAAGCGTTGATTTTTCTAGCTAAAGCTTTTGTCTTAGATTCTATGATGAAAATTTTTAAATCCTAATCATAAAATATCATGCAGATATAAGATTAAAACATATTATTAATAAATATAAAAAGAATAAGAGAATAGAATCGTAAAACTTGCATAAAGAATTCGCTAATCATGTTTTTCACGAGATCCAAGTAAATCATATGTAGTATTTGAATGAGAAAAAAACTATCCACGGTAGGTTTAATAGGAAGCCCTAAACCATTAAGTAAGACAATGATTAAATAATCTATTATATATATATATATATATATATATATCAATTTTGATGATTAATTTTTACTAAAAAATTTGATTAATCATTTATAGTAAAGTCTCTTTTTAATTATTTTTTTATACATAAACTTAAATTCAAATTTTTCTTTAAGAAAATTGAGTTTAATATGATTTAAAAAAGACTTGTCGATAAATAATTAAATATTATGATAATAAGTACGGATAGTTATTAATGATTAAAAAATATTTATTATCAATCAATTAATATTAATACACAAAATAGATTAATTAAATAATTAATCCAGCTTTTTCACTGATCTTACTGATCGTAAATCAATGTAAATCACAACTAATTCAAGTTGAGGAAAGTGAATCTATTTCAATAAATAAATTCTCCCCATATTTAACTATAATCCTTGTTATTAAATCAACAAGCCTTAATTTAATTTCTAGTTAAAGAATTAGAGTATTAGTAGATAAATGATATCATTAATTATTAAGGTTGTATTTGGTTATCTGTTTAAAAGTTTTAGAACAGGTGTTTCTACTTTTCAATCATGAAATGTAAAAAAATTATAAGGATGTTGCTTTGAATTTAACATGAGTTATGTTGAACTTGACTTTTATCTAAATACATACTAAGAAAGTTTAGTTCAATTGATTGTTATATTATAAATTCCAAGTTCAATTCTTATAAATAAAAAATAACATGATCTATTAATTAAAAAGAGACCAAAAATTATTTTAGAAAGCAACCAAATTATTTAACTAATAATTGGAATAAACCAGTGAACCAATACGAGTTTAAAGAGATTATGCCTCTAGATTTTTAGATGAGGGACCATCCTCATCTTTATCTGGATTCCAATTCATAGAAACAATATATATATCCACAATCTCATGCTACTGAACTACTGAAATTCACACTGTGAACTCCTTTAGTACACAACAACACACTTTTATTCTCAAAACTTGTTCTCAAAATGGAGGCATACAGAAAGAGCAACAACAGAGCGTCCTTGAAAGGAATTAGGTTTGTGCCATTCTATAGAAATGCACCAAAACCTTCCTCAACTGTGCAATACACAGCCACAAATATTAAGCCAAATCAATATTCTTCTTCTCCTGCCTCTGTGGAGTTCTTGGTCCACCAAGACTATGCAATCACAAAGAAAATTGAGGTAGCAGACAATAGGAGCAATTTGGATGAGGGTGATGAAAGCGTGGACATCAAAGCTGAAATATATATCACTAAGGTTCTTGAGCGATTTAAGGCTGAACAAAATACGTTTTAAGACAAGTAGTCATCAACCATGCTATATAACATGATTATAGTTGCAGGGGCTAGCTAGCATTCAATAAATAATACCCTTCAATTTGTGCCATTTTGGCACTTTTGTAGAGAGAATTATCGATTATGCTATGCTGTAATAAGTATGTTAATGTTAAATAGTAGTAGTTTGTCTTGATTATATGTTAACATGTTTGGAAAAGCTATGCTTGTATAGTTTTCGATTATATTATTTCGGGTTATCAAATCATAGTGAGGAGAAGTTGCAAATGATTGATTTCTCTCTGTCAATTTATAGTAGTTGAAGCGAACTCAATTGAGTTTGCACTGTATGTTGGAAATGCATATCGACTAGTGAAATGGATGTACTGGTGTAAATAAGTATAAATCAATTTTCACTTTATAAAACAATTTTATATAATTAAATTAGGTTTTAATTCACTTTTTAACACTGTATGAAGTTCTCATATTTTTATAGTTTGTAAGTTTCATATACTTGCGGCAAAGGATCTCGTCCCTTGAAACAAATGTTTTCATGATATAATATAATAAATCTGATTTAACTAGTGCACAATCGTGGATCTTAAGCTACACCTTTAATTTGTAGTTAATGAGCTGCAGAATAACTAATTTGTTATTCTGTCTTGCCCACTTTCAGAAAAAAAAAATATATTGAAAATTGGTGCACAAGTTTGTTCACTCGAGCAAAAAATATTAAAGAACTAAATAAATGACTTGTAACTTGCTATTCTTTTACTTTTATTTTTGCATGTGTTTTCATACTACTATAGATAAGGGATCGGAGCTCAAGTGACCTGAAAGGTTTCATATCTAATCCTTTTATGTAATGTTGTTATTCAATGTGCTTATTCTATTTTTTAAGGGTCGTTTGATACGTGTTGATTGTGACTCAAAATATTTTGTATCATTTGTATGTTTTATAAAGTTTTTCATCTGAGTAGTCTTATAGGAGTCTAACTCCCTTTATCGAAAAGATTCACACTATACATACAGTTTGTTTCCATTAATATAATGGGTTCAATTTGTCCTACTTTATAAGACTTAGTCGTAGTGTTTTGGATCTCTATATATATGCTTTGGAGATCCTTTCTATATAGAGTGAAACATAGAAAGAAAAATGTGAATAACAAAGTGCTAAGTGTGAGCATGAAGAGTTGAGAAAAAGATAAGTAAGGAGGAGCAACAAATCAATTAGAGAGATTAGGGGGTTTCTAAGAAGAGGAAATTAAAGGTTGTTCTATTGTAAAGACTTGATCTTATTTTTAGATAATGAAATTTGTTTTCTCCCGTGGATGTAAGCCTACACACAAATAGTTGTGCTTTCTTCTCTCAATCTCTTTCTCTTGCTATTGTATTTTTCTTGCATTTACATTTTATGTTCTTGTTGGGCTTTTTTTGTTTCTACATTTTTTTTTCTTGCATAGGATTTATTCTTGTTTGTTTTCTTTCTTATTTTAAAACCAACAAATGACATTGTTTGTGGGGATAAGAAAGAAAAAGAAAAAAGAAAAAGAAAGACTGAATCGTGGGAACAACCAAGTACGATATCGAGAAGTTTTTGGGGAATAATGACTTTGGGTTATGGTAGATAAAGATGGAAGTTATTTTGATACAACAGGGAGTTGCAGAAGTTTTGAAGGGTGAAGCGAAAATATCCAGGTCATTATCACAAAATGAAAAGAACAAGATGATTGATAATGCAAGAAGTGTTATCATCTTGTGTCTTGGGGATAAAGCCCTAAGGGAGGTTGCAAGAGAAAAGATAATTGTTTTCATGTGAATCAAACTAGAATCTTTATGCATGATAAAGTCTTTGGCAAACTAGTTATGTTGAAGCATCAACTTTACTCTTTCAAGATGACAAAATCAAGATCGATTCAAGAACAACTGGGAGATTTTAACAAGATTCTTGATGACTTGAAAAATATTGAGGTAAAACTTGAAGATGAAGATAAAACTTTTCTCATACTCAACTCGTTATCGAAATCCTTTTAGCATTTCAAGGATGTTATTCTATATGGTAAAGATCAAGCCATTACCTTGGATGAGGTTCAGACCTCAATTCAAATTAAGGAACTTCAAAACAATCAAGAATTGAAGACAAAGAATAGTGGTTAAAGCTTGAACGTATCAAAGTGTAAGAATGAGAAGAAAAGACCAAAGGGAAGGAAGTTTACATAAAAAATGGAAGAGCAACATAAAGTTTAAGCTTAGATGTTATATCTGTCATAGGATTGGTCATTACAAGAGAGATTATCATGAAAAAGGAGGAAAAGAATCCAAAAGCTTTATGGATTCATTGGATGTCACTGTTGTTTCAGACGGTTATGAAAGTGTAGGGGTATTAATGACATCAACATCAAAAATGCAAAAGAATTGGGTTATGGATTCTGGATGTACCTACCACATGTGTCCAGTGAAGGATTTCTTTGAGACTTTGGAACTCAAACAAAGTGGATTGGTACTTTTTGGAAACAACAAAGCTTAATAGGTGCAAGGTATGGGTATTGTCCATTTAAGAATGTTTGATAACTGTAATATTTTATTGCAAGATGTGAGGTATGTCCCTAAACTTAAGAGAAATCTTCTATCAATAAGCATGTTTGATGGTTTGAGTTATTTTACTAAAATTGAACATGGTATGATGAAAATCTCTAATGGTGCCTTAATATAATTGCTAAGGGAACTAAAATGAATGGTTTGTACATTCTTGATGGTTATATTGTTATTACTTATGCATTTGTAGCAAGTCAAACTCTGCATAATAAAACAAAATTATGACATTTAAGGCTTGGGCATGTCGGTGAAAAAGATTTAGTGGAACTAGGAAAATAAAATTTGTTGAATGGTGATAAATTGGATAAACTAGATTTTTGTGATCATTGAATATTAGAAAAATCTCATAAGGTTAAGTTTGAGACTAGTATGCATGTTTCTAGTAAACCCTTTGAGTATGGTCACTCAGATCTTTGGGGTCCTTTAAGGGTGAAGACTCATGGATGGGGGTTCCTATTTTCTCACCATGATTGATAATTTTTCAAGAAAAGTGTGGATTTATATTTTCAAAAATAAATTTGAAACTTGAAAAGTTTAAAGAATAACACACTCTTGTTGAAAATCAAATAAGAACCAAACTAAAGGTTTTAAAAACTAACAATGGTCTGGAGTTTTTTTTAGAGTAGTTTAATGAGTTTTGCAAGAAACGGGGAATTAAAAGGAATAAGAATGTAACTCATAATGCTCAATAGAATGGCTTGGTTGAAAGGATGAACAAGACCATTTTGAAATGTGTGAGGTGTATGTTGTTGGGTGCAAATCTACATAAGAGTTTATGGGGTGAGGTTGCAAATATTGTAGTGTATTTGATAAAGAGATGTTCGTCTTTGGCTTTAAATTTCAAGACACCTATGGAAAAATGGAGTGGTAAACCAACAAACTATTCAAATTTGAAGGTTTTTAGTGCTCTAACTTTTGCTCATATTAAAAAGATAAACTCAAGTCTCGAGTTGTGGAGTGTATCTTCATCGGTTATCTGGAGGTTGTGAAAGGTTACAAGTTATGGAAAGTGGATCCTAGAGAGTCATGATGCTTTATAAGTAGGGATGTCACATTTGATGAAACCCGAATGGGATGATGTTCAAAAGCCTAGAAGAAAGCAATTCAAAAACAGGCAAGGAGAAAATTCAGTTTGAGGTGGAGTTTCCTACTAGTGATTTTGGAAATAATATTGCATTGACAAATAGTGTACCAACAAACAATGTATTATCTACTGGTTCAAGTTATCAGTTAACAAGAGATAGGACTAGGAGAAACATTGTACCCCTTTAGAGATTTAGGTATGTTGGCCTTATTTGTTATGCTTTTACTATGGCTGAGGAGATACAAGACTCATAACCAAGAAATTTTTAAAAAGCTATGGAGAGTAAGGAAAAAAAAGTATTGGTTGCAAGCTATAAATGAAGAAATGGAGTCCTTGGATAAAAATCAAACTTAGAAGCTTGTGGATCTACCTAATAATCAAATGGTAGTTGGATGCAAGTGGATCTTCAAGAAAAAGAAAGGTATTTTGGGTATGGAGAAGGCAAGGTACAAGGCAAGGCTTGTGGCAAAGAGGTTTACCCAAGTGGAAGAGATTGACTATAATGAAATATTTTCACCTACGATAAAACACTATTCTATAAGGATTTTTTATGACAATTGTGAATTAATATGATCTAAAGTTGGAACAAATGGATGTCAAAACAACTTTTCTTCATGGGGACCTTAAGGAGACTATCTATATGCACCAACTAGAGGGGTTTGCAGATGATAAGTCTAAGGCTCGTCTCTTAAGAAAATCACTCTATGAATTGAAATAGAGTCCACATCTGTGGTATAAGAAGTTTGATGATTTTTTATTAAGCTTGGGTTTTTTGAGGAGCAACTATGACAATTGTATTTACATATTGAAAAAAGGAGAAAGATGTGTTCTTTTCTTGTTAATATATTTGGATGATATCCTTGTAGCAAGTTCTAGCAAGGATGAGATTGGCATGCTCAAAGGGAAGTTAAATTATAAATTTGAGATGAAAGATCTTGGTGCTACTAAGAGGATACTTGGTGTGGATATTGTGAGAAACAAGTCAAAGGGAGAATTGTTGTTATCTAAACAAGATTACATACAAAAGTTAATGGAAAGGTTTAGGATGCGTCAATCTAAACCTATTAGCACTCCTTTGGTTCATCACACAAAACTCTATCACACAAGCTCCAAACACTGAAGAGGAAATGAGAGAGATGTGTTTTTGTTCCATATGCAAGTGGAGTAGGGAGTATCATGTATGGCATAGTTTGTAGTAGATCTGATTTGGCTTATGTTATTGGTATTGTTAGTTGATTTGTGGAAAATTTGGGTCAAGCTCACTGGGAGGCTTTAAAATGGGTACTAAGGTATTTGAATGGTTCTCAAAAATTTGGTTTGAGGTATAAGAAGACAGTTCATGATGGAGAAGTTATTATGGGGTATATTGATACAAACTATATAGAAAATGTGGATACCAGGAAATCTTTATTTGGGTACATGTTCAATTTGTTTGGAACTGCTATTAGTTGGAAACCAAATTTACAACTTATGGTAGCTTTGTCTACAACACAAGCAGAATACATTGCTCTTGCAAAAGGAGTGAAGGTGTGACACCGTCTACCCCAACATTAATACACAATAAATGTAAACTATAATTTTCTAACTAAATAAAATCTTTCATAATTGATAACATCTTTCATCAATAAAACAAGTGTCTCAAATATCATAAGGTGGAAGTTTCACATTCACAACTCATAAACTATAACTCCAATGTAAAAATTACAAAAAGAAAAGAAACTAAAATTTTCAAAACAGATTAATGGAAACAACATCCTAGGCTAGTCCTAACCACACCCTGATGTCACATGTCTTATCAGAGCACGCCCAATTGAAGCCTAAACTTTGTCACCAACATCCTCATGTTGATGGTCACCTACAACACAATAAAAGACATACATAGAGTAAACAAGGGAGTAAGAAACGTCTCACTCAGGTTAAGGTGTAGAAATAATGATTAGGCAACACACATAAATCATAACAAACATAAACATAACTACACATTAATCAAGTACAAATTCAAGTTATACATACAACAATACCACATATCATTCATCATGTAATGATGTTATGGACTCGACTCATAGATGCATGCATGTGGTGCCAATCACATATCACATATCACTGGTGTGCTGTTGAAACAACACATCTAAGGTAGTCTAGGAGTACATGTAGGGAGCTACCCATACACTCTCAACTAGAAGGATCTACTGTCAAGATCTAGTCGGGATAGCGAAGCTGTGCAAGTTACGTCTCGTGCTCACAAATAGGCGGAATCGAGACATCCAAACCACATTATCCCCTAGGACTCCCCCAAGCTGTTACACAAGGAGGGTCTTCCCTAACGGTGAACTCCACATCGTACCCTTCACATTGATGCACATGATGCATGTTACACATTCACACTTCATCGACTCATCATTTCACTTTTCATAGTTACTCATATATCATCTCTCATTGTCACATATCATCATGTCTCATGTCTAATATTCACTTTTCACATTGTCTCATCATATTCACATAGTCTTATACAAGGTTCTTCTCATAGGCATATACATCAAAAATAGCACACAAACCATAACAGGAAATTATTCAACTTTATACGCATTCAATTCGCAATTTATAACATACAAAGCATAAAGGTAATAAACCAAACTTCATGAGTTCACGCAATTTTTAAAACTAGCCAATTAATATAATATTTCAATCGGTCAAAACACTTCAAATATTATCCAAAACACAAATCCATCATCAATTTTACATATAATGCCTCAAAATTCATCCGAAGATCATATCTCTAATTTCACTTCATAGGGTTTCACACAGAAACCCACGGAGTACTCTAATTCATATCAAAATTTATTTGTTTTTGAAATCAAACACATATTCACACTCAACAAACATCAAGGAACACAATAGAAAACTTAGAAGCCAAAACAAAAAATATTTGAAATTTTCCTGTTTCTCATAGGGTTCCCATAGGAACTCATAGAGCACTCTAATCCATATCAAAACATATCCAAACTCAAAAATAAACATACATTCATGCTTAGTAATCATCAAGGAATACAACAGGAAACTTAGAAGGCAAAATAGAAAACATTCAAAAAAAAAATTGTTTCTCATAGGGTTTGTCATAGGAACCCATAAAGCACTCTAATCCATATCAAAATTTATCTATTCTTAAAATTGAACACATATTCACACTTAGAATCACACAAGGAATGCAACAGAACAATCATAAAGCAAAACAGAAAACTTTCATAAAGTGTCTTTTCCTATCAGTCAAGGGATTGGGGGTCAATCATGCTACCCAACAGTTATTCTCACTCCCCACTTACCTTGATGAGCAGAAGATGAGGCACGAGCGAAATTCGATTGTTCCTCTTCTCTTGGTTCTCCTTGTTCTTTAGAAGAAGGCGTAAGAAAGAAAATGAGTCAGAGGAGTGAATGTGTGAAATGACTCTCGTAACTTCTAATAACCACCATTTTCTCAAATTGATATAATAATAATAATAATTAGTAAAAGACTACTACATCCTTCATTCCTTTCTCATAAAATAATATAATTAAAACACCTTTCCTCCTTTTTAATAAATAACATAAACATAGTTCTTGAGAAAACATATTTTTCATAAAAGTAGTCTTATAGTAAATAATCTAAATATTAATTAAAAATCATTTTTATATTAAAATAGAGCTCACATAAAATAGATAAATAATATAAAATATATTTCTCCCTTTTAGTAAAAATAACACACGTTTATATAAAAATAGAACACATATCTACTAACTAAATAATATTAAAAATTCTTGTAATAAATACATTAAAACATTAAAATAATTAAATACTGAGATATTATTAATATAATTTTATGAAAATCAGGGTGTTTCAGAAGGAAGCTTTATGGTTAAAAGGGATGATTGGTGAATTAAGTATATTACAAAATTATGACAATTCATTATGATAACCAGAGGGTTATACACCTTGCGCACATCATCAAGTTTGTCATCAGAGGATGAAGTACATTGATATAAGGTTTCACTTCATCATAAATGTGTTTGAATCTAAGGAAATTCATATTGAGAGGATTGTGTTTGAAGACAATCTTGCTAATGTGTTTATGAAATCTCTCACAACATCTAAGTTCAAGCATTGTTTGGACTTGATCAACTTCATCTAATGTTCATTTTGAAGTGGGAGAGCAATACTATTGTGAAAGGATCCTTTCTATAGATTTAGAGTCAAAGTAGATAATTGTTGATTGTGACTCAAAATCTTCTGTATCATTTGTATGCTCTGTAAAGTCTTTAGTGTGAATAGGCTTATAGGTTTAGTCTAACTCCTTTCGTGTGAAGGGTTCAGACTACGGATACAATCTATCTCCATTAGTCTAATGGATTCAATTTGTCCTGTTTTATAAGACTTAGTCTTAGTATCTTAAATCCCTATATATATGTTTTGGGGATCCTTTCTATATAGAGTTCAACATAGAGAGAAAAATGTGAATAACAAAGTGCTAACTGTGCACAAAGAGTTGAGAAGAAGATACGTAGAGAAGAACGAAGAATCGGTTATAAGGATTAAGGGGTTTTTGAGAAGAGCAAGTGGTTGTTCTGTTGTAAAGACTTGATCTTATTTTTAGATAGTGGAATCTACTATTTCCCATGGATGTAGACCGAATTGGTTGAACCACGTAGATAGTTGTATTCTCTTCTCTCAATCTTTTTCGTTTGTTATTGCATTTTTCTTACGTTTACGTTTTACGCTCTTATTGGGCTTTCTCATTTGTACGCTTTTGTTTGTTCTTGCATATGGTCTATTCTTATTTGTTTTCTTTCTTGTTTTAGAACCAATAATACACAAAATTCTTTTATTTTTTTGAGAATTTTAAATTGAAAATCTTGATTTATTATATTTGGTAATTAATTAAAAGAAAAGACTTTCTAGAAATATAATTTCTCAAGAATCATTTTTATTTTACTTTTTTACAAAAATATTTCCATGAGGTGACAATCCAACTTTCTCAAGTTTATATAAAAGATCATAATATATCCTTTTTTTAAAAAAAACTTACTTAATAATTTTTTATCTATTATCTCTTGAGCAATATAAACATGAAAACACATTAATTTTATTAGCTAATTAAAATATAAATTAAATTAAATAATTCATTATGCATATTACTTTATAAGAAAAAAATAAAATTGGTGCAACATTTCATGTATAAACTTTTAATAAATTATTTTATTGTGTTTTTTTATTACATAATATTTTAATGTTATTAGGTAAGAATTATTATTTTTTATCACTTTTCTCATTAATCTAATAATAAAAATGAAATAATTATATAATTTTCATAAAATATTATATTTTATAATTATTTAAAATTTATAAATTATAAAATTGCATTATTAATTTATTATTATGATTTTTATCCTTTAAATTTAACAAATTATTTAAGCAAAATAAGTATATTTTTTTGTTTTCTAGTTTAATTATATTTTTATTTTAATTATTATTTTGATTGTTAATTTAATTTTTTTATTATTAAAATAAATTATGAAAAGTATATTTTACAATTTGATTTACTGTGTTTTTACGTATGTATAGCTTAATAATGTGTAAATTGTTTATTTGTTATTTTTAAGCTAAATATGATATTATTTTTATGTTAGATTATGACACGATTACACCATGTAAGGGAGAAGAAATTCCATCTTTTATAAAAAGATATTTTTGTAAAAAATATTTATATAGTCGGGAAAATAATATTGTAATAAAATGTGAGCATTTTTATTTATGAGAAAACTTATATTAATAGTTTCAGGAATCTTTATGGGTAGCTAAATGAATTTTAGTCATTCCCACGAATCATGATTTTCGGGTATGAAAATATTTCTCTCCTACCAAATGCCTCCTAAAAGACTTAGAAATTTTGTTGTGCGTTAGGGGGGTTCACACACATGTCTCTACGTACATTAGTAAGATATTGTCTATTTTGGATCTAAGCTTTCATGATTTTATTTTTGGTCATCACTCAAAATATCTCTTACCAATGGACAATGTAGATAATTGTGCATATAAAAACTCATGTTCATCCGCTTGTTTAAATGATGTGGGACTTTGATTATTTTTAAAAATTCTCCCTTCAAACAAAGGATCATGGTTTTACCCCCTTTTGCAATAGAAGTTATCAATCTATGAGTATATTCGATGGTGGCCCATAGAACCCAATCATGCTCTAAATACTTGTACCTTCGCTCTATCATTAACTGACAATAGAAGTACATGCCTCTTAACCCTCCATGTTACTGGGAAGACCCTCTTCCATATATGGATCCACCATTAAGAAGACTTTTAGCACACGAGGTTATTCATCCACCTACCAATTTCATCATACTCGTCTAGCCGATCACCTAGACATGGCTTTAATACCATTTTTATGTATTGGGGGGTTCACACGCACACATGTCTCTATATTAGTAAGGTATTGTCCACTTTGGGTCTAAGCCCTCATAATTTTGCTTTTGGTCATCACCCAAAAGGCCTCTTACTAATGAAGACATATATGTGTTTATAAACTCATGTTCATCCTCTTGTTTAAACAATATGGGACTTTAGTTGTATCCCAACAATCTTTCTCTAAAACAAAAGATCATAGTTTATTCCCTCTTACAGTAGAAACTAGTCCATAGGTATATCCAATGGTGGCCCATGGAGATCAGTCGTGCCTTAAGTACTTATATCGCTACTACATCATTAACTCACAATAACGAGACATGTCTCCTAACCCTCCACGTCCCCAAAAAGACTCCTCCACTAGGGATGACAAATATACCTGTACTCGTGGGTAATACCCGAACCTATCCCGACTTTGACGGAGAATACCCAGTTTGACCGTGTATAGGTACGGGTAAAACCCGATATATTAAATCGGGTACGGGTACGAGTATGTACTTACCCGCCCCGTGTGACACCCTCTACCCCGCATATCATAATACAAATAATAAAATTTAAATAACACAGTCTTTCATTTTTTTTAATATACCAAACATGTTCAGATAGAGAGCACCACATTAATAACTTAAACAAATAACATAATCACAAAAGAAATAAGGATAAGATTTTCAAAATAATTTAACAGAAACAACATACTAATCTAATCCTATCTACGCCCTGATGTCACATGTCCTATCAGAGCAAATCCCAACATAGAAACCTAAGCTTCATCACCAACATCCTCAGCCTCATGCTGATAATCACCTGTAAGACAGTCAAGGAAAAACAACACAAGAAAAGGGAGTGAGAAACATCTCACTCTGACTCACAGTGTAGGAATATACACCAAATAGCCAAACACAAACAAAACATATATAACACAGATAAATTAGTAATAATATCAAATCTCACTCATTCAAGACATAAAAATATCAATTTATCATATAACATTAAAATGCACATGGATGGACACGAACTACATTTTATCATGCATGTGGCGCCAGTAAAACATCACATGGCATATTGCCGCTAGCAATACACGAAGAGTAGTCTAGGAGTACATGCCAGGTCACACCCTCTGCGCACTCTCACTAGAAGGACATACTATCAGAGTCTCGTTGGGATAGCTAAGCCGCGCAAGATACATCCCATGCACACAATGGGCGATACTGGGACTTCCAAACCGAGCTATCCCCAAGGTCTAATTCCCAAAGCTTTTACACTTGGAGGCCTTCTCTGGCGGTGTATTCCATATCGTACCCTTAAAAACATTTATGCACATGATGCATGTCAATCAAGACTCTATGCATTCTCATATCACATCTCATCATCACGTTTCATCATCACATTTCATCCTCATATTCCATCTTCATATTTAATCATCATATTCACATTATCACATTATCACATTATATTCACAATTCTCACATAACACTTTAATCCATATTAAAACTCATCTATTTGCGAAATTAAACCCATATTTACACTCTGCAAACATTAAGGAACACAACAAAGCAATTAGAAGGAAAAACAGAAAATATTCATATTTTGCCTATTTTCTCATAGGGTTTCCTGTAGGGACCTACAGAAATCTCAAATCATACAATTACAATTTTAAAATTGAAATTAATCATTCATTCAAGCAATTTATACAATTAATTACATACAAAAGAAACAATAGATGAAACAGATACAATTGGGGAAAACCCCTCATACATGAGCATACAACAAACACAGGATTGGAGGCCAATCCCACTACCCAACATACATTCCCACACCTAGAGTAAGGTTTCTCACTCCCCCCTTACCTGAATGAGCAGAAGATGAATGGTCTTGGTGTGATCTAAGGTCGTTCCTGAGTACTCTTCCTTAGAGCTCTTTGTTTCTCCTCTTTTTTTTCCTAACCCTTCAAAACGTAAATGAGGCAGATAGGGTTAATGTTACCTGACTTCTTTCTTAAAATTAATCCATTGGACTGGGTCAACCCAACCCGTTTTCCTTCTCTTCTAACCTACTTATCTTTTTCCTCAAAATAATTAAATAAAATAAATACATGTATATTATAAAATATTTTTCCTCTATAATAATAATATATTTCTGACCCAAAATATAATAATATAATTTTAATAACAAAATATCATATAAAATCAAGCTTCTCTTAAAACATAAATATTTATTTAAAAACACTAATAAAAATACTTATTTAATACGTACAAAATAATTGTCCAAAACAATAATTATTTAAAACGTACAAAATAATATTCCTCTACAATTATTAAAATAATTATGACCAAATATCATATAATAATAATAATAATAACCTTTTTGAAAATTGGGGTGTTACACCCCGTACCCGTTCCCATTCCCAATTTAATACGCACTTCCAATTTAATTATGTTAAAGAATTTTAATATTTTATTATGTGTGATTATTTATTATAATATGAGATAAAGAAAAAACCTAATTATAATTATAATATAATAGAAAAATAATTTTAAAATATTGTATTTTTTTTTACAAAAAATAAAATAAAATAAAATTGACGGGTACGGGTATACTCGATACTCGACGGGAACGGGGATGAAGGTAGCAACATCATCAAATACTGTATCAGGTAAACGAAAATAATTCCACTTCTATGAGTTAGTACTCTCATAAGGAAATACTTGCTCATGAAAGGATACATGCCTGGTTATTACAATACTACCAGCGTGCAAATCATAGGCTATAAAACCCTTAACTCCTGTTTTATATCCTAGAAAAACACTCTTTCGGGCTCTAAGATCAAACTTCTTCCTGTGTGCAGTGTGTGTAGCAATGTAGCATAAGCAACCAAATGTTTTCACTAGATTATAATCAGCAATTTGGTTAAACATCAATTCATAAGGAGTCTTGTTGTCAATAATAGGTGTAGGTACACGATTGATAATAAAAACTGCATTGCTAACTGCATAACTCCAAAATTTCTTTGGTAATTTAGATTGCATAAGAAGAGCTCTTGCCACTGCCAATATATGTTGATGCTTCCTCTCAACTCTTCCATTTTGTTGAGGAGTTTCTACACAACTAAGTTGATGAATAATTCCTTTAGATGCAAAGAATGAATTCATGCCAAACTCTACTCTATTATCAGTTCTAACAATTCTGATTTTCTTGTCAAATTGTCTCTCAACCATGTTCACAAATCTTTCAACTTGAAACTGCACCTGTGACTTACTTGTTAATAAGACTACCCATGTAAATTTGTTGAAATCATCTAGGATAGTAAGAAAATATTGTTATTATGTATAGATGGTACTGAAAAGGGTCCCCATATGTCCATGTGAACCAAGTCAAAAATACAAGTGGCTCTACTTATACTAATAGGAAAAGAAATATGTTTTTGTTTAGCAAAGTGACAGATATCACATATATCTTCTTTATTCTGACTATGTATACTAGGTACTATTCTTTTTAGCCCTTCTATTCTAGATGAAGAAACATGACCAAGTCTAAAGTGCCAAAGTGCTTCTTCTGGAATAGATGCAACTATAGCTGCTATAGCCTTGCTTTCATGTATGCCTTTCTTCATCTTCAAATAGAAGAGACCATTCACCAATTCACCCGAACCAATCATCTTCAAATTTGAGTCATGGATGAAACACTTTTTATTAGCTAATCTGAATTCATATTTTGCTGTATCCATAAGCTTAGACAATGAAATCAAATTGTAGCTAAAATTTGGTAGATATAAAACTTCATCAAGTGTTAATGTGTCAGAGATGTGAACTGTGCTAGTGTATTCAGCCATTACTATGGATCCATTAGGTAAATTGACTTGTATAGGTGCAAATTTTCTACGCATAGAGAATAAATCAAGGGAACAACATATGTGATCAGTAGCTCCAGAATCCAGGATCCATAGTACTTCATTGCTGCATTTTGAAAACATCAAAAGTTTACCTGACTCAGCAGACTCAGATAAAGCAGAAATTGAAACTGTTTTAAACTGATTTGCAGCATGAATCCCTTGAGACTGAGAATTATGTAAAAGTGCCAATAAGCTCTTGTATTCTTCTTTAGTGAAAGTAGGCACCTCATCTTTTCATGTACCAGTAGCATCAGTAATCTCATCTTTTGATTCATTTTGATTGCCATCCTGACTTACAGCATTGGCTGAAGAGTTGGTTTTAAATCTGAGATTGGGAGGTAAACCATGTTTTTGATAACAAACTTCTATAGTGTGACCATTCTTCTTACAATGAGTACAGTATCTTTCATTGTAAGACTTGCTAGATCCAGAATAAGAACCTTTTCCTCTTCTTGAGTTAGAATAATTCACAAACACTTGGTTATCATTTTCTGGTTCTAAACCATATTGTCTTTCATGTTGAACAACCATTGAGAAAGCCTTATTCAGTGAAGGCAAATTATCCTTTAAAAGAATTTGTGACTTCAATGCATTATAATCATCATTCAAGCCTTGTAAGAAACAGATAACATAATCTTCATCTCTATAGCTTTTAATGTCATGCAAAGCAGGACAAGCACTCTTAGTTCGACAAGGACAATAAGGAACAGGTCTATAATTCTCTAATTCCTCCCAAAGAGTTTTCAAATGTGTAAAATACTTAATGATAGAGAAGTTACCTTGCTTATGACTGAATATCTCATACTGTAACTCAGAGATGCGCACCAAATCACTTTGAGCAAAGCGTTGTCGCAAGTCTTTCCAAACATCACTTGCATACTCCATGTAATCAATACTATCAGCAATAGTTGGGGAAACTGAACTAAGAATCCACGAGTTGACAAGATTATTGCATCGCTCCCAAGCTCCATTGAAAGGATCAAAATGATCTGGAACTAGATTACTTCCATCAACAAAATGAAACTTATTTTTCGTGATAGTTACTCGGACCAATCAATGGTTTACCAACCAGACTAGCAGAAGGATTTTCATTGGGATGAATGAAATACTCACTAAGTCGATTATTGGGATTTGACAGATCTGCACCTTGCGAAGAACTTGCATTATTGTTTCTCACCATGACAGCGCAGCAAAACTCCTAGAAAGGAGCTCTTGATACCATATTAAACATCAAGAAGAAATGAATGAAGAAGAAGATTTCACATTATGCACATAGAAATGAATCTGTGAATTTATACAAAAGGGAAAATGCATCACACAGAAATACACGTGTGAATAACAGAAATTGGACCACCCATCTGACTATTATTACATGGGCACTAGAGGCCAAGCCCATATACACCATACTTAACAGAATCGTAATAGAAGTGTTTTAGTTATTAGAATCCATCCATTTTTTGCAAGTGTCTCCAACATTATTAACCTAGATTTCCGTGTTGTTTTCCCCTTTTTTTTTGGCCAATATCTCCATCTTGTTTCGATTGCGTTTTTTGTGATCTTCCCTACCTCATGATTCTACATATATCAATCTTATTGTATCCTCCCTTTCCTAAAAAATGGGTGATTTGTTACTTTATCTTTTACCTCATGTTACTTGCATCATAGTAGTAAAATTGGTTTTTTCACCTATATATCTTAAGCTCGGTTGGCCTATAGATAACAACCAAAGTTAGTCGGCTTATGTATCAAAAACTAATTGGTCGGTTCAAAACCTACAATAAAATATTTCAAAGGGTCATAAACAAAATAAATCGGATTCTCTCCTATCATGAGCTTGGTTAGCCTATGAGGAAGATCAATAATGAACTTGTGAGGGTACAATACTCGTTAAGCTAGTTACTTGGTCGAAACCATCAGCTCTAATACTACTTATTATGCATCGGAGATTCCAACAAATACATGTTTGCACATTTGTAAAATATTGTCCACTTTGGATTTAAACTCTCATGGTTTTATTTTTAGAGATCACTCAATAGGCCTTTTACCAATAGAGACATATGTATGTTATAAACTTATGTCCATCATTGTATTTGAACAATGTGAAACTTTGGTTATCCCAAACAAATTCATTTGAGGGATTGTTAACAATTAATACTTTCTAATTTATTATTATTAACCTATTTCCTATTTTTTATTATTGATTAAAGTTTATGAAAACTCTTTGACTTATTATATTAGAAATAGATTTAAATTTTTTTGTTATTTTCAATAAATTTTAGTCAATAATATTAAAAAGGTGTCTTGTTAATATTTTTGATTGATGAGATAATGAGAATAGGTCAGGTATTAAATAAGGGTTTATGACTGTATCTCTTTAAAGTTTGGCCTAACTTGACCTGTTTAATAAAAATGTCAAGTTTAGGCTTTTAAAAAAGCCTATTTATATAAAAGGTCAAACTTAGACTTATGGAAAAGTCTGTTAAACCTAATAGATCAACCTATTTATTTATATAATATAATAAAAGAATAATATATATATATATATATATATATTATTAAAAATATAATAAACAAATAAATTTATATAAAAAATTATCAATATTTAAAATATTTTTTTATATAATTATTTTTTTCATTATAGGTTTATAAGCTTACAACTTGTGCATGAGTGTATATCAACATACATTATTACACGTGAATTGTTCCTTCAATAAAAAATGATTCAATTTTTCTCTTATACTTTTTTTAAAATTTAAATTTTAATTATATTTAGTAAACTATATTTTAAAAATAATTTTGTTGATTTTTAAAAATTAAGTTTATTGGTCTAATTAACATTAATAATTTAAATAAGTTTTTAAATAGGTTAATAGGCCAAGTTAGACTTTAAAAATTAGTCCAAGTCAGACTTTAAAAGGATAGACCAAACCTATAAAAAAAAGCCTATAATAGATAATAGGTTAGACTTAGCTTTAATTTTGTATAACAAACCTAGCTTATACATTCAAAGCCTAGCCTGCTAGTATTAAAACACTTTATAGGGGTGGGCAATGGACGAGTTCGGTCAGGTTCGGGCGAAAAATGTTCAATCCATTATAAATCAACTTTGAAAAAATGTGACCCATATCTGACCGATTGAGCTTTCAATTTGAGATGGTTCAAGTTGAAACGAATTCAGATTTGAGCGAGTGGGTTTAATCAAGTTTGAGATTTTTTGTAGACCAAGTTATCTTAATAAAGGTGAAACTTAAAACGATAAAAAAAATAAAACATTTTCAAAACAGTGTACAAAAATAGAATGAAGGTGAAATAGATGGTGTACGTAGATTCGTAGATGAAAAATTCAAAAACTAGAGAAGCAAAAACAAAAGATAACAAAATCCATAGTTGTTACATGCAAAAGAAATCTAAAGTTAGACAACAAAACCCATAAAAAATCATAGTTGCACAAGTTGTACTCAAAATGGAGGCAGGAAGATGGAAAAGAAAGACATAGAAAGAAACAAAAAGAAAACTCTAAAAATGGACTGTGTGTTGAGAAGTTGAATGAGGAAGGAGAAGACAAAAAAAGCATCTAGGTTATGAGAAAAAGGAAAAAAAAAGTTACAAATTGATGGTTGTATATTTGAAATAAAGACTTTTGGGATCGGTCCATTGTTGTTTAGTTAAACAAAAGTAATAAAAATCTAAATTTTATCTCATTTTCGATCGGGTTCAATTTTTAGTGGGTTTAAACATTCAAAATCGAACCTTCCTAATATAACCCATATAAAATCAAAATTTTAACTCATTTTACCCATAAGACTTGCCTGAACCCATATATCCAAAAGTAATATTTTTTATCAGGTTTTTCGAGTTCGATTTGGATCTTGATTTCATGCTCATCCCTAACACTTTAACTATGGCCGCTAATAGTCAACATAACACTCAAATCAATTCTCAATGTGTATAAAGAACCAAAAATGTGTATTGGTTTGGATGTTTTTCAAAACGAATCAAATTTTTCAATGTGTATTAAATTGATTATGTATCAGTTCGGATCAATTTGAATATTTTGCACACTCCTAAAAAAATACATAGAAGGAGAGACAATCAGGAAATGATGCAAGGTGGAAGAAGGGTGGCTGGAATGTGTGATGGTAGTTGGAGTACTACAAGAAGGAAGGTCATTCCCAACGACATTTATTGTTGACAAATGTTAATTGTCGTTGGTAAAAAATGTTGTCCTAGCGAAAAAATTATCGTTGCATGTCGCTGCAAGAACTGCTGTTGCGAAAAGTTTTGCAATGATATTTGATGTCGTTGTCACTATTTATACATTAGCAACAATTTCATTATAATTTGGCACAATTTCCATTGCCATTAGTAATTTGTACTAACCACTATAGTCGTTGCCATATTTTACATATTCTAACGACTTTTATCGCTACAAAAAATAACATTTCTCATCAATAAAAATTGTTAGGATAATATAACCTTTTTTAACAATTAATATCGCTACAATTGAATATATTTTCTTAACAACTAAATTTGTTATAATAAAGTATCTGTTGTTGACAATTAAAATTGTTACAATAAAGTGTTTTTTCCCTTAATAATATCGACTAAATTTTTTCTTAATAACAAAAGCCGTGACTATAAATTACCATTTCTTAACAACGTGCACTATTATAAAATTATATATATATATATATATATATATATATATTAAATTTTACTTTATTAACAATTATATGTTATTTTAAAAAATTAATATTGATAGACCCAATTTAATTATTACAACAATTTAAAATTAGATCAAATTTAAATAATATTAAAGAGTGTGTCTATATATATATAATGTATCAACAAAATATATACACAACATATTATAAATGTGAATAAATCATTCATTACATAATTTAACGTCTAAAGTTTAAGTTTCAACTAAAAGAAACCAGTTAACATATAATCAATAATATTATTTTCTACATCAACAAATTCTTCTTTTTGCACTACTCCCCTTGTAATAGTTGAATCACCACCTATTCACCTGCAATTTGAACACAAATATAGTTTTAATTTAACATATTTTTCTTAAGCAAATAATCAAAAAAAATTGAAAAGCATACAAATATCATCATAATTTACTTGATTCTACTATATTATAGTCATGACAAAAACATTTATGCAAACATCCAAAACTCATCAAGTAACACCAACCATATTCTCACACCAAACACATCCATATGGCATATTAAGTTGTGGTTTTCATTCATTGAACAAAATTGTATCATATTTTCATCACTATGATCATCCCATCAAACATTATCCTCCGAGACTAATTTCTGATATTCAAAATGTTTTATCTAATTAACATGTCCCTGAACAAGTAATTGAGTTTAGCATTCAAAAACTAGTGAGTTAAACAATATAGGTTAAAACCTTTATTTGGTCCCTTATAATATTTTTTTGTTTCAATTTAGTCTCACTTTAATTTTTTATTTCAATTTGGTCCCCAATAATTTAAATTATTGCAATTTGGGACTTCCGTCCAAATGATTTAAACGGAGTTAACTGTTGGTCACGTGGATGCTAGGTGGATGCCACGTAGATGCGTAGGTGGATGTTAAATTTCTTGAATACACCTGAAACCAGAACGGCCCATTCTGAAACCAGAACGACCCGTTCTGGTTACACTCTTGGTGTGTTAATTTTGTACCTGGAACGGGCCGTTCTGGTTTCAGAACAGCCTGTTCTGCTACACTCATGGTGTGTTAAATTTGCATTTGGAACGGCCCGTTCCAGTTACAAAATTAACGCATAACATATGTAAGTAGAACGGGCCGTTCTGGTTTCAGAACGGACCGTTCTAGTTTCAGGTGTATTCATGAAATTTGGCATCCACCTATGCATCTACGTGGCATCCACCTAATATCCACGTGGCCAACAGGTAACTTCGTTTAAATCATTTAGACGGAAGTCCCAAATTGCAATAATTTAAATTGAGGACCAAATTAAAACAAAAAATTAAAGTGGGACTAAATTGAAACAAAAATATTATAAGGGACTAAATAAGGGTTTTAACCAACAATATATATATATATATATATATATATATATATATGTGTGTGTGTGTGTGTGTGTGTGTGTGTGTGTGTGTGTGTGTGTGTGTGTGTGTGTGTATGTACATATTGGATGTTGAATTCAGTTTTGAAGTATTATAATGAAATATTGATGATATAAAAATTATTAATTGCTCTAAAAATTTGTCATCTTACTAATTCTTAGTTTTAAATTTTATTTTATTTACTCAATTTTAAGACAAAAATGACCAATTTATATGTAACATTAATATATTATTCTTCTACTTAAATCCTCAAACCATTTCTTGCAATTTCATGTCAAACATAAATTCATCTAGATATACATATGTAAAATACGACATTACTAACTAATAAAATCAAAATCAAATCAACTCTCTGTATGACCATCCCAAAGACATGATGTACATATAGATAAAGCTATTAATTAACTATTATTCACAAGCATTTTAGTTAATTGATAATATGAAGACTAAATTCTTATTCTAATATAATGTATTAGATATACATATGTAAAGGACTTATCTAACATAATAATAATGTTAATTAAAATTACATGTGTGTTATTACGTTATAGCTTCTATGATAGATGGTTATGAACCAATGTAAAAATTCATCATACAAAGTGGATTTTGCACTGATAAATTTTTCTTCACTTTTTAATTTGATTAATTAATTAGTTATATTAAACTACAATACTAATGGAGAAGATACTTTATTTACTTTCACTTTATTTTTTAATGACTAATACAAGATCCTAACAGGTCAGTGGCATATATTGCATGAATTTGTTGCGATGGTGCTATGTTTTAATATTGGGAAATCCACATATTATAAATACCTCTTATATCTCTCTCTATTCCTATCGTGTTACATTGTTAATTATAACAGTCAATTATTTTTTATCTCTTTATTTATTAAGATGTAAACACCTATTGAGTGTGTAAGAATGAAAGATATGATGGTGTAACTTTTAATGGACATGATCCAACAAATTTTATTGTCAACTAATTAAATAGAAATTAGTTTCTATATAACTTTTTAGAGTGATTATTATCTAAATCAATAAACGTAATTTGATTTGTAAAAGAAGATCATAAAGCTTACTTATACTTTTATCTTATATTATTAATATATATCGAATGATATTAAAATTGAGAAAATAAAAAATTAACAAAATATTTGAATTGACAACTGAGTTGATTCGGTAAAAATAATGCTAATAGAAATGAGGTATCAAGTTGATAACCAGTTATCAAATTTAAAAATCATTATAATAGATTAATGGAGAAACCATACATCACTAGTGGAAAATCAGCGTATTACGTCATCCCTTTTACGTCAGAAATACGAAAATCTGACGTAAAAAAAACACGGTGACATTTTTGTAATTTTTGCGAACTTTTTTACGTCGGACCTAGTAGGGTCTAACGTAAAAAGTCAAATCTACGTCGGAGGTATGTTGTGTCCGACGTAGATTTGACATTTTACGTCAGACCCTACCAGGTCTGACGTAAAAAAGGACGCAAATTTGAATAAGAGAGCGCGAGACACACCACGCGCATTCACTCTTCATTACTTTTCGTTTTTTTCTTTGTAAACCCTCTCTCTCTCCTTTGTTACTGAATCGTTTTTTTGTCTTTTGCAGAGGGATGAACTCTTTGTTACTCATTCGCACATTGTTGCTGCTCCTCAGGTATGAATTAAGGTTTCGTTAGCACTTTTCTACTTCGCATTGCTACTGTGGCTATCTGTTTTATTCGATTTTTTGGTTGTTCTATTTGTATAGGTAGTGGGCGTTTTCTTTTGGGTTGTTCTACGAAGCAGAATGGCTTGTTCTGCTTGCAGAACGGGCCGTTCTCCAAGCAGAACGGCCCGTTCTCCAAGCAGAACGGTTTGTTCTGCTTGGAGAACGGGCCGTTCTGCTTGCATTCTTATGTTTTTTTTTGTTTTTTTTACTACTTTTTTACGTCGGATTTCGTAATGTCCGACGTAAATTTACGTCGGTTTTGCAGGTCCGACGTAAAATTTACGTCTCCCGCTTTTATATCGGTATATTTTCTGACGTAAAAAGCTCAAAATATCCGACGTAGTACACCTCTTTTGTACTAGTGCATGCATCGTAAAATATATATATAAATCGTGAATAATGTGTAACATACTTTTCCATCTTGTATACTTTCTATTATTATATTTACACAGTTTTATTTTTATATTACTTCTATTAATTTTATATATTTTCAATTCATTATGGATTACAGGATTGTTCAAGTTTTAGTCACATTTGTATATATATTAGCATAAGAAAGTAGCTTCTCTCGAATAAAAATATTCACACTAAACCTAGTACGATAAATAAATTACACAGATGGTCGTAAAAGAGTAATTTTATTTGCCATTACGGTTTTTCTTTATACTTTATCGGCAAGATATTTTAATTTGTTCCTTTTTGGTTGGTATTATATATACAACTTGTAAAAGTGGAGTGGGATGGTGGATCTGGTTCTGTCCCAACATTGGCATCCTCATTCCTTGTGACGTTTTAATGATGTTAACAACATCATCCCTGTTTCATATATGACATCATTGGGTCAGATGATTACCATATCCATTAGTAGATTTACCATTGGTAAGGAATATTAACACAATTGTTTCTCCACAAAAACTCTTCTTCCATGACAATATAATGGTATTTATGCAATTTTTAAAATATTTTAAAATTTAAAAAATCCTCATCACTATAAAATGGTACCGAAACTCACTAATTTGTGGGGTATTTTTGAAAGAAATGGATTAAGATAGATGTGTGGAATAAAATGAATACTGAGAAATGCAAAATATATAAAGAAGTTTCATGATATATACACTTCTTTTTTTTTAATAAGTATACTTCCTTTCTTTTTTTTTAAATTAAATTTCTAAAAAAAAATTTAATTTTACATTCCCAATATTTAATTTAATATTTTTTCTTCTTTTTTTACACACCTCTTTTCCTTTTTTTTTTTTTAGTTTTCACATGTATTGCCTTACCTTTCCTCTATTCCCCACCTAATTCAATAAGTATTTTTAATTCTTTCTATTTTACATTATTTTTCCCCTTCTCTTTCAGTTTTCACATTATTATCATCTCTCTTTCATCTCTTAGTTTTCACATGTATTCAGGACGTAGAACTACTTTTCGACAGCATTATAGGCATGTATGACTTCCTTGATAGTGTCAAAAGTGTCAAGCCAAATGTACATTTTTTTTTCGAGCACTTCTCTCATTTATATATTTATAAAACACAACATCAAATAATTTTAGTATTCTAGAAAGTACTTTTTAGAAATAGTAAAATTAGTGTTCTTGAAAAATATTTTTCAGAATTGTGATTTTAACATACTTCCGGAAAATACTTTCCAAAATAGTAAATTTAGTATTTTGGAAAGTACTTTCCTGAGTTATCTAAACGAACACACTTCCGAAATGTACTTTTTGGAACATTAAGTTTACTATTTCGGAAATTAGATTTTTAAAGTGTGTTATTTCACATAATTCTGAAAAGTTCTTTTGAGAACAATGAATTTACAATTCTGAAAATTACTTTACCGAACACTAATTTCATTATTTCAGAAAGTACTCCATAATGGTGACATTAGTGTTTTGAAATGTCCTTTCCATAACACTAAATTTAATATTAATATTTTCGGAAGTGTGAAAGGGGAGGAGGTGTCAAAAGAAAAAAAATGTACATCTAGCTCAGCAGAAATTTTCAAAGAAGCTACACTTACCTATAATGTTGTCACGCGCCAATTTTATAGTTTGAGTGCATGTAAAAAAAGTGAAAAGGATTAGAAGAGAAGAGAGTAATGTAAAATTAAAAAAAAAAAAACTAAAACTAAAACTACCTACTAAAATAAGTGAAGAATTGAGGGAAGACAAGATGATGCATGTGAAAATTGAAAGGGAGAAAAAATTAGGTATGAGGAAAAGAAAAAGAAAGTAATAAATTGAAAGTTTGAGGTATAAAATTAAAAAAATTAAGAATATTTTAAATTTTTTTAAAAAAATAAAGGAAATGTACTTATTAAAAAAAGAGAGAAAGAGGTGTATACAGTGTTTTAAAACCCGGACCGACCCGGCCGGTCGGACCGGTTGGACCGGGAACCGGTGGTCTAGCCGGTTCGAATCTGAAGTTGGATCGGTTATGCAGTCGACCCGTTTCAAACCGGATTGAACTGGTCAATTTTCCGGTTCAACCGGTGAACCGGTGGGTCAAACCGGTTCAACCACTTTTTTTTCTTATTTTTTTTTAAATTTTTTAAGGGACGATAAATCACAAAAATAATAATGAAAATTGAATCTCTTAATGAAAAAGCAAGGAGTCTTATTAAATATAACAATGACTACTTGTTCTAATATATTTGTTTGCAATATATACAACTTAAATAACTTTTATAGTATATTATTAATTTTAAATTATATATTTAATAATGCAATATCTATGTAAATATTACATATATTATTTTGTGATATTAATTGCAAGCATATTATATATGTACATATTATTTATATTTTTAATTTGTATTAATATACCGTTTAACATGTAATTTTTTTTATGTATTTGTTTACAAAATAAAAATAATTTTAAATAAGATAGAAAAATTAAAATTTAAAATAAGATATGAATTTATTAAAATTTATAAGTATAAAATATATTTAATATAAATATTTTTTAATAAAAATCGAGTCATGCGGTTCAACTAGTGATCCACGGGTTCAACCTTCGACTCACTGACCCAGTACCTTAACCGGTTCGATGACCGGTCCGGTTTTTAAAACTATGGGTGTATATCATGAAACTATAAAGAAATTAAAACCAATCTCAATTCATATTTGTAAATCAGTTTGGGCTCATTTTTACTTTCAGCAGGCCCATGTTTGTCTTCATGTAAACTAGTCCAGTTGAAACCATGATCGGATAATTTTAGTTTGGCCCATGTTAGTTTGAACGCTTATAACCATCAAACCATTTCATTTTCTAAGGAATAATGATATATATTCAATAAAATTATACAACAATTTTTATAATTTTTATTTTATTTTTCTTTATCATTTTATTTATTATTAAAAAATATTTATTAATGATGAAAAGATAAATAAAAAAATAATGTTGTAATAGTTGTACAATTATATATATATATATATATATATATATATATATATATATATATATATATATATATATATATAACTCTTTTCTAAGAATGTATTTATTCTTTTCAATATACAAACTAAAAGTAATGTAAACGTTGAATTGAGTTAATGTGGGTTCAAGCTGATACATAATAACACTAATGAATGATCTGAACCTTTAAATAATTAGGTTTAATTACGTTTTTATACTTCTGATAGTTGTGTGATTTTGAAGTTTAAAATTTTTATTGAGCAATTTTAATATTTTAAATATTATAATTATTTGATTTTATTTTCTTAAATTTTAATTAAGTAATTAGTTCTTTAAGTATCATAATTGTGCAACTTTAGTTCTTCAAATATTATAATTATATATTTTTTTTTACATATTTAAGCTACATATATTATAATTTTGATTTTATGTATTACATGATACATATTTACTGTTACTAAAATTATTAATATATGTAACTTAGATATATATATATATATATATATATATATATATATATATATATTTAATTGTAATATTTGAGAGATGAAAATTATATAATTATAATATTTGAAAAAGTAAAATAATTTAATTAAAAATTCAAGAACTAAAATTATACAATTGCAACTTAAAGGACTAGAATCACTCAATTAGTATATGAGAAACTGAAATTGTACAACTTTTATATCTGTTATATTTGATGGATTAAAAATACATTTAAGCCAAATAATAATTACTATAAAAAATTATAAATCTATTATACATAATAATTTCTATTGTTATTAAGTTAAAAATAATATACATATATTTTGACACTATTTATTTTTTCTTTTCTACAAACAGCCCCAAATTCTATATGCAGTGAGAAACACCATACCGTGCAGTGAGATACATAATCAATTATGGAAGATAAATATTTGAATTATAAACTTAATTATAAAAGAATAACATCATTTTAATTTTTTTTATCTAATTCAATATAAATCAATTAAAATTTATTTTTCCTCCAATTTTCTTTTACTTTTCTTCTATGAAATAACTTCAACTTCTACTTTATTTTTCAATTATTTTTCTTTTCTCATCCACTCCCTTCACTTGCTTTCACTTTTATCTTTACTATCAAATACAAAGTAACGCAGACTCATTAATATAATGAAAAAAAAAAATATTGCACAATAATTTACATTAAAGTCTATCAAAAGAAAAATCAACGCCCTTAAAATTTATGCAAAAAAAAAAAATGTTCCAAATAATGTAACCTTTTTCGTTTTCATTCCTATTTTCTTTTGTAGACTGAAATCCTTCAGGTTATCTTTACTCTTATCCTAGAAAATCACTAATACAAAAATTAGTATTAAGATCGGAGTTTTAAGATCGGTTATTAAAGAATCAATCTTAAAAGTAACATTGTAACATTTTTGTAAATAAAGTTATAATTTTTAAAATTGATCACATTTTAACTAATCTTAAAAGTGGCGCAATGACATTTTTGTAAATAAGGTTACAACTTTTAAGATCGGTCACATTTTAACTGATCTTAGAAGTACTTTTAAGATCGACTAAAATGTATCGGATCTTAAAAGTTATAAACTTATTTACAAAAATATCATTGCATCACTTTTAAGATCAACTCTCTAATGACCAATATTAAAAGTTCATTATAAATTTGGAGGAGAACTCGTAAGTGAGCCTCATTGTCTTTCGTTTCACTCTCATTCTCGTTCATTTTCTCGCCTAGCTACTGAACTTTGATGCTTCCTCACCATCATCACCACCACCACCATCGCGGCTAAACCTCCTTGTGTGTTCTAAGCTCATTCTCTCACATACGACTGTATCGACAAAGCCCTAAAAGGTTTCACTCCCTTTGCGTCATTTTTTATTTAAGAAGGAGAAGGAGGAGGAGGAGTGAGACCCACATGCTTGACCCTCCACAATGGAGCTACAGTTCCGACAGTGATCAAGAAGACTTTAATACTTCCGACGAGTCTCATGGAAATAGGTACTGTGCTACTACCAAACCCTTTTTTACAAAACTTTGTTTGTTTATTTTTTAGGGCGTGTTTGGGAACAATGGTTCGCCGTAGTCGACTTTAAACATGTTTAGGAGCAGTAGAAAGGGGTCGAGTCTGGATGGCGTCGTTTCATAGGAGAGAGTGACGTGGGATCTTCTGCATGCGATTGTAGGGGAAGTCGAGAGGATACGGCTCAGTAAGGACTGTTACCATTACCATTACGGTTACGATTACGATTTTATCATAGATTGTTTGTCATATCCTTTCTTTTGTTGTGTTTTGAGATTTTTTTTATATCAATTAATGATATTAGTCTGCTCATTATATTCTGTGTTTTTGTTCTTAAGTCATTTGTTCTCTCCTCATTAACTTTCCAGGAACTTGTGAAAGACCAAGCATCCCCAGCTTCACTATGAATCAAAATTGTATATGCTTCTTTAAAGAGGAAGTAAATCTGAATCTCTTTATTTAAATTTTCATTTTGTTATGTTTTATGAATATTTCTAATTGTTCTAAATTTTCTTTAACAGATATTTATAGATCGATTACCATTGTTACTAGAAGACATAAATATCATTAGGGAGCAATAAGCTACATCTTTCATTGAAACATTGACTAGTTAGGACTTATATTTTATGAAATACTTATTATGTACTTATTAT
This sequence comes from Cajanus cajan, assembly GCF_000230855.2. Lineage (NCBI taxonomy): Eukaryota > Viridiplantae > Streptophyta > Magnoliopsida > Fabales > Fabaceae > Cajanus > Cajanus cajan. The sequence continues at coordinate 15,976,019 of NC_138520.1, read as the reverse complement.
ACATTTATGTATTAGATATGTTTAAAAAAAGTTCTCTTGTATTTTGTATGTATTACAGACCATTGAAAATATATCAACTATCTGGTATTAATTTGCAAGTTTTGTTAAGGAACCTTCTCAAAACAAGCTAATCATTTAAAAAAAATTATAAATTTTAAGATCCATATAGTAATAGCCGGTCTTAAAAGTCCAATTTTTAAGATTGGTTATTATCATAACCGATCTTAAAAGCTCAATTTTTAAGATCGACTATTAGCATGATCGATTTTAAAAGTTTAACTTTTAAGATTGGCTATTAACATGATCAATCTTAAAAGTCCGACTTTTAAGATCGATTATTGGTACGATCGATTTTAAAAGTCTAGCTTTTAAGTTGGACTGATCGATCTTAAAAAAATTCTCTTAAGATTAGTTCTTTTAAGATCGATTATAAGGAACCGATCTTAAAAGTAAAAAATGATCAATCTTAAAAGTGTTTTTGTCACCGGTGAATTAATGTTGGTAACACTAAAATCACTCGGCTATAGAACAATTTATTTCTTTTCCTATTACTTATTTTTCTGGAGTCTGAATTGTGTTTTACACAAGAAATTAAACACTGATGAGACGCGAACTAGAAAGCCAAGACCAGCACCTAAGGGTTTTATAGGAGCCATCTTCCCTCATCATTCGCACTCTCAAGTTCCCTCCGTTACGCTATTCCTTTCCCACCTCGTACTCATGTTCTTCTCAAGATACTACTTCGTCTTTGTAACGTTAAAAGAATATGTAATAAACCCTAAATTTTAAATTATAAATCCTAAAATATGATATACATTTAAATTTTTTAATTTATAAAAAGATATTAATAATACTTGATTAAATGTCATATAAAAATTAGTTAGAGACTATGTAATTTAAGATCACCCAATAATTTTTCCTATCAGATAACTTCATTCTTGGATCTATTCTCGTAAGAGTCTCTCTCTTCTTGACTTACCACTCTTATCTTTGTCTTTCGTCTTTGTTTTTCGATTTATAATAATAATTTTATATCATTAATTAAAATAAAATTAGCTAATTTGAAAAGTAGAAAAAGTATGATTTGCTCAAAACAACTTGAGAAACTACAATCGTACATAATTTAAACTAGAGATTATTGAGCCTCCTTCTTCTTACTATTTACATTTGGTGCATGTGATTTATCGTGGCTCAGATGAGTTCAATATGAACCGTTGATTGCTGAAGCTCGTGAAAGGAAACGAATTGTCAGAGACATTGAGGTTAGGTAGCAGATCACACATAGATGTAACGTCAAAGATAACAAGTGATTCTGGTTGTTCAGATTTTGATGACTTCATTTGCTAGTTGGAATCAATTGAACCATTTCATGTACTAGTGTCTCCAATTTTTTTTCGCATGAACTAATCCGTTTTATTGCAATATTGAAGTTTTGATAACAATAATATATAACAACTCCTAGAACCACTAAGATTAGTCTATAGTATTTAGGGTAATAGAAACATGGGTCCAAGTTTGATCCTACTGCGATTATTTCTATAATTTTTTATTTTTATCAAAACAATAAAAATAACAACTCCTGCACTTGGCTACTTAAATAGTACTGTAATTGATAAAAATAGCTATAACATACGTTGAAAACTTGCTGGCAGGATATATAATTCACTATAAATTTTCCAAAGTTTTGATAATTCTATTAAACGAGTGCTCTACTCTAAATTTACTACGAATACACTAGTTGCAACTCAGTAAGAAGCAGGATACACTCGAAGTAGCAACCTAGCCAAAATCAAAACCATACTTCTGAGACCACTATGTTGGTTTTTAACTGATGGGGGTGTGACAAATGAAATATAACATTACGAGGAAGATGAAATTATTATCAAGACTATATATATTCATTCATATATCTAATTCTAATGATAAATAAAATGAAATGAAATAACATAAAATGGAATCAGATGGCATAGAAGTATCATTTCACTGCTTAGACATATTTATCATGGAATAAAATAAAAGTCCTGCCCCATACCCCCCCCCCCCCCCCCCAAAAAAAAAAAGGGGTAAAAGTAGAGTTCTAAAAACTTCTTCCATCATATATTCTGTTTCATTTTTCATTTATCTAAACATAGTCTAAGGTACTATAGTGGACTATTTATCCACTACCAATGTGAACGTTAATGGCAATGAGGAAGATAGCCATGAAGCCAAAGAAGAGAAGGGAATGAACAAAGATGGATATTCCACTTGTTTGGAAATTGCAGAAATCCACAGGCCTGCCTTTGCCAGGAAGCTGGAACAGTAACCCTGGTGAAAGCACCACAAACAGGACCAACCCTATCACCACACCAGCCCAGTCACCCATTTTTGCTAGTGAGAAACCCAAAAATGCTAAAGGAAAATGTAAAGGTGAATGAATTTATATTGGAATGTGTGAAGGGTTTGGCTATGGATATGGATGTGATATAGGACAACAAGGGTAGGGAGAGACATTCGAATTAAAAGATGGGACAAATAGAATGGCTTGGATCAAAGATTCAAAATCGGCAGAGGCATTATTGAATGCAACGATTCCTTGAAAGTTACATCCTCAACTCAATGCATTAGTCATCACGATGATTGTTGGGATCTCTCTTATCGGGGACGGCTACTAATTGAATTTATTAGGCATTATAAAATTACTTTTAATATGATTTCTTGGATAATTATTATAAAAATTAATAAATTTACTAAACTAAATTATTTATTAGATAATATGATATTTTATGTTATCAGTATATATGTATTATTTATTTAACTCTATTTTAGCATGTTTTTATTAATAAAAAAATTACAATAATATATTAAATATATACGTGTTTTTTAAGATACATATGTTTATTTTAGTGTTATATATATATATACATATATATATATATATGATGCGTGCTAGTAACATATCTTTTAACACTATAATATAGTACTCTCCTGAATATAGTATTTTTTTTCATTGATTTGAAAATTGGACAAATTTGAAATACATTTTTCATTAATTGCAAGTTTTTGGAGGTACTTAAAAAGTTCTTTGTTACAAAATTTTAGGGTTTAGGGTTTAAATTTAAATTTAAACAATGTATTAAAAATTTGAATCATAAATAACAATTTGTTTTTTCTTTAAAAAAAACATCTCTTAATCACTACAAGAAATGTTACATATAGACATACAAAAAGTGTCATTATAGGTACAATATATATAGGTATATGTTTATTTGATATATAGTTACATACAATTTTAGTGTTGATTTTGAATGAGATTTAACAACATATTTTGTGTGTCACTATAGTTTATACTCACACTTTTTAATAATATACAAACATATATTGTAGTTATTGTGTAGGTAAAAGTAATTTTTGGTGACATATATAGTATCACTATAGGATATATGTCACTGTATGACAATTTTGTTGTAGTGTAAATTTTCATCCAACACCTTTTATTTTAAAAATTTAAATAGTTTACCCAATAAAATTATCGCTCACACCTCACTCATTTCTCATAAAAGAAATTTTTTTCTTTTTTAAGAAATTTAAATAGTTTACCCAATAAAATTGACGCTCACACTCATTTCTCATAAAAGGAAAGGTATTTAGTTGTCACTAAAATATAGTTTTGAAAAATATTTTTAAATGTATGCAACGGCTAAGTTTTGATTATTAAATAATGTTCTAAAAAATATTTGTAAGTGTTTTATAATGACTTAGCTTTCACCTGATTTTGAATTTGAGCACCAAAAAGATATTTTTAAATGTAAGCAACAACTAAGTTGTCATTATTGAATAATGTTCTAACAAAATATTTTTAATTGTTAAGTGATTGCTTAGTCTTCGATTGATTTTGAATTTGAGCACCAAAATAAATGATTCTCCATCCTTCTCTAATGCATTCCTATGAAGTTTAAAAATTTGTGTGACAATGTAGTAAACGACAACTAGGTCATCACTGTAGATGTTGACAAAGCAACGGTCAAGGCATCACTTAAATTACTTTTTTTTTTCATCAACCCATCCCCTCACGTTTGCCCCTTATTCCTAACTCTTTTTATTCCTCTCTTATTTCACAATCAAATTCACTTTTCTTTCTTTTTGTTTTAATTAGTTGCAAGTTAGAGTAGCGAAAGTAGCAAAAGGGCGACGACAATTATAGGTACTTTTCCCTTTCACAAGTGGTGGTGCTAATTAATGGTAATGATAGGATTGGAATGTTGGTATTTCAAGTGACTTATGTGTTGGTGCCTATGTGACTTTGGTGGCTTAGTTGAATTTTTTAGGGTTACAATGAATGAATTTTTTAGGGTACGGTGGCTTAGTGTTAGTGACGATGGTTAGGGGAAACAAAGAAAATATGTTGGGTTTGAGGAAAAATGGAGAAGCATTGTCATTATATATATATTTTTTTTTTGTTCTAGTTACTATTATTAATGAAAAATTAGTGTTGACTTTGTGGTTGATGATATTGTTTTCATCACTTATCCAACATTAAATTATATATTAGTATGAACATTTTTTTAATGATAACTTTTAATTGTTGCTTATAGTCAATTTTGTTGTTATCATACTATTGTTTTTATCTTTTAAAGTATATACCTTTCCACTTTAAAGAAACTTGATTACTCTCTCTAAGATTTATTAATGTATTCTTTTCTTATAAAGAATTGATATACTAAATATTATTTTTAATATGATCAACCAATTAGAAATCATCATAAATATAATTTTTAAAATAATTATTGAAATTTTATATACGACAATCCATATAATTGAATGAGAATGTAAAACTTCTTTTTAAACTATGTGTGCGTTCTAATCAAATTCTGTTATAAATATTTTAGATCTTATCAAATGTATGACTATGCACGCACACATATATAATACTTTTAGTTAAAAAAATATGCTTGGAAAGTTGGTCCTTAGATTGAATACAAATATATTAATAGAGAAATACTATAAACACTCTTTTCAAGTCTTTCTTTGTAACACTCTATTATTAACTAAAATTTATTTAAAATTACAAATTTTAGTAATCTTGGATCTTAGTTTATGAGTCTCTTTCCTAATTTAGTAGTGAGACTCATCAAAATTTGTTATTTTCAATAAATTTTAGTCAATAGCAAAGAAAGTATTAAAAAATAGTGTTGTTAGCATTTCTCTATATTCATATTATTGTCATTGGTTTGTGATACACAAAACTAGCATACATACATGAATTGAAAAGTAAAAAAAAAAAAAGGCAAGACCTTATTCCATGAAACAAGAATCAAAATATGAGAATTTGAAAACCTACCTCGACTAAATCATTGTTATTAAGTTCTATATATTACCCAAAGTCTCTATAGTGACACAATACTTATCACTAAAAATTATTTTTACCTTTATTATAGATACAATATATGTTGGTATATTATTAAAACAGTGTAGGTGTTGAAAGAAAATAGCAAATCAGACATAATAAAGGATGGAAACATTCTAGAAGATCATCATGAGAGCATTTTCACACATGAAGGAAATGACGTGTCATAGTCACACCTTTGGATTTTTTTTGTTATTCTATTATAGGACCTTTATATGATGAAATAAGGCATAGCTTGCTTACTGTGTGCTACTCTGCTTTAATTTCTTTATATACATACTGATGTAAAAAGGGTTCATATGTATTGAATACGTCATTTATCATTTATCCTTTATATCATTTACTCTTCTCATTATGGTATCAGAGCTAAATCTCGTTGCTCATCTCAGCCATGGTGCGCAACAATAATAATGGTGGTAATCAACTCACAAATCCAAGTCAAGACCCAACAAGTCCATACTATGTACACCCTAGTGATGGTCCTTCACTATTACAGTCACACCAGTTCTTACTCAATCTAATTACCATGCTTGGGCTCGCTCAATGAGGAGAGCTCTTGGAGCTAAGAACAAATTCGAATTTATTGATGGAACAATTCCAGTACCCACTCCTATTGAGCCAAGCTATAAAGCTTGGAGTAGATGTAACATGCTGATCCATTCATGGCTCATGAATTTGGTGTCGGATTCAATTGCCCAGAGCATCACCTTTCTTGAAAACTTAATCGATGTATGGCAAGACTTGAAGGAACGATTCTCACAAGGAGATCTGATCTGGATCTCAGATATACAACAAGAAATTTATGGATTAAGGCAAGGATCTCTCAGCGTTACTGACTTCTTCACAGAACTGAAGGTACTTTGAGAAGAATTGGAGAGTTACATATGCCAACACCAGTGTGTGGTTGTCCAATTATAAGATGCACTTGTACTTTAGGCATTCAAATTGCAAGGTATTATCATGATCTAAATCGCACCATTAGGTTTCTGAATGGTTTGAATGATAATTTTTCTGTGGTTAAATCACAAATTATGTTAATGGACCCTTTGCCAAACTTAAACCGAATTTTTTCTATGGTACTCCAACATGAAATACAAAATGGTTTCATAAGCAATGATGAGTCAAAGATCTTAATTAATTCTATTGATTACAAAAAGTCACAAGGAAGAGGAAGAGGAAGTTATACTGCAGGAACAAACAACAAAAAATGGAAATAAAATGTGCATATATTGTGGTAAATCAGGGCACACCATAGAGACATGCTACAAAAGGCATGGTTATCCTCCAAATTGGCAGAGAAATGGCTATGGTTCAAGCAATGTTGCTAGTGAAACTTTTGAGTACAAGGAGAATGCTAGTATGAATGAAGAGATCAAGGCAGAGCCACCTATGTTAACACAAGAGCAATATGAGAAGTTGTTAAGTCTTATCCAGTAAACAAATATTTCCACAAACCAGGTCAGCTTGGCCTCCCTTCATGGTAAATCACCTATTGAGAATCCAAACAAAGGTATAAAACACATTTCCTTCTATGTAAATAATTGCAAAATTGGCTCTTGGATTGTTGATTCAGGAGCAAGTCATCACATATGTTCCTCTTTGCAGTACTTTGATAATTATCATTTCATTGAACCTATTAGTGTCAGGCTTCGCAATGGTCATTTTCCACTTGCAAAATATGCTGGAACTGTAACATTTTCTCCTGGTTTTTGTGTTAGTGAAGTCCTTCATGTCCCTGATTTTTCTCTCAACTTGCTGTTAGTCACAAAGTTATATGCTTCCATGAACTGTATAATCACTTTCACTACTTTTGAATGCTTGATCCAGGAGCAGAAAACCTAGAGGATGATTGGTTTGGCTGAAAGACATGAAGGACTATATCACCTAGTAGTTGGAGCAAAGAATTTTTTTGCCTCAAACTCCTCAATTTCAGAATTGTAGCATTTACCTCAAAAAGCCTTATGGCATTTTCGTTTAGGACATTTGTCACATTCTAGATTACAAATCATTCATAAACAATTTCCCTCTATTACTGCAAATGAAAACTCTGCTTGTGAAATGTGTCATTTTGCCAAACATAAAAAGTTGTCTTTTCGGTTAAGTCCAAGTAGAGCTTCTAAGCCTTATGAATTAATACACTTTGATATATGGGGACCTATTTTTGTTTCCTCTATACATGGTCACAAGTATTCTTGACATCTCTTGATGATTTTAGTCAGTTCACATGGATAATATTGATGAAATCAAAAGCTGAGACTAGAGAACATGTACAACACCTTATTCTGAAAATTGAAAAACAGTATGATGCAAAAGTGAAGATAATCAGAACTGATGATGGACCTGAGTTTCTCATGAATCAATTTTATGCCTCAAAAGGCATTATTCATCAAACTAGTTGTGAAGAATCACCCCCAACAAAATGGGAGAATGGAAAGAAAACACCTGCATGTGTTAAATGTAGGGAGGGCCCTTTTATTTCAATCCCAATTGCCTAAGCAATATTGGTCATATGCAATCTTGCATGCCATTTACATCATTAATCGGGTCCCTACTCCTATTTTGAAAAATAAATCCCCTTTTTCAATGCTGCACAATTAAGAACCAAACTTACACATTGAAAGTCTTTGGTTCACTAGTTTATGCCTCCACCCTGCATTCACACAGAACAAAACTTGAGCCTAGGGGTAGAAAATGTGTCTTTTTAGGCTACAAAATGGGAACAAAGGGTGCTATTTTGCTTGATTTAAACAATAGAGAAATTTTTATCTCAAGAGATGTGATTTTCCAAAAACATATATTGCCATACCAGTCTTCACAACACATATGTAAATGGCAATATTACTCTGACAGCATCCAAGAGCCTCCACATAGCCCAAAATCAGTGACCACAGAAGAAGTTGGAGACATTGTGCAGAATACAATAATTCAAGATTTCAATAATGAACAGGAATTGGTGGCAGAACCTGTAAGAAGATCAACAAGGCAAAAACACCGACCAAAGAAACTTGTAGACTATGTGTGCAGCCCTTCTACTCATTCAGCTCAATCAATCTCTCTAGGTACTCCTTTTCCAATTACCTATTTCCATTCATTCTCAAAATTATCTCCCTCTCACAAATAGTTTTTAGTCTCCTTGAGTAATGTCACTGAACCTAAGTCCTATAAGGAAGCTAGCAAACTTGAATGCTAGATAGAAGCTATGAAGATAGATTTACAAGCTTTAGAGAAGAATGGCACATGGAAGATAGTAAATCTACCACCTAATGTGACTCCAATTGGCAGTAAACGGGTTTATTAAGTGAAGCACAGGGCATATGGGACAATTGAAAGATTCAAGGCAAGGTTAGTGGCAAAGGGATATAATCAGGTAGAAGGGTTAGATTTTTTTGACACTTTCTCTCCTGTGACAAAGCTCACTACTGGGAGACTCCTCTTAGCTTTATCATCCATTCATAATTGGCATTTACATCAACTTGATGTAAACAATTCTTTTCTGCATGGAGATTTGCAGGAGGATGTGTACATGAGCACTCCACAAGGTGTATCCATTCACAAGTCAAATCAAGTATGCAATTTGCTTAAATCCTTGTATGGATTGAAACAAGCAAGTAGGAAATGGTATGAGAAATTAACTTCATTGCTCTTACAACATGGCTATCGTCAATCCAATTCGGACTATTCATTATTCACTTGTACTAAAAAGGATGAATTCACTGCATTACTAGTGTATGTTGATGATGTTATACTGGCAGGAAACTCCTTGACAGAATTTGACAGAATTAAAGCAATCCTTGATTCCTCTTTTAAAATTAAGGATCTTGGGAGGCTCAAGTATTTTCTTGGTTTAGAAGTTGCACAATCTCAAGAAGGAATTTTAGTTTGTCAAAGGAAGTACTGTTTGGATTTATTTCATGAGTTTAGGATGCTTCGTTCCAAACCTGTCTCTACACCCTTAGATGCAGCAGTAAAACTACATCAGGATTCAGCTAAGTCATATGATGACATTCCTGGATACAGAAGACTCATAGGGAAACTCCTATATTTAACCACTACTCGACCTAACATTGTTTTTTCTAATCAACAATTGAGTTAATTTTTTGGCTCACCTATTGTGACTCATTACAACATGGCTTGTAGGATTATTAGATATCTTAAGGGAAGTCCAGGGAGAGGTCTATTCTTTCCTACAAATTCATCCTTACAACTGTTTGGCTTTTCTGATGCGGATTGGGTAGGATGCATTGACACTAGAAGATCAATTTCTGGTTATTGCTTCTTCCTTGGATCATCTTTGGTGTCTTGGAAAGCAAAGAAACAACAAATGATATCAAGGTCTTCTTCTGAAGCTAAATACAGAGCATTGTCCACTGCTTTTTGTGAAATACAATGGCTTTTATACCTCATTGTTGACTCGAACACTACATGTGTTAGACCACCGGTGCTCAATTGTGACAACCAAAGTGCCATGCATATAGTTGCAAACCCTGTGTTTCATGAGAGAACAAAGCACTTGGAAATTGATTTCCATTTTGTGAGAAAAAAAGGTGCAAAATGGAACTCTTTGATTGTTGCCAATTTCCTCCAAAGCTCAACTCGCAAATTTCGTCACTAAAGCATTGCCACCTAGCTCATTTATTCCTTTTATCTCCAAGTTAGGCTTGTTAGACATCTACCATGCTCTAGCTTGCGAGGGGGTGTTGAAAGAAAATAGCAAAATAGACACAATAAAGGATGGAAACATTCTAGAAGATCATCATGAGAGCATTTTCACACATGAAGGAAATGACATGTCATAGTCACACCTTTGGAGTTGTTTTTTTTTTTTTGTTATTCTGTTACAGGACCTTTATATAATGAAATAAGGCATAGCTTGCTTACTGTGTGTTGCTCTACTTTCTTTATATATATACAGATGTAAAAGGGGTTCATATGTATTGAAAATACGTCATTTATCATTTATCCTTTATATCATTTAATCTTCTCATTAGTAGGTATAACCTATAGTGATACATAATATATATTGTTGAATTTCATTCAAAATCAATACTAAAATTGTATATAGCTATAAGTTAAATAGATTCATACCTACATATATTGTATTTGTAGTGATATTTTTTGTATCTCACTGTGTGTATCATTTTTTGTAGTAGAAATAAAATATTGAGCATGTAAAAATGCAACACAAAATAATGTTTAGAGAAAGAAAAGAAATAAAGATTCTAGCCTCATCTTTTTGTGAATGGTATAAATTGTTGGAGCATTACAAGCTTTTATAGGCCAGGGAAAGGACCCCTTTATGAAATATAGAATTGTAAGAAAAGTGTTAGTAATATATTTTTCTTAACACATTTTCTCTTGTTAGTTAAAATTCATCAAAAACTACAAAGTCATGAAAAAATTATTAAATAGGATGTAAAATTCACAAAATTTTGTAATTTTCAATAAATTTTAACTGATAAAAGATAATATTTTATTAGCATTTTTCAGAATAGTAATAGTTTCTACATTGCCTACTCCATTAAAAACTATATAGTAAGATATTGTAAGAATCACTCCATCAAATTTTTGAAGTCATACAGATTATATCGTTGTCAAACCTTTTAGACAAAAATCTTTTCTTGAAGTCCACGATCCAACAAAATTCAGTTTGTATATCTTTCTATATTGAACAGGGTATTCGACTATCAAATATCAGATACCCTTGTTACACAAAGAAGACAAATAGAACTTAAATCTCATGTATTTAGCCTCACTAGAGTCTGGACCCTTAAACATGTATCCAACCTTGCTACAAGCCAAACCTTTAAACATGTATATGACCTTACACCGGACCCTTCAACACATATCCAGTCTTACCATATGTCGAACCCCTCAAACATGTATTTAGTCCCATGAATAGTCATATGCCTTATGTGCATACTTAACATGCATATAACCCAAATGAATGGGTCAAATATTCACACACAAGTAACTAGACCCTTGGGTAATCAAGTAGTCACAAACAACCTAGTTGCTTAAACATCATGCATGGATTACTTAGTTGGCTAAACAAACAAATCATCATCAATGTTTGATTACTTAATTGATAATAATACACAAAGCTCATTAGCCCAAAGACCCATTAAGGTATGTATTAACAGGATACAATTTTCAAGGTAGTCAATGTTCATTAATATGTTGTTCATTTACTTATTTCTGGCATTTATCATTCTATACCAAACCTTGACTTGAGCATTATAGTTCATTTTGTATATAACCCACCACCCTTTGAAACGCTTGATGACCAACTAGTCATAAAAGAGGTTAAAGAATGAATAAGCACAACAAGATATATTACCCTTATACCCTTTTGTAGGTATAATTTGATGCACATCATGAAGACAAGTCAACTATGATCAAAATTCCTAGGACATCATGGTAATCACCCGAAGAAACCTAGGAGAGTCGACCCAACAGCCCATTAGAGATTAAACTTACGTGGATGTGAAAGATTGCTTGGATCTCTCTTTGGTGGTTCGACAATTGAGGGAAGAGATGGTGACCATGTGCCAAAAGCGTGATCAAGACACACATGAGCTCTTGTTACTTTGGCAAGAGAATGTCAACGAGCTTCAAAGCCTCAACCATATACATGGTTGCCTAATGACCAAAAACCAAACACACCCAAAGTGAAAATCAACTTCGGCACAACCCAATCTTTCCTCGATACTCCAACAATCACAACTGGAATCCACTACCATCGCTAGCACCTTGGCAAGGTCCTAGAGACACCCATTCGTCCTTGGAATCATGGAAACCCCTAGCTCAACAATTGGAAAAACTTTTTGACAAGTTCGATGACACCATCGACTTAGACAAGCACATTGGCATATACAAAATGTAGTTCAGCCTCTTCACCACTGATGTTGTGGTTTTATGCTCTGTTTTTTGCACTTCACTCAAGGTCCAAGCTCTCAACTGGTTCACTCAGCTACCTCCTAATTTTCAAGACTCGTTATTTGAGACCTTGGCTACTTGGTTCAACAATTATATTTCCCCATTAGTCGGCCACATCAACTGAATTTAGTAGCACTAATTGGTATTCGACAAAAGAAGAATAAGTATCTTTGGAAATTTATGGAAAGATTTGGAAAGGTCAATCTGAATATTTGAAACTTCGATCTCGTCATTGCAATGCATCACCTAACCATGGTCCTTTGGCCAAGGCATTTTGTGAATATTTTATGTAAAAAACCACCCGCCCATTTTAATGAAGTTGAGTTAGAGCGACATTTAATATCTAGAGAACCAACATTGTAAAATTGTTGAAGAGGATAAGAATCCCATGTTGAAGCAAGCAATCACAAACACACAAGAAATCAATCTTGTTTAGCTTCTTGCTTGGGAACACATAGTCAAGGTTCAACACAACATTTGTGTAACACCCCTTTAGGGTAATTACAAAGGGATCTTGGTTATCAAAAATCGAAATGGTACCGATCTTCCAAAAAAAAAAATTATCACCCCCTTGTAGCAAAATCTCGAATAGTATGAAGTAACCTCACCATCCACACAAGAGTAATTGCGTAAAGACACATAAGTAAACTCTCTTCTCGTCATGACTCGAGGTCGAGGTCCTCCACTTGAAAGACCACTAGAACACATAGAAACCGACTATGTGCTCCTCATCGACATGTCCCTTAGTGTTGCCTAATTCACCAAGTTTCATATTACCTATCCCCTCAACAAGTATTTAGTTAAAAATCCTTTTGGTATTGTTCTCACCTGAGATTGGTCCAGAGACGACCTCTCTGATGAGATTGATGAGTCTCCTCTGCTTCGCAAGTTGGGCACTTCAAGATGGGGGTGGTACTTGCAAAAGAGACTCTGATGCTTAAGTTAGTTCTCGTAGATATGAGTGTCTCATATATATAATGCACGTACCTTGATGTGGATTAGGGATTTTTCTCTTTATGCGGATATCTTTATTAGTTAAGATAAGATCGCTTACTTATCTCTTTATCTTGTCAGTTGGGGAATGGTCTAACTTTTGACCGATGTGACAAGGTGACTTAGGGCTGAGGTTAAACTCGACGACCAAGGTTGTCGCGACATCGTACATCTGACGTTACCAACTTGGAATGAAGGGTACAGGTATTGTTGGTCCCTTATTGAGGTGCACAAATTTCAACAACAAACTCACTTTTGTTAGAGAAGAAAATTGAAAAGTCTTCAAATGACAAGGAAATTATGGCGGACCAAGACCCCAATGACCCTAAAGAACTCATATTTGAATATTGGTGCTTATAAATAACAAAAAATGTTAACAAGCTTCAGCCAATAATAATTAAAGATCAAATGGTCATGTACCTTACACAAGAGTACAAAGAAAAAAACAAAAACTCTTAAGTGAGTGACAAGAACTCTTCAATACAGAGTGAAAAAGAAGGAAAGTTATGTGACAAGGAGTTGTCGCAACCCGAAAATTTCCGATCTTGCGACCTATGGTTTAAACATCCTTTTAAAGATCTCATCAATTAAGGAATGCCCGGAACCAGACTAATCCTTAATCAATGGTTTTGAAAATAGGTTCTATGGAGTCGCCACCAATGTTTTACTCAAAACATTGGAAAAAGAAAAGATTTTTAAAAGATCCAATAATGGCCTTCATAACCAGAATTGGGTTCGGGGGTCGTTTACGTGTAAGGAAGGTATTAAGCACCCTTACAACGCCCTAAATCGGTACCCTATGATGAAGTTAATGCGATAAGAAATAATAAATTAAATATTATATCCCCTTTTATTGATGATTATTTACATGATTTAAAATTTAAATTAACAATTAACTCTAAAATATCTACATGATTGCTCTTATTATAAACAATATTTATCAAATGTAAGAAATAAAATAGAGAGAAGAAAATTGATTTGAATACCTCTTGAACGAGCTCTATTAATCTTCAAAGATGGAGATTTGGGTGCTTTTTGGCAACCCTTCACACTACAATGCCTCACAAAAATCTCAAGAAATACAAAAAGAGAGGGGAAGAGAGAAAAAGAGAGAAATTTCGAGCTATAGGAAGTCTGGACGAAATTTCGGAGTCCGGAAAAATGAGCCCCAGCTGTTTATTTATAGGCTTCGGGGAGGGGGTCCAGAACGGCCCGTTCCAAAACCGGAACGGCCGTTCTGGATATGGCCGTTGTGCCTAAATTTTGTACCCCAGAACGGCCCGTTCTTAAATCGGAACGGCCTGTTCCGGGGGGACCAGAACGGGCTGTTCTGGATTCAGAACGGCCCGTTTCGGGCCAGAATGGCTCGTTCCAAAATCGAAACGGCCCGTTCCGGGGTAACCAGAACGGCGCGTTCTGAAATCGAAACGACCCGTTCCGGGGGAACCAGAATGGCCCGTTCTGAATTCGGAACGGCCCGTTCCGGGCCCCTAAAAATCCCTAATTTGTCTTTTGGGTCCCTGACGTCCTATATTGTTGTTTTGTACCTCCCGGACGAAATTGGGTGTCTACAGCTGCCCCTCTTTACTTGTCCTTTGGAATAGTAATGTGTTGCTTTTCCAAAGGCAAGGAAAGACGTAGACCTTTCGTCCGGGTCTTCTCTTCGTCTCTCTAATGCTTCTGCATTGTTTTCCTTATGATAATGTGTTCCTTTATTTGTTGCTTGTTGAAGAAAGAGTATATTATGAGCTCAGCCTCTCCAGGCTGGACTGATATTCTAAGGCTTCAGCCGGCCTCCTCTAAGGTCAGGTAACCCACTTTGTTGTTGAAGTAGTTTCGTAGCTCAGCCTCTCCAAGCTGGACTGATATTTAAGGCTTCAGCCGGCCTCCTCTAAGGTCAGGTAACCCACTTTTTGTTGAAGTAGTTTCGTAGCTCAGCCTCTCCAAGCTGGACTGATATTTAAGGCTTCAGCCGGCCTCCTCTAAGGTCAGGTAACCCATTTTGTACTAGTTTTGGGGATCTAGCAACCCTTTCACTAAGGTCAGGTAACCCACTTTGTACTAGTTTTGGGGATCTAGTAACCCTTTCGCTAAGGTCAGGTAACCCACTTTGTACTAGTTTTGGGGATCTAGCAACCCTTTCACTAAGGTCAGGTAACCCAATTTGTACTAGTTTTGGGGATCTAGTAACCCTTTCACTAAGGTCAGGTAACCCACTTTGTACTAGTTTTGGGGATCTAGCAACCCTTTCACTAAGGTCAGGTAACCCACTTTGTGCTAGTTTTGGGGATCTAGCAACCCTTTCACTAAGGTCAGGTAACCCACTTTGTACTAGTTTTGGGGATCTAGCAACCCTTTCGCTAAGGTCAGGTAACCCACTTTGTACTAGTTTTGGGGATCTAGCAACCCTTTCACTAAGGTCAGGTAACCCAATTTGTACTAGTTTTGGGGATCTAGCAACCCTTTCACTAAGGTCAGGTAACCCAATTTGTACTAGTTTTGGGGATCTAGCAACCCTTTCGCTAAGGTCAGGTAACCCACTTTGTACTAGTTTTGGGGATCTAGCAACCCTTTCGCTAAGGTCAGGTAACCCACTTTGTACTAGTTTTGGGGATCTAGTAACCCTTTCGCTAAGGTCAGGTAACCCAATTTGTACTAGTTTTGGGGATCTAGCAACCATTTCACTAAGGTCAGGTAACCCAGCTGTTCTTATACTTGATGTCTTCTTGTTGGTGTTTGTTGGAATGAAAGACTGCCCCTAAGTGAACGGGCAGGAGATGTTTGATGTGCCCCTGTGTTGGTGGGTAGAGAAGTAGATGGTTGACAGGGATTCCAATGTTGCCCCTGCCACTTGAGTATTGTGATGCCTCTCCAGGCGCCTTCATTGTGGGATGGTTGGTAGGAGTTTGGTTTTGTTCTTGTCAAGGTGAGTATTGTAATGCCTCTCCAGGCATCTTCTTGTTGTAGGTTTTTTTCTTTTCATTTCTTTGTTTAGCTTCGGCTTTTTCACATTTGAAGCTTGCCTTTTTCTGCTATTTTCATAAATTGCTTCGGCTTTTTCAACATTTGTGAAGCTTGCCTTTTTCTGATGTTGTTTTTGCTTTTTTATTATCATCATTGGTGGAGAGATCTATCCCCATGATGATGTTATCTGCTGAATCTTTATTGATGAGTATTATTTTGGAAGCCACTCTTGGCTTTGGTAAGGAAACCATTCCTAGTCTTGGCATTCTCTTGGGTCATCCTTCATTTAGTTGAGGAGTATGGCGCGATGGCCTCTTCATGCTTACAGACTTGCTTGTTTGATCGATTCTATTCTATTCTACTGTTGATATGTCTTTGCTTAGTGGGCACATAGAATCACTTGGGGTTGCCATTTGACACCGCTTCGACTCGTGCTTGGCTATTGAGTTTTTACGAGTGCTTTGTCCTGATGAGTCTTCTTGACCCATAGCAAGTAGAATGCATGGATGCATGGATGCAAAGAAAATGCAAGACAAGAATGATTCTTTTATTTTTTTGTGTAACGCCCTTCCATATGCCCCTAACTCATATGCATGCGATACAGTTCATGCTTGTGTTTGTTCCTAAAGATGCAATTCATTTTTTTTTATATCGGGAAATTAACCTGTACGTGTTAAGGTTAATGATGACGATTCTTTTTCATTCATGTCGTTTACGATCATTGTTGGGATATGTTCTTTTGAACACGAGCTTCAGTGGCTCCTTGACTATCCAGTCGATGTGTGGTCAAGCGTCTCTAACCTCTGTTTGAGGACATCTCGGCCTTCCCTCTGTGAGTATTCACTGTGCATTTTCCGTGTATCTTTTCAGTGCTATTTTAATGCCATAAGGGTCAAGAGAAAAGAAGAAAAGGGATGTTTGTTTTTTTTTTTCAAAAGGTTGTTAGAAGGGATTTTTTTTCAAAAGGGGTTTTTAGAAGAATGACTGGCCAAGGTAGGCTTTGGTGTTTAAGGTTATTAAACAAAACGTATTTGCTACAAAGAAGCTATCATTGTGTTTAGCCTTTTTGGAAAGTGAAGTGATGACTTGGGGTTGTGCTTTGTTTAGACGATCCTTTGAGCTGCCTTTCAGCAGGTCGCTGCTTTGACGTCCTAACTTTTGCCTAGGTTACTTGAGATGCGTTCCCTAGCGGACATTTTTTTATCATTACTTTTGCCTAGGTTACCCTTTTTGATTGTGGGTTGCCTAGCAGATCATGCCCTAACTTTTGCGCAGCCCCCTTGGTGGGTTTCCTGCCAGGCTTTCATTTTTGCAGCGTTTGTGTGGGACGCTCTATTTTTATTAAACCCTAGTCATGTTTGAATTTCTGATTGTTCCTTTGTTATCCTTTCCATGCTATTATTGAAAAGCCTCTTTGTAGCAAATACACCTTGTTAATTAAGGGTTAATGGATGAGGCCTAGAGTGGATATTTAGAGGGAGAAGAGAAGCAAAAGAGTGTTATGGCATTTAAAACAGTACCTTCAATTTACACGTGCCCCTTTAACAAAGCTCGAAGGCCCGGGCATGCCCTGAGTTCGTGATTCATACACAGAGAGATAGACAGATGTTGCCCCCTAGAGAGTCATGAATGATTTGATGATTTCAATAGAAAACTTTTCCACTTGCTTGAACGTCGGTGTTTTCATTTGGAGTGAAACCTTTGTGAATTCATGCTTTCTGAAGGGAATACCCAAAAATTGCCTTTCGATTTCCAACTCAAGCAGACATTACTTTTTATTAGGGGTGTTCACAAAACTATTTAAAACTAAACTTTTTAAATAACTAAACTAAAATAAACTAAATTATTTTTTAATAGTTTAAACCAAACTATTAGTTTTAGTGTAGTTTATAAAGTTAAACTATTAAAATTAATAGTTCAGTTCACTAAAATCAAATGCAAACACCGAAGCTGTGAAACACATTCGCGCGGAGACTTCGTACCAGACTATTCGGACTCGCGCACTGAACGCTGAAGCTGTGAAGCACATTCGCGGAGACTTCGTACCAAGACTATCACGTTCGGACTCGCGGAGACGTAGGGTGGGTATTTCAATTTTGCTTCAATCTTCACTTTTCAATGATGGTTCTTCACTTCTTCTGATTCATCTTCACTTTTCACTTTTACTGAGTTATTTGATTTTGACTGAACTATTGGGTGTTTCTATTTGCTCTGCATAAGTAAAGAAAATATTTTTGTTGCTTGCACTCCATGTGTTTGATAATTTGTAGGCAATTTGCTAGACTTCAATTCCCTGCATTATGAGTGATCCAATGGTCTAGTTTAGAAGTAAAGGGTCACATTCATAAACTAGCATCAAACACATTTTAGTTATGGGCATTATAGAATGGATGTTACTATTTTGCTCAGGCATGTTCTCACTTTAACAATCTTTCAGGTATGTGCATGTCAATTGCTTGGTAGATCAATTTAGTTAATATCTATGCCAAGTTTCTAAAGCACATTTGGACTTTAGCTCTGCTAATGTCGAAGTTTGGAATGACTGCGAGAGAATTCACGGCATAAAAGCACTTCAATCAATATATAAACAATCTTGAGATCGATAAAGCACTCTACTAAAGAATTTCAAATAAGGAGTACTTTGTTTATTTTCTCAAGTTTGGATAAGTGATATAGCCATTGAAGTGCTGCAATGCAATACTTAATGTAAGTGAACCTACATTATTTTAAGAAACGGTTTGCTTTGCTAACTAATTTATCTAGAACTACTACAATCCCGAATAACATTTTACTATTCATAGACAATGTTGTTATTATATGATTTAGTTAGCATTGCTTAATCAATCCCCAGCTGTTTCAAATCACATTAGATTCACTAACAGTTGAGAGGACGTTACATAAGGTTAGCTGATATGATGTTACTATTCATAGACAATGTTGTTTTGTTATAAATTTGTATTTTCCATTATTTCTTCCTTATTAGCATCAATTATTTATTATCTAGGAATACTCACATTTCTGCTAGTACACAGAAACTGAGTTCCACACTACCATTTTATCAAAATTCTGCTCAACTTTTTTACTTTGTATCAGTGAGGGAGGGGTGGTGGTGTGATTCAACCGGGTCTTTTTCTATGATTTGGTGTCATGCATTTGAAAAGTGAGGTGCAGTGTGAATCTTGTTTTTGTGTTTTGTTTTGTTTTTGTCTTTTTTCATAAAAAATCCTCACTTGCTCATTGTTTTTGGCTTGTGCAATGGCTTTGGACAAGACTCTTTTTTGGGTTTTCTCCTTGGAAAAAGGGTTTTTCCTTATCTTGTTTTTTCGTGCATCTGAATCTGGAATGACTTAATTCTATGGAGGAGTGGGAATGAAACTCATGCATGGAGCGTTGACAAGGAAGCGTTTTTTTTTTCTTTTGGGTTCTGTTTATGAGTATATCTTTTTCCTTTTAACCTTTTCGTGGCTAGTGTTTACACTTTTGAGCCACCTCTTTTTTCTTCACCCATTAACATGTGGTAAAGGCTTAACTGCAAAATTCTGCTTGTATCTTTACTGTTATGCGTTTTTTACTAAATAAAGATGCATGGAACTTCTTGTTACCTTGCACAAGTAGTTATAGTATTTCTATCATGTTTATCTGATAAAGGGTTGATCATTTATTAGCAAAAACTTATTTATTTATTTATTGGTTTGATAGTTGTAAGGGAGAAAAAAATTAAATGGAACCTTCTTTGCCAGAGATGGAACCAGATGCCTCTACCACTAATACTACATTACCACCTCATTCAAGCACATCATTAAGGCGTACTCGATCATTGGTATGGGAGCATTTCACTAAAAATTCTGATGAAGACCATAAGGCGAATTGCAATTATTGTGGTATCTTAATTAAGTACTTGACTGGAACTAGTGCTATGAAGACACATTTAATGAGATGTGATGAAGGTCCAAATAAAAGACTTAAAAGGCAAAGATCAAATTCTTCTTCATCACAAACTGTAGAAGGGCAAGTGAGTGGTGGTGTTCGCTCTTCGCCAAGTTATTTTAAATTTGACCAAGAAATATGCCAAAAGGAGCTTGTGAAGATGTTTGTGGTTGCTGAGTTGCCATTTCGATTTGTGGAGAATGAATCATTTATCAAGTTTTTAAGTGTGTTGCAACCATGATTTAGCGTCCCATCACGCTCTACATTAACCCGTCATATTTTTATACTCTTTAATGAGGAAAGAGAAAATTTGAAGAAATTTCTTTCTATGCATTGTGGGAGAGTTTGTCTTACAACAGACACATGGACATCAATCCAGAACTTGACTTATATGAGTTTGACTGCACACTTTGTTGATAATAATTGGAAGTTGCAAAAGAAAATTTTGAACTTTCGTCAAATCATGGGACATTCAGGAGAGATTATGGCAAAAAATGTTGAGATATGCTTGAATGAATGGGATTTGAATCGGGTTTTTAGTTTAACTGTGGACAATGCTTCATCTAATGACCTTGGGATTCAATACCTGAAAAAGAGGTTGATGTCTTGGCATAGTGTACTTTTGAAGGGGGAGTATATTCATATGCGTTGTTGTGCGCATATTTTGTGTTTAATTGTGAAGGATGGCCTTAAAGAGGTAGATGACTCCATTTTAAGAATTCGTGGTGCAGTCAAGTACATTAGATCCTCACCATCTAGATTGGCTAGATTCAAGGCTTGTGCTGAACAAGAGAAAATTACCTATAAAGGCCTTGTTTGTCTAGATGTTGAAACTAGGTGGAATTCAACTTACTTAATGTTGGAGGCAGCTCTCAAGTATAAAAAAGCATTTGACTTACTTGAAATGCAAGATAATAAATATGTTGAGGATCTCCATAAAGGAAAAAGGTGTACCATTAGAATCTGATTGGAATGATGCTCGTTTGCTCTTACCTTTCTTGAAGATGTTTTATGATGCAACGATACGTATTTCTGGTTCTTATCATGTCACTAGTAATATATATATGAAGGAAGTATTTGCAATTGGAAGGAAGATTCGCAAGTATCAAGAGAATAATGATATTTTCATAAGGTCAATGGCTACTCGAATGAGAACTAAATATGACAAATATTGGGGAAGAGCTAATGGAATTAACATTTTGTTACTTATTGTTGTTGTCCTTGATCCTAGGTGTAAATTGGAATATGTTAACCATTTCATTGACTATTTATTTGATGATGATCAGGCAAATGAATTAAAGTTAAAGTTGTCTTCTAGTTTAAGATCACTTTATGAGCAGTACCAAGGTATTGAGGAGGGTTCTCAAAGTAATCACCAAGTAGTACAATTGGATGATGATGATGATGATGATGATGATACCCATGGTATGAGTTTTTATTTACAAACAACTGGGCGTAGATTTGATGCAAAATCTGAGTTGGACAAGTATCTAAAAGAAGATTGTGAGCCTTTCATCAAGTCAGTTGAATTTGATATTTTAAATTGGTGGAAAGTAAACTCAACTAGATTTCCAATCCTTGGAAGTATAGCTCGAGAAGTGTTATCCATTCCTGTTTCTACAGTAGCATCAGAATCTTCATTTAGTACTGGAGGAAGGGTTCTAGATCCTTATCGAAGTTCTCTTACTCCTAGAATGGTGGAAGCACTAGTTTGCACGCAAGATTGGTTGAAAGGATCATCTTTTTTTGTATTTACTAATGAGGACTTTGAAGAGCTTGAGAAATTAGAGCATGGTAAGTTAATATGAATGTTTTACATATTTTTATTATCTTTTTACAATAACTTTTCAAAATTATGAAATATGTTTATTTTTTATTTTTATTTTTTGCAGAGATATTGTCTCCACAAGAAGGGACTTCATTGACCGCTATTAATCTTGATGATTAACATTAGGTGAATGATTTCATTGCACAAATATTTAATATCTATATCTATATAATGAAAATTTCATAGTGCTCTATTTATTTAGCAAGTTAAATCTATATATTGCATATTAATGTGATAATTTTTTTTAGGTTACAAACTATTTGAATATCAAGAAGCCTTGGACTGTACATGCAAGATTGTAATCAACATGATCAAAGGAAATTCTCTAGAGGAAATTTGAAAGACTAAGATTTGATTGATTTTAAAAAAAAAATGAATGAAAGATCTATCATGGGGACTTTTATCAATGTAATACTTGTTTTGCATTTCAAATTATTTTAAATTTAATTTATAATT
This sequence comes from Cajanus cajan, assembly GCF_000230855.2. Classification (NCBI taxonomy): domain Eukaryota; kingdom Viridiplantae; phylum Streptophyta; class Magnoliopsida; order Fabales; family Fabaceae; genus Cajanus; species Cajanus cajan. The sequence goes on along the minus strand of NC_138520.1, from coordinate 15,953,529 downwards.
AATATCAATGATTTGGTAGCTCAATTTAAAAATGTTGATTTTAAATTTATTTTTTAATATAGTTTAATTTAGTTTATAATTAATAATAATTTAATTTATAATTAATAATAGTTTAATTTATAATTAATAATAGTTTAATTTAATTAATATTATAGTTTAGTTCAAACTCCTAGAACTATAGTGCACTAATCTATATAATAGTTTAGTTTAGTTTAGTCAATATTTATTTTAGTTCAATTTAGTTTAGTGAACTATTTATTATAGTTTAGTTTAGTTTTCTTTTAGTTTAGTTTAGTTTAGCAATTTGAACACCCCTACTTTTTATATGTATCCCTAACTTTTGCATAGGACGTATCCTATCGGGATTTTGATTTTTTTCTTTACCCTAATTTTTGCCTAGGATGCCCTTTACGAGTTTTCATCCTAGCGGGTTTTTGTCGCACAATGTCTTTATTCCTCAATTGGATTTTGTCTTGTAATTCCCTAGAAGCAAGGATTCGTTCATTCTTGTTCATTCCTCCTATCCCGACAATTGTCATTTCGTCATGGGAAAGTCTCGTTGTTTGAATCGTTGATTTGGGCGTGTGATGCCCCTAATTACTGATAAGTGTTTCCCGATTTGATGTATCAGGTTCGCATTTGATTACAGTAATTTCCATTATCCGGCTAACACGCACAAATTAGATTTCCCTTTTTATTCGTATTTATTATTTACAAGGAAGACGTGTTATCTATATGAAACGTAAAATAGGATGCAAAGACATATGAGAAATTCAACGGATATCATTCTCATTGATTTTTGTTTAGGGAACATTCTTTGCATACTATTACATGAGTCTTCCATTTCTAATGAATGTATGCTAATGTACTATCCTAGGAGATGCATGATATTTATTTTTTGCCTAAATTTTATCATGTTTTTTTTTTTTAACTAAGAGTTATGATGCATGATTTTTTTGGCTATATATATATATTTTTTTTTTGAAATAAACTATCCTATATGATGCTTTAGAGTTAGGGTATATAGAAGGGAATTAAAATTTTTATCATAATTTTTTTTAATATTTACTTGTTTGTAATTCTTGTCTATTTGAAGTAAATAAACACAAACAAATGCAACACGCATATGCTCAAACAAATGTACACCCGCGAACAGTCACGTTTAAATCTTTGGTTTGTGGTCCCTGCAAGAAAAGTGCATTGTATAGGACGGTTCTAATCTCACTGGTCTTAAGGCCCCCAAGGTGCCCCCATTATAGGGACCCAGTATCTCTGTCGCCGTCACCTGGCAAACTCTAAGGTTTGTCGCAGTATTTCGGGCTAGAGTAACCGGTTATCACCTTGAGTGTGATTTCCGACAAGGCTCGCAGGCTCCAAGGCCAAACTTGGGCCGGTCGTACGTCAACCACTCCCTATGTTTATTACCCTCATGCCCCCGGGTGTAGGGGGAACTGTTGGGTGCAAAAGTTTGTGTACAATTTTTATTCAAAAAGATGTAAAATTTAAACAGGCAACAGATATTAAAGTCAAACAAATAAAATAAACAAATTAAAGTAAAGAGGAAAATATTTAAATTATTATTTTTATTTTATTAACTTCATCAATTAAATGGGTCTGACTCTCTTTAAACGTCCCCAGTGAAGTCGCCATCTGTCGCAACCCGAAAATTTCCGATCTTGCGACCTATGGTTTAAACATCCTTTTAAAGATCTCATCAATTAAGGAATGCCCGGAACCAGACTAATCCTTAATCAATGGTTTTGAAAATAGGTTCTATGGAGTCGCCACCAATGTTTTACTCAAAACATTGGAAAAAGAAAAGATTTTTAAAAGATCCAATAATGGCCTTCATAACCAGAATTAGGTTCGGGGGTCGGTTACGTGTAAGGAAGGTATTAAGCACCCTTACAACGCCCTAAATCGGTACCCTATGATGAAGTTAATGCGATAAGAAATAATAAATTAAATATTATATCCCCTTTTATTGATGATTATTTACATGATTTAAAATTTAAATTAACAATTAACTCTAAAATATCTACATGATTGCTCTTATTATAAACAATATTTATCAAATGTAAGAAATAAAATAGAGAGAAGAAAATTGATTTGAATACCTCTTGAACGAGCTCTATTAATCTTCAAAGATGGAGATTTGGGTGCTTTTTGGCAACCCTTCACACTACAATGCCTCACAAAAATCTCAAGAAATACAAAAAGAGAGGGAAAGAGAGAAAAAGAGAGAAATTTCGAGCTATAGGAAGTCTGGACGAAATTTCGGAGTCCGGAAAAATGAGCCCCAGCTGTCTATTTATAGGCTTCGGGGAGGGGGTCCAGAACGGCCCGTTCCAAAACCGGAACGGCCGTTCTGGATATGGCCGTTGTGCCTAAATTTTGTACCCCAGAACGGCCCGTTCTTAAATCGGAACGGCCTGTTCCGGGGGGACCAGAACGGGCTGTTCTGGATTCAGAACGGCCCGTTTCGGGCCAGAATGGCTCGTTCCAAAATCGAAACGGCCCGTTCCGGGGTAACCAGAACGGCGCGTTCTGAAATCGGAACGACCCGTTCTGGGGGAACCAGAACGGCCCGTTCTGAATTCGGAACGGCCCGTTCCGGGCCCCTAAAAATCCCTAATTTGTCTTTTGGGTCCCTGACGTCCTATATTGTTGTTTTGTACCTCCCGGACGAAATTGGGTGTCTACAAGAGTGCGAAGGCAAGTCTATATATAAAGGTTGGGGACACGGAAGCCCAACTTATAGACCTTTTTTAAGAATTGGATCCTCTTAGATTAACAGCCACAATAAGTCATCTTTTTTGCTTCCTACATGAAACATCTTGCCAATATGGAGGAAGATGAAAAGACACACCCTTGTTGAAACACGAATCCCAAGAAATAAACCTTCAAGCCCCTTCATCACTTCTTCTTGTTAGCTTGGGGGCAAGTATACCTAACAAGGTATTCAATCATCAAATATTGGATACCCTTGGAATGTGATGAGAATAAATAAAGGTTAAATCTCATGTATCTGACCTCGCTACAAGTTAGACTCTCAAACATGTATCCCACCTCACTACAAGTTGAACCCTTAAGCACATATCTGACCTTGTTACAAGTTGGACCCTTAACCATATGTATTTAGCCTTGTTATTAGAAGTCGAACCCTTTAACACATATCTAGTTTTCCCATAGGTTGAAACCCTCATACACGTATTTGATCCAATGAATAGTTAAATACCTTGTCATCATACCCAACAAGTATATAACGTACATGAATAGGCGAATACTTACACATGATTTTGACTCTAAGGCAATCGTGTTGTTGTAGACACCCCAACTGCTTAAACATCAAGCAATGATTACTTAGTTGTTTAAACACAAACAAATCATCATCAAGATTTGATTTCCTAATTGGTAATTATACACAAATCCCATAGGCTTGAAGACCCATTTAGGTTTACATAAATAAGATACATATATGATGATAATAATTGTTCATTATTAATACATTGTTCACTCATTTCTAGCATTTACTACTCTATATTGAACTTTTACTTGAGTGTCACAATACCTTTTACAATTATCTCTATCGTATTTTCAAAGAGTGGATGATTGACTACTTGTGAGGTAGGCTTAAGGATGACAAACACAATAAGAGATATTACCCTTGTACTCACAGGCAGGTACACTTTTTACTTCTAATAAATTTAAATATTTATGTCAAGTTGTAAACTTGTGTGATGCAATAGGTGTTTTCATTTACTTTTCCAATAAATAAATCATCAACTATATATATATGAAGAAGGATTTGTTACTTCAAGAATAAATTTATCTAGACTTACTTCATTCAATAACTCATGTTCTACATCAAATTTTAACGATCCAATTATTGAATTTCAAGTTTTAAATGTATAGATTAAGTTTGCAAATTTAAAAAAAAAATTTGAAAACTAATCGATACTTCGTTTCATTAATTTAAATTGTAGGATATTCATAAAAATATTTTATACGATGATTTGAATTAATGAAAAGAAATATTAAATAGATTTCAAATTTTGCAAACTTGATTTAAATATTAAAAACTTTTAAATTAACGATTAGATCGTTGAAATTTGATATAAAATATAAGTTATTAAACGAAGTAAGTCTACCAAGACTTACTCCTTGAGTAAGTGGATCTCTCTCTCTCTCTCTCTCTCTCTCTCTCTCTCTCTCTCTCTCTCTCTCTCTCTCTCTCTCTCTCTCTCTCTCTCTCTCTCTCTCTCTCTCTCTCTCTCTCTCTATATATATATATATATATATATATATATATATATATATATATATATATATATATATATATATATATATATATATATATATATATATATATATATTACTTCAAAAGTAACTATTGATAATCCCAAGCTAGACGCCATGTTCTAACAAAATTAAAATTTGTACATCCTTTTATATCAAATAAATTAAAATACGTACTTATATATCACCTATTATAAATCCTTAATTTCTAATTAAAAATATCATATAACCCTTCTTGGTATCTTCCAATGTTTTGTTTGCTACTAAGGGGTCCAGATTTATCCACGACTAATTTGAACATTAATGGCAATGAGGAAGATAACCATAAAGGCAAAGAAGAGAAGAGAATGGACAAAGATTGAGATGCCACTTGTTTGGAAATTGAAGAAATCCACTGGCCTGCCTTTGCCAGGAAGCTGAAAAAACAATCCTGGTGAAAGCACCACAGACAGGACCAAGCCTATCACCACGCCAGCCCAATCGCCCATTTATCAATACAGTTTTACTTGCTACTAAAGGAAAACGAATAAACGCGTGGGGGAGATGCATGTAAATTTATATTAGAATGCTTGATGAGCTTATTCTTAAGGATGTGATATATAGGACAACATAAAGTTCTAATTAAAAGATCGGACAAATAGAATGTCTTGTCTTGGATTGAGTCGGCAGAGCCATGCATTGAATGCAACGATCCCTTGAAAGTTACATCCTCAACTCAATGCCATCACAATTGTTGGGATCTCTCTTATCTAGGACGGCTACCTGTTAAGTTTATTAGGTTTAGGTATGCATTTTTATATGAATATTTTATGCTACAAAAATTATAAAAATATTATCTAAAATTATAAGAAATATACATCACTATTGGATTTATGAAGTGTACATTATTAGGAATATTAAAAAATAAAATAAAAAAGAGAATATGCTTAATTATAAGTAACCTAAATCAGATTTCATATTGTGAAGCATACATATATATAATCATATATCATGGTCTTGATTGATACAATCTTATATATATATATATATATATATATATATGAGGAGAGTTCAAACGACACCGGTGTAACTTTTACTAAGTGTTACACCGCTCAATAACTTTATATTAAATGTGAATTTTGAAAATCCAACCGTTAGATTGAAAATTCATATCTCTTAGATCATATATATCAAATTTTATATTAATCTAAGATGATTTGATACTTCATTCTTATAAAACAAAATTGACGTAATATATACATTTCAAAATATACTAAAATATGAACACTTTGATTACCTTCAAGTTGTTGTTCAATTTTAACAAAATTTGACATATATGATCTAAGAGATATGAACTTTCAATCTAACGGTTGGATTTTCAAAATTTACATTTAATATAAAGTTATTGAGTGGTGTAACACTTAGTAAAAGTTACACCGGTGTCGTTTGAACCCTCATCTATATATATATATATATATATATATATATATATATATATATATATATATATATATATATATATATTTATAATGGGACATGTCTAGTGAAAATATTGAGAATTATAAATCTAATTCATACATCATACATGAATGGTTAAAATTAAAAGTTACTATTATATCAGAATTTCTTTTTATCATTTTTTTATACTAATGTTGTATTAGAAATATAATACAGTGTGTATGTCTACGCAAGTTAGCATTTTTACTTTTATCAAATAGATAAATCGCAAATGATGGATGGTTGATGCAGATCTAGTATTTTGTCATTATGGTTCTGGAAATGTTAATACTAATAGGAAATGTGACGTATAGTTTGATTACTCCTAGCCATTGATAAATCACCAGGCGAGTGAAACACTGTCTTATGTTCTTGGTGGCGATTTTCCCTGAGGAAGGGACCTTGTTCCTTTTCCTTTGATTGGGTTCCTAATCCATTTCAAAAGAGCTTTATAACAATTGTGTCGCTGAGGTTTCTAAATTACATTACTCCTAGAGGAAATGCATGAAGAAAAAAAATGTTGTAAACGACTAGAAATTTAGAGGAAAAGTAGTAAACAAAATGATATAGAGAAAGTACAGTTAACATATAGTTGTAAAATGCAAATTTAAAATAGCTGGAAAAATAAGATAATGTTGGAAAATCTTAAATTTCTAGAGATTCCGAGATATCCGAGATATCCGAGATATCCGATTTAAGTTATCTGGAATTATTTGATTTATCTTTTGAGTTATTTTGTTTCAGATTAGATAAGATAGTTTTTTGATAAGTTTTGATTTGATAAGATATTTTATTATCTTCTTGTTAGTTCAGTACGTTGTAAAATGGCTTTTTAAAGGCCATCTCTTATTCAATAAAAAATACAGTGAGTTGCTACGTTCACCCACAACATTAGTATTACCTCGTCTCTCTTATTTTTTCTACAAATTGGTATCAGAGCTTTATGCTCTAAGTGCCGAGTGTGAGAGGAAAATAGTGTGCGCCTGTGAAGGGGAGGAAAGAAGAAAGAGAGAGTAATGGCGAAGGTTGTTAATGGAATGACCGTACCACAACTGTCAAAGAAAACCAATTATGATAATTGGTGTTTACAGATGAAGACCCTGTTGGGTTCCCAAAGTCTATGGGATATAGTGGAGAAGGGGTTTCAAGAACCCGAGGAGGACGAAGATCAATCTGTGGCTCAGATTGCCGCATTGGAAAAGACACGAGTGAAGGACAAATCGGCTTTGTATTTTTTGTACAATGCCGTGGATGAGTCAGGCTTCGAGAAGATTGCAAACGCTGCATCTTCAAAGGAAGCATGGAAGATCTTGGAGGTTGCGCACAGAGGTAACCACCGTGTCAGACAGATCCGACTTCAAACTCTCCGAGGAGAGTTTGAGTGTTTGAAGATGGAGGATAAGGAACAAGTATCCGAGTACATAACTCGGGTGGAGAAGGTGGCTAACCAACTCGGAAGGAATGGGGAGTCAATGCCAGCAAGTAGAATTGTGGAGAAAATCTTGAGATCATTAACAGATGATTTCAAGAGTATTGCATGCGTAATTGAGGAGTCAAAGGACTTGTCAGTTCTCTCAGTGGAAGAGCTCGCTGGGTCACTAGAAGCCCACGAACAAAGGAGGAGGAAGATGAAGGGTACTCTTGATCAAGCATTACAGGCGCAACTTGATTTAAATGAAACTCGGAACACCCAGGGCCGAAGATCAAGTGGACAAGGACGAGGTGATCAAGGACGAGGCAAAGGACGAGGTGATCAAGGACGAGGTAGAGGACGAGGTGATCATGGAGGTGGACAAGGACGAGGTGATCGTAGCCAAGGAAGTCAGCCGAGGTCCAAGGTGGAATGTTATAAGTGTGGCAAACTCGGCCACTACACAAAAGAATGCAGATCGGCAAATTGCTACAACTGTGGCAAATACGGTCACATAACAAAGTATTGCCGAGCTAAAATCCGAAGTGAAGAGAAAGAGAAGAATCTTCTCACAGAAGAAAAGGACGAGGAAGCAGGAATTTTGATGATGACGCAGAGCTCGGAGACCAAGCTACGTCCGAGTTGTGCCTCCGAGGATGAGCTAAACTTGAGTTGCGTGGAGAGATCAGCAGTTGAGCTTCCAAGCTCAGATGAGAAGTCAGAGGCCGAGCTTGATTCGAGTTGCTTAAACAACTCGGTCTGGTATTTGGACACTGGGGCGAGCAATCATATGTGTGGAGAAGAGAGTTTCTTCAACGAACTCATCAAGGTGAAGGCTGGATTCGTGTCATTTGGAGATGATTCCAAGGTTGCGGTAAAAGGGCATGGAACCATCAAGTTTATGCAGAAGGATGGAGGAGTTGGAGAAATAAGAAATGTCTACTACGTTCCCGAACTTAAGAGCAACATCTTAAGCATGGGGCAGATGATGGAGAAAGGCAACTCGGTTCTGATGAAGGATCGATTGCTTTATTTGAAGGACAAGCATGATCGTTTAATAGCCCGAGTAGAGATGAAAAAGAATCGGATGTATAAACTAGAGCTGAACATCCTTCAAAATAAGTGCTTGAAGCTGGACGTGAAGGATAAAGCCATGATGTGGCATTTTCGTTTTGGGCATTTAAACTTTGGAGGCCTGGACGAGCTATCAAGGAAGGAGTTGGTGCTCGGACTGCGTGGTGTTGAGTTTGACAAGAAGTTTTGTGAAGCGTGTGTACTCGGAAAGCATACAAGAACAAGTTTTCCAAGCTCGTCCGAGTACAAAGCAAAGGAGCAACTTGGCCTGATACACACTGACTTGTGTGGACCAATCTCTCCTGCATCCTTCAGTGGTAAGAAATATTTCATCTCTTTCATAGATGATATCTCTCGAAAGACCTGGGTATATTTCTTGCAAGAAAAATCAAAGGCATTTGAAGCTTTTAAAAAGTTTAAAGTCATGGTGGAGAAAGAGACTAACAAGCAAATTAAAGCTTTGAGGTCGGACAGAGGTGGAGAATTCACATCGGCAGAGTTTATGGAATACTGTGAAGAGCAAGGTATAAAACGTTTTCTCACAGCTCCATATTCACCACAACAAAATGGAGTAGCTGAAAGAAAGAATCGGACTATTCTTGATATGGTCCGAGCTATGCTTAAAGGGAAGAATATGCCTGAGAAGTTTTGGGCAGAGGCAGTACAGTGTGCTATATATATACAGAACAGGTGCCCACATTCAAAATTGGATGATGTGACACCTCAAGAAGCATGGAGTGGACAAAAACCGAGTATACATCACTTCAAGATCTTCGGAAGCCTTGCTTACGGTCATGTTCCAGCTCAGCTCAGAACGAAGCTTGATGATAGGAGCAAGAAGTATATCTTGATCGGGTATGATGAAAAGGCAAAAGCCTACAAATTGTACAACCCTGTTACAGGCAAAATTCTAGTAAGTCGAGATGTCCAGGTAGATGAGGAAAGCGAGTGGAGCTGGAGTAACTCCGAAGAGACTTCGGGGAGCTCGAACTCTGAGAGGGAGAGCTCGGAGATAATAGGGAGAAGCTCGGATAGGACCAATGAGCATTCCGAGGAAGATGATGAACCTGAGCAGCTTAGAACTCGGAGCTTGCAAGACATCTACAACTCCACTGACGAGTTACATGTAGTATGTCTATTGACAGGAACAGAAGACATAAAACTTGAAGAGGCGGTACTTGATGAGAGATGAAGAAAGAAATGGATGAGGAGATCAGATCAATTGAGAAGAGTGAGATGGGAAGCAAAGCTGAGCTAGTTGAGGAGTTTAAAGAAGTGATGAAGAGGGAGTTTGAGATGACCGATTTGGGCATCATGAAGTATTTTCTGGGTTTAGAGGTGGACCAAAGAACAACAGGTATTTTTGTGTCCCAAAAGAGGCATCGACCACCGCGGCGCCGGGGGTGCTGGACGTCGCGTGGCTCACGGGGCCATGGTACGCGGAGGAGTATCGCGCTCTGGTGGAAGAGGCATCGAAATAAAAAAAAAATTTAAGATTATGGGGGAGTTTTGTTGGAAAATCTTAAATTTCTAGAGATTCCGAGATATCCGAGATATCCGAGATATCCGATTTAAGTTATCTGAAATTATTTGATTTATCTTTTGAGTTATTTTGTTTCAGATTAGATAAGATAGTTTTTTGATAAGTTTTGATTTGATAAGATATTTTATTATCTTCTTGTTAGTTCAGTACGTTATAAAATGGCTTTTTAAAGGTCATCTCTTATTCAATAAAAAATACAGTGAGTTGCTACGTTCACCCACAACATTAGTATTACCTCGTCTCTCTTATTTTTTCTACAGATAATCGTCATTGATTGGTTGGGGACATTGTCCCTTTTTCTGCATCTTTCATACTTTGTAGGCGCTAACCTACTTATCTTCATCACTTCATGCATTCATAACAACTATATTTGAATTTTAAATATTTGTTTCAAAATTCACACACATATATATATAGGGAATGAGTCAAGTGAGAATATTTACTAATATGAGAACATGAGAATAACTAATAACAACTCTTAAATTAAAATAAGTGGCTTAAATTAAAATATATATATATATATAAAGTTATCATGTGTCACTATCATTGAAGTTGTTTACTATATTTATTGTTGGTGTTAACTTTGTTACCTTCACCTCCATGACTTCATCGCACCTTTGTTACATCACTACAACCATTAATTAGCACTACCACCACCATCATTATTAGCATTATCATTATCTTTGTCGTTGCCATTGTCATCGTTGTCACCATCGCCATCAATGGTAATGGCAGCAATGACAATGGTGGTAGTTACAGTAAAGGCAATAGTGGAAGCAACGACAGTGGTGATTGTGTTGGTGATGGCAATGGTGACAATGGTGATGGGGGTAGCGGTGGTGGCGATAGTGATGGTGGTGGAAGCGGCAATGACAGTGGTGATAATGATAGCAACGGTGGTGATGTAACAGTAAAATAGTGGGGTAGTGGTGGTAACAATTCCAATAATGAGGATGAGAACAACAATGATAGAGAGAACCATGATAACAATGGTACGTAATAACATCTTTTAATCTAAGTTGTTTTATTTTAATCTGAGGGTTGTTATTAGTTGTTCTCATATTCTCATATTAACAAGTATTCTCATATATGAGGAGGGGTCCACTCACTCTAAGAGTAAGTCTACTTATACTTACTCTACTCAATAACTTATGTTTTATATCAAATTTTAATAATTCAATCGTTAAATTTATGAATGCATAGATCAAGCTTGAAAAGTTTTAAAACATTTAAAAACTATTTGATACTCTATTTTATGAATTGAAATCAACATATAAAATATTTTCATTGTTACCCATCAATTTGAATTAATAAAATAAATTATCAAATAGTTTTCAAAGTTTTTAAAACTTTTCAAGCTTGATCTATATATTAAGAATATTTATATTAACGATTGGATCGTTAAAATTTAACGTAGAATATGAGTTATTAAGTAGAGTAAGTATAAGGAGACTTGCTCTTTGAGTAAGTGAATTCCTATATATATATATATATATATATATATGAATTAATGAAATGAAGTATAAAATATTTTTTTAAATTTTTAAGAATTTGTAGATTTGATCTATATATCAATAACTTTTAATTTAACGGTTGAATTATCAAAATTTGATAGAGTAAGTTTATATATGAGGAGGGATCTATTTATTCTACAAAGTAAATTTACCTAAATTTATTCTGTTCAATAACTTATGTTCTATATCAAATTTTGATAATCTAACCGTTAAATTAAAAGTTTTTAATGCATAAATCAAGTATGTAAATTTATAAAAATTTTGAAAAGTAATTAATACTTAATTTGTTTCGTTAATTCAAATTAACATATAAAATACTCTTACAATTATCTATCAATTTGAGATAATAAAATGAAATATCAAATAGTTTTTAAATCACACGAGGAAGGATCCACTTACTCTAAGAGTAAGTCTACTTAGACTTATTCCATTCAATAATTTATGTTCTATATTAAATTTTAATTATACAGTGGATAAATTGAAAGTTCTCAATGCATAGATTAAGTTTACAAATTTTTAAAAATTTTGAAAATTATTTAACATTTCGTTTTATTAATTCATATTGACAAATAATCCTAAAAATATTTTATACTTTGATTTGAATTAATGAAATGGAGTATCAAATAGTTCTAAAATAAATATATATACATAGTCATGTTCATCATCAAGTTTCAATAATTTAGTTGTTGAATTAAAAGTCCTTAATGTATAAGTCAGGTCTGCAAATTTTTTAAAATTTCAAAAACTATTTGTTATTATGTTTTGTTAATTCAAATCAACGTATAAAATAATTTTATGATTATCCGTCAATTTGAATTAACATAATGAAGTATAAAATAATTTTTAAAATTTAAAAAAATTTGCAAACTTGATTTATGCATTTAGAACTTTTAATTTAATGGTTGGATCATTAAAATTTGATGTAGAACATGAGTTATTGAGTAGAGTAATTCTAAGGAGATTTACTTTTAAAGCAAGTATATATACGAGGAAGACTTACTCCCCATATAATGAAATGGAGTATAAAACAATTTTTAAATTTTTAAAACCTCGTAGACTTTATCTAATTATTAAGAAATTTTAATTTAATGATTGGACAATCAAAATTTGTATAGAATATAGATTATTGAGTGGAATAAATCTTGAAGACTTACTAGTAAGTGGACCCCTCCATATATATATATATATATATATATATATATATATATATATATATATATATATATATATATATATATATATATATATATAAATAGAGAGAGAGAGAGAGATAGATAGATAGATAGAGAGAGAGAGAGGGATTACTTACTTCAAAAATAAACCTTAGAATTATTTTACACAATAATTCATGTTCTGCATTAAATTTCAAGGATCCAACTATTAAATTGAAAGTTTTTAATCAATAAGATCAAGTCTACAAAATTTTAAAAATTTAAAAATTGATTGATACTCCATTTCATTAATTTAAATTGACGAATAATCATAAAAATATTTTATACGTTGATTTGAATTAATGAAATTGGGTAGAAAATAGTTTTTAATTTTTTTAAAACATTCCAAACTATTGATCTATGCATTAAGATTTTTTAATTTAACGATTAAATAACTGAAATTTGATATAAAATATATATAGGTTATTGAGTAGAGTAAGTGAATCTCTTTCTATCTCTTTCTATCTCTCTCTCTCTCTCTCTCTCTATATATATATATATAGAGAGAGAGAGAGAGAGAGAGAAAGATAGAGAGAAAATCCATTTATCTCAAGAAGAAGTCTAAATTAGAAGTTCTTTATTCATAGATCTTCTACAAATTTTGAAAATTTTGAAATTATGATATATATTGATTCAAATTAACTTATAATATATTTTTATAATTATCTATCAATTTAAATTAAGAAAATAAAGTATTAAATAATTTTTAAAATTTGTAGACTTGACTTTTATTTTTAAACATTTTAGTTTAATAATTATATCATTAAAATTTGATATATAACATGAGTTATGAATAAAATAAATAAGCTACCAAAACTTGTGTGAGTAAATCAACATATATGTATACCTATATTTAAGTGAATGTCATTATACAAAATAGATCGACTCACCGTAACATATGCATAATCAAATATCTGTCTAGATAATGGTTCAGGTTTAGGTTTGAGTTGCAACATCGTTACTTTCGAATTAGTTGTTTAACTATATATAAGTTGTGAATCTCCTACGATCTTAATCAAATCAAGCATTTTTTGGCTAACAATATTTCCAAACATATTAGTGCTTCGTATTTTACTCGGGAAAGAATAACAACGAATGTTAGTTAGGTTTTTGAAAAAATAATGTTAATTTTTTTCTGTTTAATATCTACGTACCAATAAAAGGAAAGAAGGAAGTTGGATAAACTCTCTAAATTGTAAGTGTCAAGATTTTCTAGCAACCATGTAGAAAAATTAAGATTTAACTTTATTATTGCTTTCCTCTAACGCTTGTACCAAATTTCTAATTTTGCATTCAAAACCCAGCATACACATACCCATCATGATTATAGTTAGTAAGAATGTAGGGTTTGGTGTAAAGAATGAAAGAATGAAAAGCAAAGCATATGTTATCCTCTTATTATTAATAGGTGCAAGGGAAATTTTTGTAAGATAAAAATAAGGGAAATGAAGTCAAAATGAAAAAGGAAAGAAGAAGAAATGGAATAATATAATTGAGAGATGAAGAGAGCAAATTAATAGCAAAAATGATGGTGGCAAGTTTCTTGGTACTTTGTATGTTGTTTTCTCTTTCTTCTACAAATTTCTAACATTGGCTTTCAAGTTAATGGACAAAATTGCTCCTTTATATTTCCACTAGAGAGTGCATTGCTATTTGGGAATCGGATAGGGCACCACAATCCTCAGTTAAAAGTGAAGTTGGTAAGTTACTAATTAATGATACAGAAAAACTAATCCTATTAATCTAGTAGTTGAAAAGTCTACTCTAGGGTATGAGAAGTTACTTTTGATTTTCATCAGTATTAAAATAATGTTGTTTAGTGGAAGTTGTGTCAACAAATACAAATTAGTCTTTGATTATCAATTTTAGGATATTACGTAGATTATGTTCATTAAAAAAAATTAATAATAGAGAAAAAGGAATAACAAGCCAACATTAAACTCAGTGGCAAATCCAAGACCTTAGGTTAATGTGGGCAATTTTTTTAAAAAAATATATAAAAAAAAGTAATAATCATCATATATATATATATATATATAAAGAACAATTTAAACATAAATGTCAAAAACAATTATCAGTGAGTTCAATATATAAAATTAGGGAGTGCAAAATATAATATTTTTAAACATACACTAATAACTTAATTGAAGTGAGAGGGTGTATTTGTCCACCCTCACTATAATGTATAGGTTCGCTACTAATTAAACTCTAAAGAGTTTAATTTTCTTTACTATAATGGATAAAATTTCACTAATGTGTGCAATACTTTTTATGATGGGTAAAAACAACTTTTTATGTCGATTTTAAACCTATCATAGATTCCAACGACATATCGATCATAAAATAACCGATATAGAAGGTCTTGACTTTTTATGTTAATTATAAAAATAATTGGCACAAAAGTCTTATTCTTAGGTTTACGAATGCTTTTCTGTTGTACTTTTGTCTCTTCATATTTTTCCATCACACCACTATTTCCTTCTTGTTCCCACATTTTTCTCGCGTTTCATCGTCCTGCTCTTTCTCTCTTGTCGCATTTCTTCATGTTTTGTTGTCGATCTTTTTTCTTTCATCGTGTTTCATCGTCACGCTCTTTCTCTCTCATTAGACCAATAATATTAACACCATACACAAAATACATAAAATATTTTGACATATTCATAAATATGTTAACCTACTATTTTTTGTGTCATATAAATAACACCCGACATAAAAAATATGTCAAGAAACCTTATATTTGACACCAGTGCTTTATTAAGATGAACAAAACTTACTTCACTAATCTCTATGTCTCAAAAAAAGAAAATCCTAAGAGTTTTGCCTAGAGAAAGTGTAATAAGTCCGCATGTGAATTGAGTGTGTAGATGGGTACTCCTAAGTGAGAGAGTGAGAGGTCTATGACTCAGTGTCTAGTGAAAAGCATTCTCCTGGAGAGCTATTATCCGTCACTTTAACCTTTGAGACTGATCCTTTGTTTTTTGAAAAAAAAAATATATATATATATATATATATATATATATATATATATATATATCAATTTTTTTTTAAGTATTAAAACTTTTAAAATCAAATTTCTAAGAAAAAAAATATTTTTTAATTTTTAATTATTTGTTTAATTACTCTTGTGATCTCTATAATTTTATAAAATTTATTTTTTAATCTCTATAATTAAAAATGTTCTATTTTAATTTTTATACATACTATTTTTATTTTCTTTTAATCTGTGTTGTCTATTGCTATAGAAATTAAAAAAATCAAAATAATATTAAATAGAGGTTAACATAAAATATTTTTAATTATAAATATTGAAAGATAAAATTTATGAACATCAACCAACTAAAATGATAATCAAACTTTTTACACTCATGGAAGGAATAAGGTTCCATTCTTAGAGTGAACAAGTACATGGCATTAACAGTATCTTGGAAAGATATTCATGCTAATGTTCGATTATAAATCTTCATGCAAAGATTTCATTTGCTTCTCTCTCACCTTATCTCTTTTTCTTGTTCTCTCTCTATATATATATATGGTATTCCGACAATGAATGTTCCAAATTCGGCCCACGAATCTTCGAATGATTTCATGAGACCTGGAAATAGGAAAAGTAGATGGAGTTGGAGTCCGGGCCTAGCTTAAAGGGCCACTAAATATTGGTCCCCTTCTCTACATTTCAATTCCAAATGTTTTAATCTGTTAGTCACATATGCCTACCCTAGTTTTAATAATAAAATAAAGGGTTAACGATTTTTTTAGATTATAAAATTTTTAAGCAGCTTTTTTAGTTACTAGTTTTTGAAATTTTAATTTTAATATTTACGTCTTTTAAAATATTTAAACTTCGGTATCGGTTAGGAAGAAAGAGTGTTAGTTATAATAATAAAATTTGAGTATTTTAAAAAAAAATATATAAGGATAAAACTATTAATTTTAAAAGTCTTTGAGCTTATCTTTTCTTTTTAAACTTATAATTTTATTCACTATCAAATCACTTGGACTCAAATATTTAATCTTGCAAATTTCATACTCAAAATATTTAATTATCGACATAAAAAAGTGTTAAAGATTTTATATCAACTAATAATATAACTAATATAGTATATTTAAATATAAAAAAACCTCATGTAAAAAATTGATTTTATAAGTTTAAATTAAATCTATAATCCACTTTTTTTTTTTAAGTAAAATAAAATTTTGAATATTTTTTATGAACTAACAATATAATAGCAAATAAATATATAATACATGACTTTGCCATTTCAGAACCATAGTCGGCCCAAACATGAGGCAAATTAAACCCTTGCTTTAGGTGCCTTTAAAAATAATTACACTAATATTTATATAATTTTAAGGTACATAACTTAAAAACTATTTTTTGTATCCATTTCTAAAAAAATATATAAATATAATTACTGTTTCTTTAAGATTCATCTCTAAAATATTTTAATTTTTTATTCAAAAAATATTATTATTACTTTTTAAAAAAATCTCACTTTAAAACTTACATTAAACCTAATAATATATTATAGCGGAATCTTAGAACGTCAGATCGAAGTATCCCTTTCATTTCTCCTTTTATAGTTCACGCATTCCATTCTTTTGTAAATTCATGTATGCTTTGGCTTTGCACACATAAATTAAGGAACCTACCAGAGTGTCGTCTCATATCATGACTCAATCTTTTCACACGCGTTTCTCTCCACTTTTCAAAAACCAACATAGTTTTAATAAATAAATTAGACCCACTTTGATCAAACAGTAAAGCAATCTCAGAAAAAAAGATGCATGAAGGTGAACAATTATTAGAAGCTTATGAGGAAAAATAAAAATAAAATAAAGTTAGTTCCTTTGGCTGGCACATAAAGCAAACCCCACTAGTCACACCAATTAACATACCTTTCTTCTTGTCTCGTTAACCCTTGTCTTTTTTTCTCAACAAGTTTTGCATCACCTTCTCCTTAACCACCAAGGAAGTCTTCTACTTATTGAGAAAGACCCACATGGTCCTTATTTGGGTTACTTTGAAACTCAAGCATCAAGAGTGAGAAGTGAAGAGTGAAGAGTGAAGAGTGAAAAAATGAGTGCTGATTGGGGACCAGTTATTGTTGCTGTGGCTTTGTTCATCCTCTTATCTCCGGGTTTGTTGTTCCAATTTCCAGCAAGGTATAGGGTGGTTGAGTTTGGAAACATGAGCACTAGTGGGATTGCAATTTTGGTTCATGCCATCATATTCTTCTGCATACTTACCATCTTGATTGTAGCAATAGGCATTCACATACACATCAATTGATCAATCCAACTTCATCTTATAAACTCACCACAACAATCTCCATATGTATCTTTACAATTTAATTTTTCTTTTTTTTTTCTTTTTTTTGCTCCTTTGATGTATTAATTTCTCTCTTTAAAGTTTTTCATCTTGGTTACTTCTGGGATACTGTGTAAACCAAAATTGTTCAAAATGGAAAAGGAGATGTATCTATAGGAATTATGTCTTTGTTCTGCGGATTTAATTTGGTCTCATTAACTTGTATCTATTGCATCTTATGACTCTTAGTTCCTAATGAGTTGTTTGAATTAGAATATTCTAGCCGCAATTTTATAGAATCTCGCAATTTTAGAATCTACAGTTTTAGAGTTAATTGAAAGATTGGGCTAATACATAAGTAATTGTCGTGTTGTAATCATTTTTATTGGAAAAAAAAAAAACTTAGACAAACGGACTCTATGTTAAACTTGATTGTGATTGTAAGTATGAACAACGTTTTTCTTGTTCTTTTTAAGGAAAATGTAAAGCAATTTGGTCCAACCTTGACCTTATATCTTTAGTTTCATAGTTAACATATGCTTTTAGCTGACGTGGTTTTTGTTTTTTTTCTTTTTATTGCTATCTTGGAGCTGATAAACAGCCTTTCAAATATTTAAGAATTTGGTTCAATTTTCGGATGGAATATTTTTTTTTCCCCGCTAAAGGATTGTAATATGAATAGAGTTTGTTTGGATAGAAGTTAAAAATACTTTTAAAAGCTTATTTATTAAAAAAAATTCTCAAAAATATTTCAAAATTTGTATTTAAATAAAGTGAAAATTATATAAGTTTTCCTGTACATCCTTGAAAAAAAACTGGGTTGAGGCCTCAAGACTCGGTTCTCTCTCATAACACAACTTGTCAGCAATTGTAGTAACCTTTCTTTTATATATATTTTACTTATTTATTTCTACGGCAAGACCACATCTTACACGAGAAAGGATTCAAAATCAATTTAAATTTGTGACTTAAAAATTAATTTTGATGTATTTATAGCAAAATATTCAAGTCTCACTTTTATGTTGACCCCAGCGAAATTCGATGTTAAAAAATATTTAAAACTTAATGTTTTAAAAAAAAACAAATAAAGATAAAATATGAAATCGTTAATTTAAATTGATACGTTTTGCAAATGCCATACAAATTTTATACCGATGTAACATATTTCAATATATATTGTAGAACATTTCAGTATATAAAGTCTTTTATAATTTGATGAATTAATCGTTCATAATATTCAATTAGTTCTTTTAAACATTGAAAAAACTTGGTCCGCACGGCATGAACATCCAATTAAGCAAGTTATCTGTTAAAGCAAGTTTTAAAGAAGTTTTTTCTTCTTTCTTTTTTTGTCAACAAAAGAAATTTATTAATAATTAAGCACTAGAAGTACAAAAGTAATTACCACACTCCAACAAGTGATAAATAAGAAATATCAATCATCCCAACCAAACCTAATAAAACATAATTCAATTACATAAGTAAATTGCAAGTGAGTTCATGTCATTGACTAAAAGAGCATGTGAAGTCCTTTGTCAGTTTTTTTAGTCAAAAGTTCATGAAAAAAACAAAACATCTTGTACTACTTTGTAATTACTTTGAAGGTTGTATAGGCATGAATACCAATTTAGTTAAGCCAAACATGTTATAATTTAATTAGTTTACTTATAAAAAAAAAAAACATCATCAATCATGGAGCCAAAATTTTTACACTTATACAGTATCTTTATTATCCATGTAAATTAATTACAGACTTGTTAACCAAATGGAACTGAATTTTTCTTTAAGTAAAATTTTAAATTTGAATCTTGTAAATAAGAAGAGCATGACTAAGAAAAGAAATTCATTAAAGTTGATTAATCAAATTTTTAAATAAAGATTAGTAACTGATAAAATCATCTCAATTTAAAAAAATTAATATATTATGTGTTGGATGTACAAAATTTACATTTCCATGCAATCTACATGCATACGCAAGCAAGAATTATTTGTTTCGGCTTTATAGGCATATATTTCTCTTGTTAGAGGTTCAGAGAAAATAAAAAATAAAAAAAAAAGAATGTAAATCTAAATAATCAGAAAATGATTTCATTCCCATCAAATTATTTTGTTATGATAAAATTTATTTGTGACATTAATTTATATATTAAAATTAAATAAACATACCAAAATGTACTATGCATATTTTCACATACCAATACTTTGTGAAGTTAATTACATGTGGCATACCTGAATAGCATATCATATTGTGATAATGACTTGGCATTATTCTTTGGTGTTACACTAGTACTGTTAGGTGCTCTACTAGTGAGGGAGACAAAGTTATAGTATGGTTTAGGTGATGCAAAAGTGGATCCATGACCATCGGAGAATGAACTTCGCGTTGTATTTGTTATTCAATTCAAATTACTTCAATTTTTATCTAAAGCATGTACAAGACAAAGTATGAACTTGAGGGTAGAAGAAATACACTTTAAAAATGGGCAATCACAACAATAAGTAAAGTTTTAATAAAGTTCAAGCAAATCATAATCATTAAAGTCTAATTACTAGGATTAGCTTAGTAATTAAGTGAGGAAGAACTGAAATAGTTAGAAATATACTATATAAGTTTAATTTTCGTTTTTATAATCTCTTTAATCTTAAAAAAAAAAATCATTAAGGTCTCAAAAGAGTTCAAGCAACATTACAATGAGTTATCTCAAAATGAAATGTGTATAATTTTGTTAAAGTCTTTAATCTGATGAATTTCCAAAAACCCTCTCCCCTCAAAAACAAAGAAATATCTCTACCTTATTTTCAACCGATTTATAAGTCCAAACCTTTAAGGATTATTTTCTTTTTTTTTTTTACTCTTTCTGCTTGCTTATTTCGTCATTCCCTCCTTTACTTCTCACGAGACATGGTGTTTAGAAAAAACTTTTTTCTCCATTGTTATTGAGTTTCAACTTTTGATGATGTCAATTCTAGATTTCTTTTTTTTAGCTTTACTTTGATTTTATTGATTTGACTTGTTTATCTTGAATGGTAATACATGCATGGAATTGGAAACCATCTTCAGTGTATGATGCACATTGACCGGATTATGCATGTGTTGGCATTTGTAGAAATTAGGATGTCCAAATACCACATTTGCATGTTGTTACCCCTTAATAACAACACCAACTTCCTTCTTTCTTAAGATTTTTATTTTGTTTTCTTTGTATTGTTGATTTGTTGCTTCTTCTTTTTTATTTTTTATTTTATTTTGTTCTTTGTTCAATTTATATTGTAATTGGATTAAAGACACGTTATTTATTTATTATATTTTTTTTTATTTTTTTAATTGAGTATAACTCAAACTGATTTGAAAAAAGAAAACAAAATTGAATATATATTAGCCTTACTCAAATAATTAATAAATAAAAAGGAAAAAAGAAACGAACAAAATATGTGACAAACAAAAATAGGTTTTCCATTACAAACAAAGATATGTTTGAAGCTTCAAATCCTTAAAGTTGTGTCATGTAAATTGTTAAAGATAAAAGACCATTTAAAAATACATTATTAACATTTAGTTGCTGAAGGTCCACTTGTGTTTGAGAGCTAAGGTAAAGATAAATAGATAATCTTTATAATAACTTAATTAACAATAAAAAAAATCTCATTAAAACTAAATTTGGATAATTGATAAAGCCATTTGGCACAAGACGAGTCTTGTACCTATCAATTAAGCCTTCTCAATTAAGTCATTTAGATTTTCTTTGATACGGAAAACTCATTTACAACTAATAGTTTTTATGCTTAGTTAGGAGGTAGAGGAACAAGTGTGAATAGAATATTCTAAATGGGAAAAGTAATTTAAACAGGAATTTTAAAGTTTTTATGATTAAATTTTGTTTGGATATTACATTAAAATAAATTTAAATTTTCAATATTTTAAAATGTCATGTAATTAACTAAATCTTAGAATTCTAAATCCCCTCAAAAAAGAAAAAATTATAAAATTCAAAGTAACTTTCTCATAGACAGACCTTTTGCTCTTATGGATGTACTTGCTCTCGTGGAAGCAACTCTTAAGAAATGGTCATTATTTAATGATCTTTTTGGTAGTTTTTCTATCAAAATTCATCTCCTCCTATCTTTTGTTTCCTTCCACCACATTTTATGTTTTAGTTTAATTTTGCTTTCTCTCGACTTTACACTTTTTCCATTTTGTGTTTTCATTTAATTGCAAGTGTAAATACAGTCAATTTTCACTTTCACACTATATCCATTTTGGTGATGTTGGATTCCACATAGGATTTATCTAATCCCTTGATTTTATAAAATCATCATGGTACAACCAACACCACAAATTCTCAAAATTCCCTCGTGTTATGTACTCTTTACATCCAACAATTCTTCTCAGAAGATCTAGGTCTTAATAAAACAAATATAAAGACTGTAATATTTTGCAAGTTCTTTTTTCATGGTTCTAATACTTTCAAAAACTTAGAGACCGCTATTAATAATAATATCTTTTTCTTTGTACTACTTCCCTTGTAATTCAATGTTAATTACACAACTCTGCAGTTGCCCAAATGATATATAAAGAAAGTAACTTTTATGAAACAAATTAATAAATATTTAGGATGTAGTAACTTCTATAGAACTTATTGACAACTTTCCTCCAAGTGAAAGATATAAGACTTGAAGTGCAAGAAGTTTTGAACCACAAGAACAAAACTTCGTGAACTATTCTTCAATCTCAAACACTCACTCTCCCAATGAATGTAGTGATTGTTTGGAGAAATTCTATTCCGAAGATTAGTTCCATCTTCTATCAATCTCTTGGCCTTTAATATTTGGTTTTTGATATAAAAACAAAGAAATAGAATTCATTATATTAAATAATTCTTTAAGAAAATAAACATATATTGTTTTGAGAACTAAATAATTAGGGTAAAAAGGAGTAGGAATAAAATGTATTTTCCAGAATATCCAACTTAGATTTCAATTTAATACATGAAATCTTTTAAAATTTTAATTAATCAACTAAAACCAAGTAATAGGTCTAGAAGTCAAGTTGCTATAGTTTTTATAATTATTGTTTGAGAATGTTATAAAGTCATTCATGATCCTTCACCTAATATTTAAAGCTTTTAGGATAGTTGATCATTGCATGGTATAACAAACTCTATAATATACTCATTAGGGTGCCCTAGTATATCATGTCACAAAGATATATAATTAGTTGATACAATAGTAAATTGAACAAAATATGAAACCAAATATCTCGTGTTACTAGTAAATGGTTGGAGCTAAAGTATTCAAAACATATACAAGCTAGAGGATCACTTGACCTCGAATTAGGACTTCACTAGTTTCTTAAGAGATTTAACAAGAAAAAAGTCAACATAAAACTAAGAAAATAATGAATTATCCTTGGCAAACTTGCTAACACTAATCAAATTCTTTGTTATAGAAGGGGCATGAAATAAATGATCTAAGTGAAGGGAGATGTGGAAATTAATAGGTGAAGGAAATTGAAACACCAAGGTTGTTTGTGTGTAATGAGAATCATTGGTTATGTGAAAAGAAGAAACACTAAAGTTTGAGTACCATGTGTTACCAAAGATAGAAGTAGTATTAGTGATCATGGCACTTGGTTTATGCAAAAATTAGGGACGTGATTGAGTGTGAGACCAATTCTAGGTGTAAAGAGAAAAGTTTCTTTGATTTTGTACAATATAGGAGTTTGGAACAAATGATTGGAAGTATTAAACCCTTGATAGCCTTAAGGAGCATTAAAACTCTAAAACCCTTGAAAATATTGAGGCATAGTAGCTAGGTTGATATGTTTGATCATAACGATGAAAACAACAAATAACAATATGCCCAAACTTGAAGCATACTTGGTATTGGACATTGGAGTACCAACTATTGTGGCCACCATGGCTCAACCATAGCCAAATCTAGAGCCATGAAGCCCTTGACCTTGATTTCCACTCTCTGAACTTTGTGCAACATGAAGTTGTGCAATAGTAGAGTTCAATTGACATTGTAAGGGGTGAATTTCCTAGCAGTTCTTCAATGATATTGATAGTGGTAAAGTTATAAATAAGTTTCTTACAAAGCTTCTCAAGACAGATCTCATGTGCAAGAAAAAGCGCTTAAACCTCTTTGACCAATAGTGGATTATTTTTCATCACTGAGACTGCAAAACTATAATATTGAGGTTCTCCTTTAAGAATCATATTGGTGTGTTCTTGGAGAGAAATAAGATCATCGACAAAAGCCAAAGTGTCGACTACAGCTTTATTTCACAAGTGGAACTTCATATTTGATTTAGTGTCTAGGCTTGTAGATTGCAACTCTATGCAAAGTTTATGTATCTTCGTACGAGTCTACTTTTGAAATAAATCGTGAATTTTCTCGTACAATTGATAAAAGTGAACACTTTCGAGAACTCACAAGATTGAACTTGAAAGCAACAATTAAAGTTACGATAGAAGCATTTGATCATGTTGTTATCAACTAGAATATATAGTATTAATAATACTTGCATCGCGATCTGATTCAACGTGAAATCAATAAATTTTTTGAACAAACACGAAAATGTTAAGGTCCATGTGCCTTAATGACCAATTCTACTCTCGTTGAAGCCATAATTGAAAGCTCTTATCATCAAGCTTCTTAAAGATTAAATGAGAAAATGTGATCAAAGTAGAGGAAGAAGTTCATCAGTCATGCTTAGATCTTCAAGCTTTGTATACCATGTTAGAGGTTCAAAGAGAATAGAAAAAAATTATAAATCTGAATAACTAGAAAATAATTTCATTCATATTAAATTATTTTGTTACAATGATTTATATAGAGAGAAAACAACATTACAACTAATTGACTATATGAGTGGGTGATAATTGTTAAACAAATTGACTAATTCTTTACATTTATAACATATCTAAAAAAATATCACAATCTAATATTTTTAGAGTAAATTACATTCCCATTCCTGAAACATATCAATATTATAATGCTTTTTCCTCTTATGTTAAAAAGTACATTTTTTATCTTATTTTAAATTTAATTATATATTTTACATTTTTTTTATCAAGTAAATGAATGACAATAAATTAAAAATATTTTAATATCTATTTTAATTAAAAATATATTTTAAAATTTTATAATGAATATTCTTTAGTGATGCTATGTTAAATATTTTAAATTATATTATATATTTTAATATAATAAGAGAGTGTATAATACTCATGTTTCTAAGGAATAAAAGTTAATTTATTCTATATTTTACATATAAACGAATGATAATAATTGCATCTTACATTAATAACATTAAAATAAATAATTAAATTATATATATATATATATTTAAAAAAGAGAATAATATAATATTTTGTTACTCTCATCTCTCATGAAAGACTAACTAATATACTCTCTTTTTTTATTTTATATTAAACCAGATCAAACTTGCTTTTATGTATATATTTATTATCAAAACAACCAATTAATTATTCTATAACAACTTGTTTTTGCGTATCGAATACACAGACACAAAGTATAGTCAATTTAAAAAATAATTTTTAAGGTAACTGGAATTGTATATTTGATTACAAAATTAATGTTATAAATACGATCCAAAATCCCTCCATCCAAGAAACAAAAATATTAAAATGTCGACACATAAAGTGAATCCTCAAGGTTCAATTTAGCATTGAAATAATAAATAATAAAACAAAGTTTGAGATTAATCACTAAAACAATAGTAACTGCAGTTCTAATTTGCTTTTATGTACCCAATACATGTTTAATTGTTAAAACAAAAGCAGCTTCAGTACCAAATTCAGCTGCAAAATCCCATTCCAGAAGAAAAACCATGGTTACTGTAATATTAATATAAATTCAGTTTAAATCGATTCAAACTTGAAATCAATAACTACAAACCAATGTGATCGGATCGATTATTAAAAAGAAATATCCCAAAAAAATCTATAAAAAGAATAAAATTGCACTTAGTTTTCAATTTTTTAATCTATTCACCTTTTTTTTTTCTTTTTGAATTAGATGTGAACATCCTACCTTTTACAATTTGATTTCCATTTTGATGCATTTTTAATATAAAAGATTTTACATTCTTAATAATTAAAAAGAGTTTACAATCTTAATCAAATTGATAAAACAATTATTGTATAAAGTATAAACATAAATTATTTACTCTTATTAGCATAGTTTTAAAAATCGGACCGGTCATCGAACCGGTTAAGGTACTGGGTCAATGGGTCAAAGGTTGAACCGGTGGGTCACTAGTTGAACCGCATGACTCGATTTTTATTTATTTTTATTAAAAAATATTCATATTAAATATATTTTATACTTATAAATTTTAATAAATTCATATATTATTTTAAATTTCAATTTTTCTATCTTATTTAAAATTATTTTTATTTTTATTTTGTAAAAAAATATATAAAAAAATTACATGTTAAACGGTATATTAATACAAATTAAAAATATAAATAATATGTACATATATAATATGCTTGCAATTAATATCACAAAATAATATATGTAATATTTACATAGATATTGCATTATTAAATATATAATTTAAAATTAATAATATACTATAAAAATTATTTAAATTGTATATATTGCAAACAAATATATTAGAACAAGTAGTCATTGTTATATTTAATAAGACTCCTTGCTTTTTCATTAAGAGATTCAATTTTCATTATTATTTTTGTGATTTATGATCCCTTAAAAAAAAATTTAAAAAAAAAAAGTGGTTGAACCAGTTTGACCCACCGGTTCACCGGTTGAACTGGAAAATTAACCGGTTCAATCCGGTTTGAAACGGGTCGACTGCATAACCGATCCAACTTCAGATTCGGACCGGCTGGACTACCGGTTCCTGGTCCATTAAAACACTGCTTATTAGTTTAAAAGTCTTAATAAGACCTCCCAAAAAAATGCCATAGAAAACTGTAGTAATAATGCTGAACTTATAAATCAAAGCGCCCGTGTTAGAATTTGTGCTATTTGTGTTATATTTTCGGCTTAAAATACTTATTAAGTTTAAAACCAAAGCAAAACTTACAATTTTAACTTAAAATTTCTTCAAAAAGTCCCGTTCTATCCTCATCTATTTAGATAGAAGTCAGGATGAAAAAGAAAAGGCTAGTGTAGGTAACATTTTTTTGGTGCATTAATAGGTAACCTTTTGTAGCTTACTCTTGAACCCATTACTAAAAGAGTAATGATGCATTTTTTATATATTGAAAAGAAATTGAAAAAAAAAGAAGGAAAATTGAACTTTAGGGAAAAAAATACTTAAAAATAAAAATAATAACACTTTCACTTTCTCTCAAGTTTAAATTTAAAACTCTTCTTTCAGTTTTTCATTTTTAATACTTTCTAAAGCAAAGAGATCATTTTAGAGGATAACAAAACGAAAAATCTTAATTATCCATGAAAAAAAAATTTAAGAATTAACATTTTAAAATATCTAGATAATACTAATCAATGGGTTGAATAAGATAAGCCCAAATCACAGTAGCAAAAAATCACAAATTGTGTACAACTTCCACAAAGTGGCAACAAGTGAATTTGGTTATTTATTTCATCTTTCCTTCCCCTAGTTCAGCCTCAACTCACATCAATGCAACTCATTGCGTGCAAAATTTCTTCACTTTTCAATTCTCAAAAAAAAAAAATCAGCTTTTGGATCCAAAAAGTACTCAAAAGTTAGTTCAAACCCAAAAAACCACACTAACAGTCAACCAACTGAACCAAAATCAATTTACACAGTCAGATCTATGTATTATCCATGGCCAAAGAGAAATATAATTGCTTTTTATTTGCATACAAAGGTAATAACAACAACAACAACGACAACAACAAAAGACTACAACAATGATGTTCTTTTTTTCCTTTCTTTCTGAGTAAATATACCTCGGAAGGCAAAAGGGGGCCAGATCCCGGCAACCGGTTCAGCCGGTGTAGATGTGAACTTTAAGGGCCAAGATGATAACGGAGT
This sequence comes from Cajanus cajan, assembly GCF_000230855.2. Taxonomy (NCBI): domain Eukaryota; kingdom Viridiplantae; phylum Streptophyta; class Magnoliopsida; order Fabales; family Fabaceae; genus Cajanus; species Cajanus cajan. The sequence continues at coordinate 15,925,675 of NC_138520.1, read as the reverse complement.
AGAGAGCAAAGAAGATGAGTGTGTGAATGAAAATAGCTTTTCCGTTTGTCTTCATGCTACTGAACTCTAGCTGCTTCCCGTTACCGGGAAAAGAAAAGAGCAACCCCGGTTGAAGGAGCACGAACAGGACCACCCCAACCAACACTGGTGCCCAATCAGCCATTTCCTCTCTCTCTCTCTCACCCACAAAACCAAAAATTCAAAACAAAAACGAAAAATCACAGATCCTTCAGACCCAGCAAAAAAAATTGAAAAATGTGGCTTTGGGTAGAGAAAGTAATGGTAAAGGTGGTGGCTTTAGGGGGAAGGTTGATGGTTTGTGTTCTTGGGATAGGGACTCATTAGTGATGAGATTAATGAAGAAAGAGACACTTCGAGATTTGGAAGCGCAAGAAATGGGTGGCTGTGATTCTCTGTGCCGATACTAGGAAATTGCTTTAGATGACTTTTCGCTTACGTTAGATTTTCGGGTATGGATGTTGTCGGGTTCGGGTCGGGTTACTTGGCCCAGCTACATATGATGCCATGAAACATTGAAATTTGAAACTGATTTTGTGATCACTCTCTCTTATCCTTTTGTCTGTGCTCATTGTAGTTATACTTTATCTTAATTCATTTACTTTTATTCATTCTTGGCAAATATAAAGTTTGTATTTTTTTTTTTTGTACTATCAAGTATTAAATATATTTATATTTGTTTAAAATTTAATAAAATATTTTTTAAATGTATATAAAAAATTAATATAAAATTTAATATAAAATAATAATTACAAAATTTAATTGATTAAATTTTATTTTATATAAATTAAAAACTGAATAAAAATGACATAACTATTAAATAAATTTTGAAAAAATCAATTAAAGAGAACAATTAAAAAAAATAGAGCAAGTCAATTAAAGAGAACGGATAGAAAAATAAAACAAGTCAACTAAAGACAACAGAGAGAAAAATAAAACAAGTCAGTGATATTATTATTTACGTATAAGAATTTCAAAAAATAGGAGAATGGAATAGGAACAGTAATACAGTATTATATATGAGCAGTAGTGCAGTATTATTAGGAGAGAAAAGAATGGAGAAGACATGAGCAATTGAGCATAAACAAAAAAAAGAGAAGAAAAACTCACTTGAAAATTCTTGAAACACTTAAAAAGTCACTTCAAACAATCTTCCAAAATCTAATGGGTTTGAATGAGATTATTTTATAAATTTGGTATTTATAAATATCACTAAAAAGTCTTTCAAAATCTCTTTAATACAACAATTCTTTAAAATTTCTAAATTTTTAAGCATCAATGAATTATTTCTAAGTTGTAAAAAGTCTCAAATGAATACCAATAAATTTTAATAAACTCTTTAAAAATCTTGAAAATTTAAATTAAATATCATTAAATTATTTTTAAGTGATATAAAATCCTAATTATATATAAAAAAAAATCTTTTAAAATTCTATAAAATCTTAAACCAATACACCCCTAAAAAAGATATTTTAATATCAAAATCGAGTTCAAACATATTTAATTGTGATCTTTAATAACACCGCCTTTATTGTTGATCCGTGACCACTATTACCGGCTACCACTACACAAGTAAAGCTAAAGAACATAAAGAACCAAAGAAATGGAACCGCCAAGGTTAAGAAAAAGTTGTTTTTGAAAAAAGAAAATAATGCATTCAGCTCATGCGTGCGTGTTTTTGCATGTTTTCTGTGCGTGGTTGGCTGATATATATATTCTGCTTTTGTATCTTCTTTTTCTTCCATCTTCTTTTAATTTTGTTTTCTCCAACTCCCTTGCATAATGGCATAAAGGGGGACAAAAAAGAAATCTGGCTTGTCATTAAGCACTAATGGACAATCATAAGTTTCGTCCACCACACTTTCTTTACATCCTTTAATTTTTAAAATCATTTTATTAGTACAAAATAATTTATTAATTTTTTTATAATTAACTTTTATTACCTTTTAATGTGATTTCTTTTTTAACTGTTTTTTTTATTTATAAGACTAAAACTTATTTAAAGAATTGAATTTAGTATCATTTGAGTCAATGGGTTGCTATCGATTTATGTCTTTGTTTATTGTAATTGAACATAAAAGTCATTTTTAATTTTTATTCTATTGTGGCCATTCTCTAGAACAAGCCTTGCGGGATTATTGACTACCAAAGAAAACGATGCCTTTCTTATCCGGAAAAAGGCACAAAGGGACCCGGATAAAAAGGAGAACAAAGAGATATTAAAGTGAATGATTGATTATTTTTATGCCAAACTTTATAGGATTCCAATTCCCATTGAGGGGTAGAATAGAAAGCCACATAATAATAGTTTAGAACTTCTTTGATCTCTTCAACTTGCTACTCTTCTTTCTTTGTTCTTAGAAGTTTTACAATGAATGATTGGGCTGCTCCACTCATAGCTGCAGCTTTGTTTTGGCTCTTGAGTCCAGGAATGATCTTTCAGTTGCCGGGGAAGAATGCACCCTTTGAGTTTATGAACATGAAGACAACTGTTGCATCCATGTTTGTTCACACGGTTATTTATGGTCTCTTTCTCATGTTGTTCTTCGTTGTTCTTAGTATCCATCTTTATATCTAGACCATGTTACAATAATCTCATCATGTAATCATTGATCAACATGTATGTGCCCTTTTGAATTCACACTTGATTAGTCTTCTTAGTTGGCAACTAATTACTTTCATGAGTAATCTGCTTGGTATTTGTTATTGGAAAGCTAGTGTTTGTTATTGGTAATCTATGTGTGTACAGCTTCTCATGATGATGTTCTTAATACTACCAAGTACCATCTCATGAAGTGAAATATATAGTTTTTTTCTTTTTCTTTTTCTTTTATTTTTTTTTATTTTGCTCCCAATAAACACTACTATTTGGAATTGGATCTTGAATGTGCATTGTTGTTACATTAGTCTTTTTTTATTATTAAAGAAATTCTAAATAAGTTTTGAAATTTTAATTTTGACATCTAAGTTCTTAAACTTAATCATTTATTATTATTTTGGTTAAACAAATGTTAATATATTTTTTTTTACTATAAACGAATGTTAATATTATTACTTATTTCATTTTATTTTAATTTAGAGTGATACCATTGAAAAATTATACTTTTTATTCAATGACTTATTTAAAAAACTAATTTTGATGATAATTTTAGTCTTTTTTTTTTCTCACATATTCTAATTAATACCATTATTTTCCTCTCTTCTCAAAAGTATGGATTTTCAACAATTATTTTATGTTGGGTTGCATTTTTAGTTGAAAAACTAATTATTTGAAAGTAATTTGTGAAGAAAAGAAGTAAAGAGCTTGGCAGGCTAAAAGGAAAAACAATGGCTGTTTGTCTAATTATTTACATATTTTTCCTAAGGTTCTTTTATGCAATATTTTAAGTTTAGAGCATGTATGAATAAATTTATTCAAAGTTACTTTTCAAAGAAAAAAATAAACAAATTTTTCAATAAATTAAGATTAATTTATACACAAATTAATTTTTATTTTTTAAAAAACTATAACTTTTACAAATTAACCTATACATGAGTTAATTTTAAAAATACTTTTAAGATAAATTTACCCCAACATGGTCTTAGTGGGTGTTTGGTTTTCATTTTGAAACGCAATTCTTTCGTCTCTCAATGTTTACATACGAATTTACGTAGAAGCAGCTATTCATTGTTTCAAGTTAAACGTGAAAAACCACGTTAAAACGCGGATGCAAAGAGACGGTTAGTTGCCGTGTGAAATTCAGGTTAATGAATTCTTAAAAGTGGAACTCACTCACTATTCACAATCTGGGTTTTGCAGTGATTTTGTTTTTCAAATCTAGTTTTACGCTAAAGAATTGATTTACACCAACAGCGCGAAGCAGCAAAGTACGGTGCATGGTAAAAACTATAATATCTCATTTAAGTTGTTGGTTTTTTTTTAAAAGTTATTTGTTAAAACAAGTTATAAGTTTAAAATAATAACTTAAACTTATAAATATTTTTTTTAAAAAAAAAATAAACTATTTTTTCATGATTATAATTTAAAATGTATAATTTTTTTAATATTTTTTGTTGATTTATTATATAAAAAAATTAGTTATTTATCTGAAAGAAAATTAAGAACTTAAAAATGCTTTTCAAAAACTTTATATTGACAAATTTTTATTTTAATTATAATAATACTAATATTTTAGTATCTTCAATACATATGCAAAATATTTATTATTTATAATTAAAATTTATAATAAATTATTTTATATAAATATTATGTTTAAATTTGTAAATCATCTTTAGGATTTGTATTAAAAAATATTTTAAATATATAAATCATATTTTAAATTTATTTTAAATATTTTATATTATAACATGATATTATTTTTATTTATTGATAGTTTATTTTAAAAGATGTTAAAATTTAATTCATAAATATTTATGATGAATAAAAAAAATTAAATAAGAAATTAAAAGAAAAACTTTGAAATTACATGTAACTTCATTATATATAATTAAAATTTATAATAAATTATATATATAGCATGTTTAAATATATAAATCTTATTTAAAATACATATGTATACATATTTTTAAATATATAAATTATATTTTAGATTTATAATAAATAATTTATATCATAAAAAGTTATATTTAATATATAAATATCAAAGATAAACAATTATTCATATAGTAGGGTTGGTGCGCGTAGGTCAATAACAAATTTACGTGTTTGACTCATTAAGTTATGGGTTTGTCAAATAAAATTGATTTGTGTGAGAGGCTAAATGTTACTAGGGTTGAAAGTCAATATCAAATTAATTATGTAAATGGACTTATATTATTAAATAAGTGAATGTTCGATTACTAGAAGAGAAAGTCTTTTATTAGAATGATAAATAACGATAAAATAAAATATTTTAATTAAATTAATTAATTTATATATAAATGGATCTTAATAAAAGTAAAATCTAAAAAGTGGTAATCTCATTATCTATTATTATACATGCCATATGCTATTATCCACTTATTAAAGTTATGAGTTGATAACAAAAGTGTAAGAAATATATGTCTAACACTTGACAAAAAAAAAAAAGTGAAATAATTTAGTGTAACACACTCATGGTTATTGAGACAATACAGAGGATCATGTTGCATGATGTAAATCGATACCAAAGGAATGGGACAATAATGATGGTGTGATATCTCAATTTTGTTCAGATTAATATCAAAATTAAAAAATTTAAAAAAACAACAATAAAATAAAAAATAGAAATTTATCTAAAAAAAACATACAAAAAAAAACAAAAAAAAAGAAGAGAGAATGTGCTCCAATAGAAAGAATAGAAGAAGATACACTCATAAAAAGAAATACACTCTAAACTTTTATTTTGGATACTGCAATCAAGATGACTTTTTTTTTTTAATGTTTTTTATAATTGTTATATCAAGATAGGCAATTCAGCTTTTATGCCATGCATGTATGAGGATAGGCCAAGCTAGTTGTTACCTTTGGCAGAATTATTTGGTCTTTTACACCACTCTTCTTCATAAGGTTTGAAACAGACACAAGAACAGGGGGACTATTCACTAAAAAATTCCAACATCTCACATAACGACCTTCTAAGAAAGAAAAAAAAAACCAAACCAAAGCATGTTGTAAAAGATCACAAAAGCTTAAGCACTACACCCATTGTAGGACCCAAGTAAACCTTTTAGATACCATGAAATTCACCTTAAGAAGCAAGGTCATTTGTAGTGATATTCGTTATTGACAAATCTTAATTGTCGTTGATAAAAGATATTGTTTCAACAAGAAAATTATCGTTATATATTGTTACAAGAATAATTCTTGCAAAAAGTTTTTGCAATAATATTTGATGTCATTGTAATTTTTGCATAATTGTTGCTATCATTAGTGATTTGTACTAATTACTAAAGTCATTGTCATATTTTACACATTTTAACCACTATTATTGTTACAAAAGACACATTTCTCATCAGTCAAAATTGTTAGAATAATATAACTTATTTTAACAATTAATATTAATGCAATTGAATATATTTTCTTAACGATTAAATTTATTATAATAAAATATCTTTTCTCGACATAATATGTCTTCCTTAATTATAGCTAATATTTCAGTGAAAGACATAAAACTAAAATGATACTTTGGAATATGATCAACTTTCACTTTTGTCAACTTTGTGTTGGCAATAAAACTAAGTTTGTACTTATAATTTGTAATTTTGAATTTGATATCATTTTTGCCTACCAACAAATTTTTAATGAATAAGGTAGTTCCTTCTTCTAAAATTGGCTTCAACGTAGGTATCAACGCCTTTTTGACGAAAGCATGAATTTTGATAGACTATTAAAATAATATTCATATAGTTAACAAATGGTCTTATGAATTACAATGAAAGCATAAATAAAATAATTTTTTACAAATAAAATATATACTTTTTCATCTAGAAGCAGAATCTCAATATTCTTGACTTCTTTATTTGGATTGTTGTACTAAGTAGTGGTATAAATGGGTTAGGTTGGATTTGATCGAGTTTGGATAAATCCGTTACTTGACCCAATAAAAAATTAACAGGTTGGATTGTGTAAGACCCGTATGGATTCTTTCTTTTCTCAACCCCCTTCCTCTCTAAACTCTCACTCCCACATTCTCTTATCTCACTCTCAATCCTCCCCCTTTTCACTTAGACCTTCCTTTTTCCTGCTACTAGGTGGTGGAACTGAGTGAAGTGGGTTGCTAGCTGGTGTTGAAGTTCTCTATTCTCCTTTCCCGTGTTCAAGCTTCCTTCGTTTTCTCTTTGGGTTCTCTCCGACCCTTGGATTTCTTCATACCGAGGTAAGGGAAGTTAGTATTTTGGTTGCGTTTTTGGCTGGAAAATGGGTTTAGGAACTCATTTGGCTGCTGGTGATTGATTTTGTGTTTGGCTGAGTTGCTGGAAAAAATTGGGGTTTTGGGGTTTTATGGTTTTGAGTCAAAATTTGAGATTTTCTTTGATCTGTTGTTGCATGCGCATAAAGCTGGTACTTTCGAGCTCCTTGATGAAAATGTGGCACTTTGAACCGTTTGCATGTGAGTTTTCTGTGAAATTTTGCAGGTTTTGGAAATTTTTCGAACTTGGGAGAGTTACTGATGAGTTCGCGCTGAGCGCTGTTCTTCGCGCCGGGCGCGCGACCACCAGGAGACTCTGTTTAGGCAAGCCCGCCGGGCGCAAGGCTGTGTGCGCTGGGCGAGCTTGCAAATGGGGGTCTCTGGTTGGCCCGCGTCGGGCGTGACTCGAGCTGCGCTGGGCGCGATATCAAGAGTAACATGTTTTTGGGATACTTGGACTGCGCTAGGCGCACTTTTGGACTCGCTGGGCGCGGAGGCTCCTTGGGAGTCTCTGCCAAGGGCACGCCGGGCGCAATTGTGAATTGCACTGGGCGCGAGACCCTGGTAGGTCTCTGCCTTCCCCACGCTGGGCGCGGGTTAGGCTCCGCTGGGCGCACGAGACTCCTTGAGTCTCTGCCAGACAGGCGCTAGGCGCAATTCGGAATTGCGCCAGGCGCGGGAGAGCCTTGGTGCTCTCGGGTTGAGTCGCGCTGGGCGCAACCTCGAGTGCGCCGGGCGCGCAAGGAGATGATGATCTATAGGATGTTGACTGTGGAGTTGTGCCGAAAGTGTTAATCAATGATGTTATATGCTGAACCAAGCGAATTTGATAAATATGTTGTGATGATTAGGGGATTAAGCTGAGATAAATATGTTAGTTGTATTAGAGGTGTATTGTTGAGCTGGAATCAATGGATTAATAAGAGAAATTATATAGTATAGCGGAATTATAGACCGTTGGGATGAATTGTAGAAAGTAATAATTGTGTTGAATTGCTGTGCTGTGCTGTGCTGTACTGTGCTGAGATATGCTGGGTTGGGTGATATTATAGCCGCTAAGTCGGTGCTGTTGTTAGCCACACATGTGGTGCTGATTCTAACCGCTAAGGCGGTGCTGTTGTTGCTGCTTTGCGGTGCCGTTATAGCCACTAGAGTGGTGCTGTTGTTGCCGCTTTGCGGTGCCGTTATAGCCACTAGAGTGGTGCTGTTGTTGCTGCTAAGCAGTGCTGATATTGCCGCATTGCGGTGCTGATATTGTTGAGTGGTATAAGCTGTACAAGTGTGCTGATAACTGTATCTGTTGTTATTTATATTGACATTTATATAATTGTATGCTGAATTTTAATTTCACTAGCTTACCCTTTTGTTGTTTTCCATGTTTTTGGACTGCGATGATCATACTGTGTATGGGAGCAGGGCAGGAATAGATGTGCGTCTTGTGGTGAGGTTGGTGGACCTTGCAGCTGTTTTGCTTGGCGATGTTGTTTTGCTTGTGGCTACGTGGGATAGTAGCATTTGGTTGTATTTTTTCTTTAGTACACTTTAACTCTAGTCAGACTGGAACCTTGTATATCTATATATTCTAGATCCTATATTCATATACTTGTTCTATCTGTCTGGTGTTTCTAGTGTGCTATGCCGGGCGTAGTGACCAGTCGGGTCGTTACACTTTAGTGGTATCAGAGCAGTTCGAGTCTAGTGGATACTCTTTGGGGGTGGTCCCTTTAGGCTTTTTGCTGTGTTAGCTCTGTGCTGTGTTGTTTTGTTGTGATGTCTGCTGTGCTGAAAATTGCTGTGCTGAAATTGTTGTGGTGATTTGTTGTGCTGTTGATTTGGTGTGGTTTAGTTATTGTTTACTAAAGATGTTGTTACCTTTGTAGAAGATGACTAGGACAAATGAGCAGATAGCCCGTGCCCTAGAGATGTTGGCCATGGCTATGCAATAGCAAAATGCCTATTTTGCTAGGATGGAGGCTGAGAGAGCTGCAGCTGGTGCAGCAAGACCTGCAGGGTCACAGGAGAGCCGGGATCTTGCTGAGTTCCGGAAGTGTAATCCTCCACAGTTTGCAGGAGATGCGGATCCAGAAGTGGCTGACCGCTGGATCCGTGAATTAGAGAAGATCTTTACAGTACTGGGATGTCCTCCAGAGAGGAGGTTAGCATACGCTATATACATGCTTGTTGGGGAGGCTGAGCATTGGTGGAGAGGCACCTATCAGATGCTTGCTGCTAGGGGAGTTACAGTTGATTGGGAGTGCTTCCGGACAGTGTTTATGGAGAAGTTCTTCTCGGAAAGCGTGAGGCATGCCAAGGAGGCAGAGTTTATGCGATTGCATCAGGGTGGGATGACAGTATCAGAGTATGCGATAAAATTCGAGCACCTAGCCCGTTTTTATTCGCAGGGTATGCCTGAGGCTTGGAAATGCAGGAAATTTGCAGATGGATTGAAGTATGAGCTGAAGAGGATGGTGGTGCCTATGGCCATCACGGAGTTCCCAGCCTTAATGGAGAAGGCGAAGGTAGTTGAGCAGTTGGAAGGTGGCAACCGTGCGGTGAGGACTATTGGGGGACCATCTGGGTCCAAGAAGGGTGAGAGTCAGAGGAAACCGTATGACAGGCCACAACCACAGCAAGGGGGTTCTGTTTCTAGGCGATCTTCCAGTGCTGCTAGTGGAGGTAGATAGAGTGGAGGTGCTACTCTGAGATGTTTTAGGTGTGCTGGGCCCCACTTTATCAGGGACTGTCCGCACACGGAGAGTCGTTGCTTCAGATGTCATCAGATGGGCCACGAATCGGCAAATTGTCCTACGAGGGATAGACCAGAGAGGAGCACTCAGAGGAGTAATGTACAGAGGACTGATACTCAGAGGAGTAGTGCACAGAGAGCTGATACACAGAGGGGTGACAGACCTACTACTGCTGGTAGGGTATTTGCTTTGACGGGTGCTGAGGCTTCGACTTCTTCTGATCTTGTGAAGGGGAAGGGCAAGGCCGCTGGTAAGGATGTGATGATTCTATTTGACTCTGGTGCTACGCATTCATTTATATCATATGCATGTGCTGCTTTGTTGGGTGTGCCTGTGTGTGAGTTGGGGTTGAGACTACTTGTGTCGACGCCCGCTTCTACTTCTGTGATTGCTTCTGAATTATGCGTGGGTTGTCCAGTTGTGGTGAATGAGAAGAAGTACAAGGTGAACTTGATTTGTTTACCTTTGGTGGATATTGACATAATCTTAGGGATGGATTGGTTGTCTGCCAATCGCATCCTTATAGACTGTGCCAATAGGCGGTTAATCTTTCCTCAAGAGGAGGATGAGCTGTTGATCTCAGCTGTCCAAGCTGAGTCCTTGCTGAGGGATGGGGCAGAGTGCTGTCTTCTGCTTGCTGCCACGAGTGTGGAGACCGAGAGGATCTTAGCTAGTATCGATGTGGTGAGGGAGTATGCCGAGGTGTTCCCTGACGAGGTGCCTGGGTTGCCTCCTGTTAGGGAGATGGAGTTCAGCATTGACTTGGTTCCAAGTGCGGGACCAGTGTCAGTAGCTCCCTATAGGATGGCTCCTGCTGAGCTGGCTGAGCTGAAAGGTCAGTTGGAGGACTTATTGGAAAAGCAGTTGGTGCAACCGAGTGTTTCGCCGTGGGGTGCCCCTGTGTTGTTGGTAAAGAAGAAGGATGGGGGTAGTCGACTGTGTGTTGATTACCGGCAGCTGAACAAATTGACCATTAAGAACAAATATCCACTTCCCCGGATAGATGACTTAATGGATCAACTGAGGGGCGCGTCGGTGTTTTCTAAGATTGACTTGAGGTCAGGATATCACCAGATTAGGGTGAAGGAGGGTGACATACCGAAGACTGCTTTCAAGACTAGGTATGGTCACTATGAATATGTTGTGATGCCGTTCGGTGTGACCAACGCCCCCGCAGTGTTCATGGACTACATGAACAGGATCTTCCGGCCGTTCTTGGATAAATTCGTGGTAGTGTTTATTGATGATATCTTAATCTATTCAAGGACCCCGGAGGAACATGGAGAGCACTTGAGGACAGTGTTGGAGATTTTGAAAGCGAAGCAATTGTATGCTAAGCTTTCAAAATGTGAGTTCTGGTTGGATGAGGTGAAGTTCTTGGGCCACGTGATTTCAGCTGAGGGGATTGCTGTTGATCCGGCTAAGGTGGAGTCGGTATTGCAGTGGGAGCGCCCGAGGACTGTCACGGATATACGGAGCTTTGTGGGCTTAGCGGGTTACTATCGGAGGTTCATTGAAGGGTTCTCTAGGATAGTAGCGCCTCTGACCCAGTTGACGAGGAAGGAGCAGCCGTTTATTTGGACAGATGTCTGTGAGCGGAGCTTTGAGGAGTTGAAGAGAAGGTTGACTACTTCTCCTGTGTTGGTGTTACCGGATTCTGGTGAGCCTTTTGACGTGTACTGTGATGCTTCTCATCAGGGTCTGGGGTGTGTGCTGATGCAAAACGGGAGAGTGGTGGCATATGCTTCAAGGCAACTGAAGACTCATGAGAGGAACTATCCCACTCATGACTTAGAGTTAGCAGCTGTGGTGTTTGCCTTGAAAATTTGGAGGCATTATTTATATGGTGCTCGGTTCAACGTTTTTAGTGATCACAAGAGTCTGAAGTACTTATTTGATCAGAAAGAGCTGAACATGAGGCAGAGGCGGTGGATGGAGTTTCTGAAGGATTATAATTTTCAGTTGATGTATCATCCGGGCAAGGCCAATGTGGTGGCAGATGCACTAAGTAGGAAATCCATCCACATGTCGAACATGATGGTGAGGGAGCTGGAGCTGGTTGAGAAGTTCAGAGATTTGAATCTCTGTGTGAAGTTAGCTCAGGATCACATTAGTTGTGGGGCAGTTACCATAACTAATGAGTTCTTGAGGCAGGTTGGACTCAAGCAGTTGCAGGATGAGGAATTGGTGAGACTTCTTGGTTTATTGGGCACCGAGAAAGCTGCTGGTTTTGAGCTGGGAGAAGATGGGATCTTGAGGTTTAGGGGCAGGATTTGCCTACCTCAGGATGCTGAGCTGAAGAGAGCTGTGCTGGAGGAGGGCCACAAAAGTAGACTTAGCATACACCCAGGTATGACTAAGATGTACCAAGACCTCAAGAAGACTTTCTGGTGGTCTGGTATGAAGAGGGAGATAGCTGAGTATGTGGCGGTCTGTTTGACCTGTCAGAAGGCAAAGGTTGAGCATCAGAAGCCGAGTGGGTTAATACAACTGATGGAAATTCCGGAATGGAAGTGGGATAGCATTACTATGGATTTCATTGTGGGGTTGCCTAGGTCCGCTAGGAATAGTGATGCTATCTGGGTAATTCTTGATCGGTTAACCAAGTGTGCGCATTTCTTGCCTGTCAACATGAAGTGGTCCTTAGAGAAGCTGACACAGTTGTATGTGAGGGAGATAGTACGGTTGCACGGGGTGCCTTCCAGTATTATTTCCGACCGAGATCCGAGGTTCACTTCCAGATTCTGGCAGAGTCTACACCAAGCTTTAGGCACAAAGCTGAAGCTGTGTTCTGCTTATCATCCGCAAACGGATGGTCAGTCGGAGAGGACAATCCAGTCCTTGGAGGATCTGCTGAGGGCTTGTATGTTAGATCACTTGGGTAGTTGGGAGGAAGTATTACCGCTTGTGGAGTTTACTTACAACAACAGTTTCCATGCTAGTATTGGGATGGCGCCGTTTGAAGCCTTATATGGTAGGAGATGTAGGACTCCTCTGTGCTGGTATCAGGATGGTGAGTCAGTGGTTGTGGGACCGGAGTTGATCCTACAGACTACTGAGAAGGTGAAGATGATTCAGGAGAAAATGAGGACTGCCCAGAGTAGGCAGAAATCATATGCTGACAAAAGGCGTAAGCCTTTGGAGTTTGCTGAGGGGGAACATGTGTTTCTGAAGGTGACTCCGACTTCTGGTGTGGGTAGAGCGCTGAAGGCTCGGAAGTTAACACCAAGATTCGTGGGTCCCTATCAGATAATACAGCGTGTGGGTCCGGTTGCTTATCGGTTGGCTTTGCCACCGTCTCTTTCAAACCTACACGATGTATTTCATGTGTCCCAGCTGAGGAAGTATGTGCATGATCCGAGTCATGTGGTGGAGCTGGATGATGTACAAGTGAAGCCGAACTTGACTTTTGAGAAGTTGCCAGTAGCTGTGGTGGATCATATGCTGAAGGAGCTGAGGGGCAAGTCCATTGCTCTGGTGAAAGTATTGTGGGATGCAGCTACTGGTGAGGCTACTTGGGAGGTTGAGCAGCAGTGCAGGGAGCGATACCCGTTTCTTTTCCCAAGTGAGTCTGTTTTCGGGGACGAAAACTCCTGTTGATGGGGAGGTTGTAAGACCCGTATGGATTCTTTCTTTTCTCAACCCCCTTCCTCTCTAAACTCTCACTCCCACATTCTCTTATCTCACTCTCAATCCTCCCCCTTTTCACTTAGACCTTCCTTTTTCCTGCTACTAGGTGGTGGAACTGAGTGAAGTGGGTTGCTAGCTGGTGTTGAAGTTCTCTATTCTCCTTTCCCGTGTTCAAGCTTCCTTCGTTTTCTCTTTGGGTTCTCTCCGACGCTTGGATTTCTTCATACCGAGGTAAGGGAAGTTAGTATTTTGGCTGCGTTTTTGGCTGGAAAAGGGGTTTAGGAACTCATTTGGCTGCTGGTGATTGATTTTGTGTTTGGCTGAGTTGCTGGAAAAAATTGGGGTTTTGGGGTTTTATGGTTTTGAGTCAAAATTTGAGATTTTCTTTGATCTGTTGTTGCATGCGCATAAAGCTGGTACTTTCGAGCTCCTTGATGAAAATGTGGCACTTTGAACCGTTTGCATGTGAGTTTTCTGTGAAATTTTGCAGGTTTTGGAAATTTTTCGAACTTGGGAGAGTTACTGATGAGTTCGCGCTGAGCGCTATTCTTCGCGCCGGGCGCGTGACCACCAGGAGACTCTGTTTAGGCAAGCCCGCCGGGCGCAAGGCTGTGTGCGCTGGGCGAGCTTGCAAATGGGGGTCTCTGGTTGGCCCGCGCCGGGCGTGACTCGAGCTGTGCTGGGCGCGATATCAAGAGTAACATGTTTTTGGGATACTTGGACTGCGCGCACTTTTGGACTCGCTGGGCGCGGAGGCTCCTTGGGAGTCTCTGCCAAGGGCACGCCGGGTGCAATTGTGAATTGCGCTGGGCGCGAGACCCTGGTAGGTCTCTGCCTTCCCCACGCTGGGCGCGGGTTAGGCTCCGCTGGGCGCACGAGACTCCTTGAGTCTCTGCCAGACAGGCGCTAGGCGCAATTCGGAATTGCGCCAGGCGCGGGAGAGCCTTGGTGCTCTCGGGTTGAGTCGCACTGGGCGCAACCTCGAGTGCGCCGGGCGCGCAAGTAGATGATGATCTATAGGATGTTGACTGTGGAGTTGTGCCGAAATTGTTAATCAATGATGTTATATGCTGAACCAAGCGAATTTGATAAATATGTTGTGATGATTAGGGGATTAAGCTGAGATAAATATGTTAGTTGTATTAGAGGTGTATTGTTGAGCTGGAATCAATGGATTAATAAGAGAAATTATATAGTATAGCGGAATTATAGACCGTTGGGCTGAATTGTAGAAAGTAATAATTGTGTTGAATTGCTGTGCTGTGCTGTGCTGTACTGTGCTGAGATATGCTGGGTTGGGTGATATTATAGCCGCTAAGTCGGTGCTGTTGTTAGCCACACATGTGGTGCTGATTCTAACCGCTAAGGCGGTGCTGTTGTTGCCGCTTTGCGGTGCCGTTATAGCCACTAGAGTGGTGCTGTTGTTGCCGCTTTGCGGTGCCGTTATAGCCACTAGAGTGGTGCTGTTGTTGCTGCTAAGCAGTGCTGATATTGCCGCATTGCGGTGCTGATATTGTTGAGTGGTATAAGCTGTACAAGTGTGCTGATAACTGTATCTGTTGTTATTTATATTGACATTTATATAATTGTATGCTGAATTTTAATTTCACTAGCTTACCCTTTTGTTGTTTTCCATGTTTTTGGACTGCGATGATCATACTGTGTATGGGAGTAGGGCAGGAATAGATGTGCGTCTTGTGGTGAGGTTGGTGGACCTTGCAGCTGTTTTGCTTGGCAATGTTGTTTTGCTTGTGGCTACGTGGGATAGTAGCATTTGGTTGTATTTTTTCTTTAGTACACTTTAACTCTAGTCAGACTGGAACCTTGTATATCTATATATTCTAGATCCTATATTCATATACTTGTTCTATCTGTCTGGTGTTTCTAGTGTGCTATGCCGGGCGTAGTGACCAGTCGGGTCGTTACAGATTGGGTCAGGTTTTTGCAATTTTTTTTAAAACTCAACACAATCACAAATGGATTGGGTTGGGTTGAGTTAATCGGGTTAACATAATTAAATTTATTTATTTTTTTATAAAAATTTAAATATTTCAAAATAAATATAAATCATTTGATACATTGTTGCAAATACAATTAGGGGTGGGTAGATGGACCCGGGTTCGCGGACCGGTCCGTAAGTCCACGAATTTCGCGGATAATGGACTCATTTTTTTCAACTCCGTATGACTATGTCTAATTTTTGAGCCCGACCCGCGAAGTCCGCAGGCTCGCGAGCTAGTCTGCGAACTTCACTAATTAATATTTTTAAATATTACGATTTTAATATTAAGTTGTGTATTTAATTTTTTAAATTATTATGACATTAAAATTATGTTTAGTTGGTATGTATTTGTCATTTGAATTACTTTTATGACATTTTGATGCTTTTATTATTGAAAGTTTGGTTCTATTATTTAAGTATTTGTAATTATTTTTATTTTAATATTTAATATTTAGTATTTTAAATCATTTTAACTATTGATAAATTTTAGTATGATAAAATTTAGCTTATAAATAAAAAAATATTTTTTCTTCTAATTTTATGTATTTTTATTTTTTAAAAATTTATTTTTTTTAACCATTATCTAGGCCCGCGGACTGGTCCGTTATCTGCGAATTTTGGCAAACCGGATACGGACTTAAAAAATAAGTCCATTTATTTTACGGACTGGACTTATTTGGCCCGTATAAAACGCAGGTTTTACGAACCGGGCCTTAAACGGGCCGGACCGATCCGTATACCCACCCCTAAATATAATGTTATCAACGTATAAAACAAATAGTGATACAAATTTAATTCTAAAATAAAATTATTAATTTTTTATATTATTATCAGCTAAAAAAACTAACATTAATTAATACAAAATAAAATTTAAAATATATATATTATATTGTTACAATTTTACTAACCTAAAACATAAAATTCGTTATTAAGTAAGAGTAATAGTAAATATTATCCTAAACAAATGATTACTCAAATATTATTATTATTATTATTATTATTATTATTATTATTATTATTATTATTATTATTATTATTATTATTATATATGACTTGGTTGGGTTGGGTAACAGGTTGAAAATAGAAAACTCGTTACCCGACCCGTATAGTGTTGAGTTTTGGTAGAATTCGGTTAGGTCTAACTCGAACATTAAAAAAATCTAATTTTAACTTATTGGATTGGTTTGGGTTTGTTCATGTTCGTGAATTACCCGTACCTGCTTACACACTTAATTAGGAAAATGCTAGATTATTATGCTTAAGTTATCTTAATCATAAATTCATATAATTTATGATTTAAGTTTATAATTTAGCTTTGGTATTATAAGTAAAAATAATATATAACTAAATTTCATTTTAGATTTAATCTTTTAAATATATATTAATTTTATTAAGCTTAACAACATAATATTGTTATTTTAAAAGTTGGATGAGATTAAAAAAAATTATAATTAAAACTGAAAGTACATAACCATGAAATTTGGATATGATCTTAAAAGAGTTTTTGTTTATATAAAATGTGTGTAGTCATGAAGATGAAAAGTGGATACCCAAATATTTTGATAGTTTTTCATGTTCATACTTGAAATGAGAATTGATTGTTAGATGTAACAACTCGCCAGGTCTCACACTGTTTATAGCGTCTAGATACAAGCATAAAATAAAATATCACTACTAAACAATTATATATACAATGAGAATACACAACTAAAAAGTCTCGTAATATATATCACTGAAAGTAGGGAATAATACCCTATACAACAACTAGGTAGTCAAATGCTACCAATCAACTAAATAAAACGCCAGCTCTCCTCCTAAGTCTCAACCAAAAAGAAGTTCACCCAGTCTAACAGAGCACCTAATCCTGATTTGCTCGCATACTAAGGTATGGTCATTGCAGTCCCCACCACAAAGGGAAAACATGCTAGGGTAAGTTCATAACAATAATCATAAAAACAAATGTCAACATATAATAAACAACAATAGAATCCAACTTTCAACTTGCAACTTGAAGTAACAACAACATATACAACATCATTTAATAGCAACAACATTTTCAACACATCGTACTTTACTCAAATTGGCCACTTGTAATCGGTATAGCTCGGCTTGACTCCTATACCGTGGTCGCTTCATACATGTGTGCCTCGACCTTGCCCACACATGGGACCAACTAAGTCCTAGAGGAGAACAACACATCATCCACTCCAAGGGATAACTTCCCAAGGAGGTTTTTTCAACAAACTGGGTTCTTAGAGCACCACAACTATCTCAATCTGCACAATGAGATGAGAAACTTTGAAAACTTCTCCTCTAGTCCTAGTGATCAACAACTCATCATCACAACACAACCACACAATTTTTATCACAATAGTTCAACTATCAACTCCTTCATGCAACATTATATGCAACTTGAATGCAACATCAACTAATGTGTCGTCATGCATATATAACTATGAGATCTCCAACAACTGAGGTTGAGTAGTCTAGGTGACATAAACCCTACTGAATCCAACGTTTGACCTATCTCAACCAGGTCAGGTATAGGGCACCGTTAGGAACTCTAAAGAGAACTAGGTATAGACAACAATAGGCGATTGCTCAGGTGTGCCACTCAGACTCGGAGGTTCAGTACTACTTTCAGGGCAGAAGGGTTTGGGTGTGGGCCTACCACGACCTTGGGTAGCATTACCAATCCACATATGGAATTAGCCCACTCACTATCCTTCAAGTACCACGCACCCTCCAGTACCTAGTCAAAGACTACATCTCTAACTAGATACCTTACTCAAATTGGTCATTCAACCATGACATGGATCAACTACTTCCATGTCGCCCACACAGTACTAAGGGATTCAACTTTAAAAATAACATTCAACTTATCACCTTAGTACTATGTATCTCAACGTAGGACATATATCTTCATCATATGTCCCCAACTTTACAACTTTACAACAATAGGCATCTTTATACAACTTTACAATAATAGGCATCATAATGTCAACTTGAATAAATAACTTGAGCAACTATAGTCATCACAATATCAACTTTACGAATTCACAACTATAAACATTCTTCATTCAGTTTTACAACAATAATTATCTTGATAACTTTGAATCAACTCAATACAACTTAACAACATTAAACAACTTTACAAAAATAATCTAATTCAACTTATACATCTTGACTTATTAATAATTCAACAATAAACAACATGTAAACAACTTAAGCCAACAACTACTCAACTTATCTTTATCAGGCAACTTAGAAACTTTACAACGTTATAAACAACTTCAACAACATACAACATATTCAACACAAAATACAAATCAACCAACATGTTTAAAATTCATCTATCATGCCAACTTACACAACATAAATCAACTTAAATCAACTTAAGCACCCAAAAACAGCTTTCAACTTAACCAAATCACTTATTGTGAAATGACATCCTTCACATAAAATAGTGTATCGGGAGTTATACTACTCCTATCATGCTCATCCTTATCTCATATGAAAGATAAAAAGATTTCCTACAACTCTTATGAGTACATCAAGTCCTAATTTCATCACCTACGTACCTTGTTAAAAATTGTAAAAACCAAACAACTAACCTAAATCCTGACAGCTTGACCTTTGCTCACTAAAAAGGTCATAATTGGAGTTATAGACCTCTATTTTGGGTTATTCCAACGCCATTGGAAAGCTAAGATCCAAGGATACATATTTCATGAAGACCACAAAGTCAAATTTTGAAATAAAAAAAGCACTCAGCGCCTCCAAAGCGCTTAGCGGTTCCCAAGCTCTCAATGCTTTACCTCTAGGAATTCTCCCCTAGCATGCGGCACCCAAAGGGCCCAGCCTTTTCAAAGGGCACAATCATTTCCCAAAGCGCTCAGCCATTCCTAACGGCTCAGCCCTTTGCCTCCAAGGAATGCTCCCCTTGCCCGCGGCCCCCAAAGGGCTCGACCGTTTATGACAGAAACACAGTTTCTTCACCATTTTTGAACTACAACCTGCATTCAGAAAATTCCCAACACATGCAACCACCTCCAAACAATTACCACTATATCAAACAGCTAAAAGCAACTCAAAACAACAACATGCAATTATAGGATCACCATAAATCATCACTTTTCTATTCCAAACCAAAAACCCAATTTTAACTACAATCCGCACCCAACAACTCAACTATCTCAAGGAAAAACAAATAGCGTGAAGCTTCCCTAACCTCGGAGAACAATGAGTCTGGGTTCGAGCTCGGGGAAGAGAAAGATGAAGAAAAGGAATATTCGTGCTTCCAGCTAGCAACTCACATCTCTACTCGGCACAATTGATGGGTTGGATTCTCAACAGAGCAAAAGCCAGCAAGAAAGCAAAGGCTGGGAGAATGTTGATGGTTGTTGAGACCCCAATGTTTGCAAGAGTTGCCATTTCAAGAGTCCAGAGAGAGACAGAGATGATGATGGGGTTTGGAAGAGCAAGAGAAGAATGAGAGGGAAGAGAAGCAACATTGCAGGTCTTACATTAGACATTGAATGACACAATATACTCAGAAGAGAATGAGTAGATATAAAAGTGCATAGAAAATGACATACACATGCCTCAAGTATGTAATTAAATTGTTAGAAGTTGATGTACCAAAGCAGGTTTATGTAATATTATTTAATGTGTTTTAGGCGAGAAAAATGACATGGAGAACTAATTGAATTTATAATTATTAAGATACTAACCAATGGAATTGAAAATTTATAAAGTTGTTATTACTTTTTACATGCATTTTTCTTTATTTTTATCTTTAGATATATTGGTAAAAAAAAAAGTAGAATATAAATATAGAAGTATAATTATCTTTAAAAATTGAACATCAAAAAAGGTGATATCTTTTTTATATATTATTATAAATATACTATTATAGATTTATGCAATATTTTATTTATTAATTATAAATATATGTGAAATTTTGGTGTGTTTTATACATATTGGTGAAAAAAAATTAGAACACAAATATAGAAATATAATCTATAATATATATATATATATATATATATATATATATATGGAATATGTTAATAAATTTACATAATTGAACTATTTTTGTATTTCGTCATGTGTAAAAAGTGAGGTTATTAAAGTGTTTTTTTACAAACACTTCTTTTTTAGTTTTTTTTTTAATTTTTTAAATTAAAAAATAAAATTTGTTTAAAATCTAAACTGAAATTATAATAAAAATAGAATATTTTGTTTTGTAACTAAATTTATAAAGAATTAGAATTAAAATTTAAAATAAATTAGAGATATAAAAATAATTTGAATTAAATTATCCTAACTGAAATTTGTTATTTTCTATTTATCTTTTTTACTTTAAATTATATTTTTTATTTTCTATTTATTTATAATTTACTGATTTTTCTAGGAGTATTGTCTCATGGTCTTTTAGAACCTTATGTTCTAGAATATCATCATCTTTCTTGGGAACAATAAGAGTATTGTACCAACACTTGACTTAGAATCACACTATGATTTGTGCACTATTGTAAATAGATAATTAACATTAAAAAAACTCACACTCAAGGCGATTTTTCTTTAAATATATATACATTCTTTTTTAATTTATACACTTTATAATTGTCATTCTCTGTCAAAGTTTTCCTATTTGTTTAATTGACAATTACCTTTATTATGCTTGCCAATAAAAAGATTATTGTGGTGTTTTCTTGAATTTTATGTCATGAAAGTCATAAAGTTTATGGATTATTTGTTGTTATTATTCTATTTTAAAGTTATTTTTGGTGCATGATCAACTTGAGTTTAGTAAGAATATTGTTGCATAAGAAGTGAAAGAAGAGTTAGAGAGTAATATGACAATATTTTGACACTCTTTAAATGATAATTATTATCATTTAGCAAAGAGACCGCTTAATATCTTAGATCGCTTATATACTTGATAGATTTGAGGTGTATATTTTGAAATATACTTTAGTTAAAATTTTATATTTAAGTGTTGTTATTTTAAATGTTATTGGAATATTTGTTCAACATCTTTTATTTTTGTAATGTCTTTCTATTCTATTAATTATTTATAAATGTCATTTTGATATGGTAGGGCTTCCTTTTTCTACAATTTTAACTGTGTGAGTTACTTATGATAGTAAACTAGTAGAATATTACTTACTAAAGTTTAAAACCATGTACTAATAAAGATTAATAATGATTTAAAAATTTATTAAATTTAAAGATTATGTTTGATTTAAAGTTGAAATATAAGATATAAAAATAATGAAACGCATGATGACTTTAAGCAAAAGATTATTTAAAATAGTTTATACGAAAATGCTAAATCTATTATATGAAAATTAAGTCACTAAAATAATTTCAAAAAAGATAATTATATTATAATAAAATAAAATCATCTAACTAAATCTTTAATCCTAATCCATAAACCATAAAGTTTTAAATATTAAATATAAAAACTTTTTTTTTTAATTTTTAAATCATCTCAAAATTTAAAATATGTCAATTATAAAAAATTACCACAATATTTATGAAATTTGTAAATCATTTTTACCAATAGATAATTCTATTATAAAAAAATAATTACTAAAAACATTGATAAAATATAATTGAGACTAAAAATATTGAAGGTTTAATGATGGAATCATGCCTAGGAAGGCAAAGAGTGACACATTGAAGGAGCCAAGAGGAGTTGGCTAGACATAAAGGGTTGGGCCAGTCAAGGCCCAATGGGCCCGATGGGCTTGGAAGGTCCAAGTTGAGCTTCACATGGGCCACATCTTGTTATAGCTATTTTCTTATGTTTTGTATATATCATGTTAGTATAGGTTTCCTATATTTTGGGTCTTGTATTTTGGATCATTTAGGATAGCATTTTAGGCCATAGGCTTATTGGGCCTAGTTTTGGGCTTCATGGGCCTTTGGGCTTTTGGTACCCAATATTGGGCTCATTTTCATTCTTGTAATTTTTCATTTCCATTGTATTTAGGCCATTAGCATAGGAATTTAAAGGAACTAAGTATTAGGCATAAATCATAGAAATCTAATTACATTTAGGAGTAATTAGAGTTTCATTTGAGTCACATGGTTTGTGCCAAAGGGGGTTGCACATGTGAACACTTAAATGAACTCCAAATTAGCTCTAAATGCAATTAAGTTTCTAGAAAGGGTGGCTGCACATGGAGGATGCAAGTGGACGTCCAAATTTGAATTCAAATTCAAATTTGAATTCAAAATTGGCGCCACTTGTTGTACATGGAGTTGGCGCCATTTCACATGGATCTGTGGCCTTTATATTTTAGTTCCCTTCAATCTTGTAAACACTTTGAATCATGAATGAGATTTTCTGAAAATTATTCAGCCAAGTCTCTCCCTCAAAGTCACCTTGACTGAAAGTTTCTTAGCTTTCTTCTAGGAAATTAGGTCAAACTTTGTGAGCAATCTTTTGCTCTTTTAGCTCAAGTGCTTCCTTCTCCTTCCATCTTCATCTTCTTCTTTCCTTCTGTGAACAATCCAACTCTTCATCACCTCAAGGAAGTGATCATAAGGCCGAGCAACTCAAGGAGTGGAGAACATCAATCCTTTCCACTTGGAGTTGCCATCATTTAAAAAATAATTTCTGAAACATTGATGAACTAAAATCACAATTCACCCAAATTTTTACATGTAACTGCCATGTCAATCTAGTAGTCTATCTTATTGCTAATATCACTACCACATCTTCACTTAGTAATGTTACTTATGGTAGGGATGATAATTAATGGGGTGGGTATGGATTTCTCTATACCCGTTCTTATCCTTATTTCCATACCCTATTTTCATATCCTATGTCCATATTCGTTTCCAAATTTGATGGGTATAAAATTTGCATTTCTATCCCTGTATCTGTTGAGTATCGGGTATATCAGTGATTATCTTCTATCTGTCCAAAAATTAATTAAATATATTTTTTTGCAAAAAAAATATAAAAACTAAGAATTTCAACATAAATAATAATTACAAAATTACATTAATTAAACTTTATTTGACATAAATTAAAAATAGAATAAGAAATTACATAAATTTTAAGTAATTTTTTTAAAAATAAATTAAATATTTATAAATTTTAAACAGATATAGGTACAAGATGAGTATGAATATATCTATCTTGTCCTCGTACCTAATTTAATGAATCGGTTATTACTTGTACTCGTACTTATGTTTGATCAAATTGAGTATTTTTTGTCAAAGTTAGAACGAATTGGGACATTGCTCATAAATACATATTTATTTACTATCCTTACTTTATGATAGACAAGGACAAATTAAACTAAGATGTGATGATTCACAGCAATTTAAAGATTATAAATTATTTAACAAATATATATATACGTGTTAAATTTTATATTAAATACTTATAATTTGTATTTTTTTTAAATATTTATAAACATACTTTTTAAAATATTTGCCATTATAAATGTTAATTGTTTGTTTCACATGTCACCGATGACTTTCATGAATTTATTATAAAAATTGATATGTACCTTACTAATAAAGTTTTACAAAAAGGTTCTATTAATTATGTTATAAAAAACTATTGAACCAAAATAAATTACATTACTCACTTTATTATCTTTTACAATAATAGTAACCAATAACATTGAAAATAAATTTGTCCTCATATTATTAGAAAAGTAAGAGAAAAAGAAGGATATGTCGTGTCATTGATATTTGGCCCGAAAGAATTTTGGCAAACCATAACATCAGTTCATTATAAAAATAAAATAATACTTTCAATTATAATTTCATATTAATTTGAAAATCGAATCCCAAATTTTAATTGATTAATTTGAAGATCAAATCATTCATGTTAACAATTTCTAAAAAGTATTATAAAAAAAAAGAAGCTAAAAAGGTCCTACCAATAATAATTTGTAACCGGTTTTACATAAAATTACGCTAATAACCATTAAGCTCAATTTTAAAAAGAAAAACAAGAATTGAATCAATTGTTGCACTAGAAACTGAAACAAGAAGTTCCATTGATTCACACCCTTGCTTCCAAGAAATTTATTGAAAGAAGGAAGAAAAGAAAAGGACATAACAAAGAAAACAAGTTACATTATCCCTGAATACAAACCAAACCAAGTGAAACAAAACTATGTAAAGTGTATACATGAGGATATTGAGGGCATGTAGGTATATATATATCAAGTGATGATTTACCCCATGTACATGTGGATCCCAACAGCCAACATGAAGATGCAAACGAGAGCAAAGTAGAGGATAGCATGGACCAGTATAGATAAGCCACTGGTTTGAAAGTTACCAAACTCTATGAACCTTCCTCTTCCAGGTATTTGGACCAGAAGTCCTGGAGTGAGAAGAATGAAAAGCACCACAGACACAAACACTGGCCCCCAATCTCCCATTTTCTCCTTCTCCTTCTTCTATTTCTCTTTGTACTTGATCTCTTAATTTCACTATCTATATATGTGAATTAATATGGTAGTTGCAATGACAATGAGTGGAGGACTTAAAAAGGAAATGGGGGTGGCTCAAAGGTGGTGATCACTTTGGAAGAAGAGACAAGCAAATGATGACATGGAAAAAGCAAAGGTTATAGGATGAAGCTATTCTGATTCATATTTTACATCTCACACCCACACGCACGCCACCCATACTAAAATTAAAGGAAGCTTCATATCCTTGTAAGGCACACGTACTACTGTTAATCATTAGTATTTTTTTTAATATACAATAGTGGTGTCATCTTTGAGTGAGATAGAATTAATATAGAGAGTGAATTCTTTATCTAATTATTTAATACAAATGATTCAAATTTTAGATCATTAATTAAGTTGGAAATTTTTTTAATAGTTAGTTTATGTGCTCATTTGCAATCATGGGAGTTGTCTTATTTAGAAAATGTTAGACTCTAAATGTGAATGAAAGCCTTATATGTATGATAAAGTTAAGTAATATATAAGTAAAAAAAATTAATAATTTATGTAAACATGCATTGATACTTTAAGATAATCTTTATTTCTATAAAATTGTATTATTTGAATAAATATTTTTTTGTTAGTAACATGATGTTAAACATAGGAAAAATCTACTTATGGAATTTTTCCTATGTTTAATCTCGTGTTATTAATAGAAATTTAAGCAAATAATACAATTTTATAGAAATAAAATTTGCATTAAAATGCCAACATAGATTAAAACAAGTGGTTAATTAAGGATCCATATCGAACTTTCACCTTCTCCATGGGTGCAAGTTTGAATCTCCCAAATGCCTCTTTTCCTGATTGGTGGGCAACCCTCCCAAAGGAGATTTCTTAACTTTTATGGGCTAGTTAAATAGCTGCAATTGAGTGAAATTGTTTGCAATTTGGACTTGTGTTTGCAATTTGGGCTTGTAGTAATGGTCCTGAGCATGAGTTGGTAGAGCAATCAACAAAATAAATATTATTTAATCTATATGATATAAAAATAAAATTTTACATAATTAAATTATATAAAAAATGTATTAAAGAAAATAAATTATTTGTGATCGATTATTAAATATAAAAGGAAAAAAATGTGATATATTATTATTATTTTTTTCTCTTCATGTAACCTTCTATAAATGTTAAGAATTAAATATGTTTTTAGTCTATGTAAATGCACAAGATTTAATTTTTGTCTTGTAATTTTTGTCTTTGCTTTTCATCCTTCTAAAATTTTAAACATTAATTTTAGTCATTGTAAAATATTTTTGCTCCTTGTAAAAGGAGTAAATTTTGATTTTGTTCATTGTTAAATATTTTTTCTTTTGATTTTTATATAATATATATTTTAAGGATATATAAAAAAATTTAAAGGTGTCACGCTGACATATCACTAACAATTATGGGTAACACCTAAGAAAATCAATTAACTTTTTAATGAACAAATAAGTTGTTAAAAATGATTATATAATAACAATGACTAAAAACAATGGTTATAAATTTTAGAGGGATGAAAAAAAAAATTCAAGGAACAAAATCAAAACTTGTTCATTTTGTAAGGATTAAAAGCATATTTAACCCTTTCTATATTTCTATTTCTATTTTTTAAATCATGACTTACATTATTACGCTAAAATCTCAAAATCAAATCATGAATCTATACCTCTCTACCACGAGTTTCTTTGTTTATTATTATTGATCCCTTTTTTTTAATGTGGAGTGGTCTCTAAGGATAACTCATAGAATATCATACAAATGTATTGTATGTTTAATCATTTATTTAGCGATATATTGTGTTTAATTGTCTGTGTTTCATCCTTTTAGGTTTGAGAATTAGTCATAAGTAATATTCAAATAATTATAAGGGCATCATTTTTCACTTCACCCGAAGCACCAAAAAACTCAAGGTTTGTGAGCCTGTTACGTAATCTTTTAAAGTAGACCTCTGCAAGCAATTGTGGTTCAGGCCTATGCATATATTTGAGCATTTGTACTAGATAACCTTTTATTTTTTGCATTGTTTAGTGGATAATGAGCACACTAGTACATAATACACATTTTACGTCGGTCATTTTAGGGGTTTTTACGTCAGAAAAACATCCGACGTAGAAGCGGGAGACGTAAATTTACGTCGGGGCACGAAAATCGACGTAAATTTACGTCGGACATGCCTAGGTCCGACGTAAAAAAGTTATAGAAATTTTTAAAAAAAAAAATTGAGTGCAAGCAGAACGGGTCGTTCTGCTTGATAGACCCAGGACTGCGTCTCCAAACCTAGACTTGGTCACTTCTCCAACTTCAAAAACATGCGCGAAATGCAACAGAAACATTATTACGAAAAAAAACATCTCAGAAAACACAAACTTGATAGAAGATACTACCTCATAGAAGAAAAACGCAACTCTCCGAAGAAGAAAAACGCAACCCTCCGAAGAAGAAAAACGCAACCCTCCGAAGAAGAAAAACATCATCACGCGAAGAAACACAACCACGATTTGAGGAGGAGGCGGAGGGATGATGAAGAAAAACAGATAGAAGAAAGTGGACGATTTGAGGAGGAGGCGGGAGAAGGAAGCCATGAAATTTTTGAACTAGCTAGTGCACGCAAGACACCTTCTTTTAAGCATCCTGTGGGTTATTTACGTCGGCCCTGTTTGGGTCCGACGTAAATAATTTAAGAAAATTACCAAATGTGCCACGGCGCTTTTATTACGTTGGTTCTTTGTATATCCGACGTAAAATGGATGACGTAGTATCCTATTTTTCCACTAGTGACATAAACAAAATAATGTTAAATTTAATATAAGATAATGGTGGGTGACTGCCGGCAATGGTGGGCTGCAATAGTTGTGGTGGTCGATGATAATAGTGTTGGGTGGCGATAATAAGAGTTGGAGTAGTGTTGATGCAACACCATAATAATGAGTAGTTTTGTACTTAGAATAAAAAATTGTCTCATTGTTTATTAAGTAACCAAAAAATTGGATTTTTATTCTATCCTTCTTCATCTTTTTATTTAATACTATGATTTTTAATGAATCAAAACATACTCAAATATATATCATATGCCCCCAAAATGAAATGTCTAAAATCACCAACTAGACATCATTGCCAATGAGAAATAGATTTTTTTTAATTGTCTTATACAACAAAAATCATGAAAACAATTAATACGGAAAGAGAAGTTGGACAAGAGTTAGATAACAACAAGAGATATGTGTAACTCACTAATATGTACTTCTTTTGTTTTTTATTATAAATAAAAAAATACATAATTTTTTTTCTTAAATATAATCAAATTTTAATTACTTTTTTTCATTTAATAATATTTTCTAAATATTCTTATTTTAATGTATAACTTTACGGTTATATTACCTTTTTTGTCATTTATAACAAGGACAATTTGAAACGGATATTATCGAATTAGTAAAAAATTAATATAGATAATTACTTTTCTTAATAAGTGTGAAATTATTTTTTTTTCTTTTTTACTTATACTAAAGATAGAGAGAGTAATCTTTAAAATGTATGTTAAAAGAAAATCTAATTCCTATAAAGTGAGATAATTATATTTTAAAGAATAAGGTATAATAATTATTGATTAAAAAAATTAATAATTAATATTAGAACCAGTTTTAGATTTTATTTTATAAGAATTTAATTTTATAATTAATAATTGTAAATGTATTTCATTCTCTAAAATATATTTCTCACTTTAGCATACTCAAATTCAAAAAAAAAATGTAACTAATATCAGTCTTATTTCAACTATATATATATATATATATATGATACTTGATTAATGCTTACATGTTCCATGATCATGTCAAGTTTAATAGAAAAATATTATTGTATTTTTTTTTCAATAATATAAAAAGTGGAATATAAAAATATCTAGATCAACTACTGTGGGGCTTGGTGGGTGATTACGAGATGGATAAGAAACTGATATATCAAAACAAAGTTACTTTACTGTGATAGATGATTTTTTAACGACTATTTAATTTGTATTAAATATACAACTTGCTGTTTCTGGTCTTCCTTGACAAAGAAATGAAAAGTAAAATGACAATGTGGAAAGAAGCTTGCTTTTGAGAGCTGTTTTGATTCAAAAAGACTAAAGTCACTTTTTCATTACTTACAGGCTAATCAACCAAATTCCACAATATTAGAGGGGCAAGGGACAAGATTTAATGTGTCAGAAAGTAAGAACAAAATTTAATTAAGGACTAAAAAAGTTTTTACTCCTTAATTTTTTAAGAAATTAATTTTTAGTTTCTCTTAACTTCTTTCTGCCAATTTTTAATTTTCTATTTATTTTCTGTCACATAAATTAATTCTTAGATTTTTTTTTGTGTGTTAAGGGAGGATATATGATAATAAGTTATAACTGATTTGATTATTAATGTTTATATGACTATTTAATAAATAGTAAATTATATAATATGTATAATTTTATTTTCGTTCATGTTCATATTGTGAACAATCATTTTAATACATTTTTATTTAAAATAAAAAACATCTGACCATGTGAACATAGAAAAAAAAAATACTTTAGCATTTATTACACACCTATATGGATAAAAATAATTCACTCAATCATGAATTATTAAATTAATAGAGGAGATTGAATTTAAAGGGCTAATTTATGTGATGGAAAATTAATAAAAGATTAAAAGATGAAAAAAAAATTAAGAGTGAAATCTTATTTAACTCTCTTAAATATAATTTGTTATAGTTTAGCCTTCTGCTAATGCAAATTCGATATCACGTTCCTCATAATACTAACATGAAGTTATTGTTCTGGAGATATCAACAAGACACCGAGGTCGACCTTATTAGGTTGCTTTAGATTGTCAAGACATGCCAAAATCTGAATTAAATATAAACATAAATGAGCATTGACTCCATCAATTCATAAGTAGACTAACTTATTATAAATGGGTCGATCCTATCAACCAACCATCTATGAGCATTACAACTTTCTCACTCTTAAATCTCTCTATTAGCTTCATGCATGCAAGAATTACTAAGGGTGTGTTTGTATTATTATCTGATTCCATTCGACGTCAAAGTATTGTGAGAGAGAAGTTCTGTTTAATGTGCTTTGAAATTCGGGAATATTATAAAACAAACATGCACTAAGACTAACTAAAATACTAGAAAATGTTCATAATTCTCGTTGCCTTTCAAAGATAAATACAATCTCTAATACAAGGGAGTAGACAACAGTCATATAATGGCCAATAAATATCAGCCTTAGATGTGTCTATCTAGATACCTCTTAAATTTGAAAGAATTTAAGGCGACTTTGAGGCCCAAACAGAAACAGCCTATTAATATTAGTCTTTTAACCATAATAATGGAATCTAGGTCTTCCTCATGGGCTTGGTGGGTCCATTAATTCTATATTGGGCTTGTAGATATCAGTTGGAAGAAATAGCTCATAAGGAACCTTCCACATTCGTTGAGTTCATGTTGGGCACATAATACATTTTTCTTGTTTGAGGTGTTCATACACATGGCCAATGGTTGTGGAGACAACAATGTAGTGTGGAATGCTTGGAGGATGTCGGCCATAGAGACATTAGAAAGGTGTCATACTTATGGCTTAGTGATATGAAGAATTGTACCAATATTTGGTTAGGTGCAAATATGAGTACCATTTCCTAGGGTTGTTTGCCACTGAAGCAAAGCAAGTTTTTAAACCTTTGTTCAAAACCTCCATTTGCTCGTTGTTCAATGGGTGATAGGCGGTTGTATATTTCAGTTTTGTGCCCTGTGCCCTTAATAATTCCTTCAAAAAAGACCTAAGAAAATAGGGTATCTGATTGTTAGAATGGATCATGGAACACCATGGAGGTGACAGATTTTACTAGAGAAATGGAGAGCCAGATGTTGTTGAATTATGTAATTGTTAGGTCCCAAGGCTCACTAAGAAGGGAGAATTGAATTAGTGTTTAAAAACTTTTTAGAGATTTAAAACAAATAATGAAAAATTTTCCCTAAGAATTATGAATTCAGAAATCACTTTAAAAAATAAGTTCTTAAATTTCTTAATCTTTAGAAAACTTTAACAATCTTCACATATGAAGATTAACGTTTTGTTTTTAACAATTATAATACCATATAAAGATAATATTAAGAACCAGAAAAACAACTAAAATTATGGCAAGATAATGAGTAAAACGTGAGAGAAATTGACACAAAGATTTATGTTATAGTTCATTTTTCACTAAAAGTTACATCTAATCTTTTATGATCAACCTTAAATCATAAGATACTCACAACAGACAAAATGTGAAAATAATTTATCAAACTTAGATCTTATGAATGTGTTTGGATGAGGAATTTTAGAAATCTAAAGGATTTAAAATTCTTAGAATTTTGAATTATTTTAATTTCAATTTTTATATTCTTTAAATGATTTTGTTTGAACAAGTTAATTCACATTTGTTAAATTTTACATTTCTAGTTTAGATAGGACAATTTGATTTCCATCACAAGTAAAATTTATTTTAAACACACACATATTGAAATTTTGAGATTAAATTTTATAGAATTAAATATTAATAATCTTAAAAATAATATTTAATAATTTAAAAATATTTTTAAATATTTAATAATTAAAAAAACTACAGTCAATTTTTAAGTCAACTTTGAAGAAAAGAAGTTGAAGATATGAGAAATAAGAGAAATAAGAATTTTAGGTTCTTATTTTTTTAGGAGAATTTTAAATTCTATAATTTTAAAAAATTTCATAAATTCTTAAATTTTAAATTCATTGTAAATTCTTCATCTAAATAAAAATATTTCATTTTAAAGCATTTAAAATTCTTTTAAAAAAATAAATTATTCCATTAAAATCTCCAAACACATTAAAGCACTCCATAAACTATACATGAAGAAATGTTGCCATTCAAG
The DNA here is from genome assembly GCF_000230855.2 of Cajanus cajan. Taxonomy (NCBI): domain Eukaryota; kingdom Viridiplantae; phylum Streptophyta; class Magnoliopsida; order Fabales; family Fabaceae; genus Cajanus; species Cajanus cajan. The sequence goes on along the minus strand of NC_138520.1, from coordinate 15,894,000 downwards.
CGACGATGGGTTTAAGCCCTTAGTGTCCTACCAAAGGAGTGCATTGGTATTTTAGGATAAGGGAATGTAGATCTTGGAAGTCATGAATAAATATTCTTTTCTTCAAGTAAACAACACTCTTGGAAACATGAAACAGGTCATGTAAAGAGACACCTTGAATTGTTTTGTAGAATTTTTGTCCTTCTAGGTGAGACTAATAATATACTTTCAGTGTTTGCAAAATTTGGAGGATAAGAGAAGATTCAACCATGAAGAACACAAAGTTGGAATTTGGTCTTGAGAGGATGTCACAACTTGATAATGTTTACCAGGTTGATAGATTATATCCTATTTGTAACCCATCAATTTTGTAGCCCATTTATGTTGTTGTGGCATAATATATTGGGTTAAAATTGCCTTTAAGCTTTGTTATCTCTTAGAATATGAAAATGTTGTCCCACCAAATATTGATGCCTTTTATTTTTTATAGCTTCTTTGACAACATAAAGTTATCTTGTGTAGACCGACAAGGCTTGCAATATGGGCAAAGTTTTTTTGCTGAGAAAAGCTAGAGGATATCCTTGTATAAGATTTGCACCAAATGGCTTTCTTTAATGCATCCGTTTCCACACTAAAAACCTGATTTTTTTGTTTTACAATAAGTAAATCAACTATATAATATTTTTCATACTAATAAACAATTAAATATAATTAAAAAATTATTATTATTTATATCATTTTCTAATATAAATTGTTATTTGACATTTAATATATTAAAAATACACCACAAGCAATATATATATATATATATATATATATATATATATATATATATATATTTTGTAAAAAATACAACGTTAAAATAATTTAGTGAATTGAATTAAAATAAAAATCATTTGTTAAAATAAATGCAAAATAAAAGTATTTTATATTTTATTATTCAAGTGCATATAAAGTTGTCAATTTTTTATGTTTTGGTTATTTCATTGTAGTTATTGTTCCGCTATTTAGGAGGTATTATGACTACTTTTCAATGTATATTACTCATCTCATTACTTATGTACGAGAACAATGAATAAAATAAATCATAAGAATTTTATTTGAAAATAAATAAAAAATGAGTATAAAACAAACTTATACTATATGTTTACAAAAAATAATTAAATAAAAAGTTAAAATCATGAATGCTATGTATTTATAGGATTTTTATCGAATAAATTATGTTGCTTTATTCTTTTATAGAATGATCTTTTGGTTTACAATAATTCCACTAAAGTTTGTATAGTACTGTAATCTCATAATTCTATTGTTTGATTTGGCAGTTGTTATTGAGAAATCCTGAGAGCACGTTGAATCTCTAGAATGTTGGATTAGAGATAAGTGAAATTGACTAAGGAAAGGTATAAAAGGAAAATTTTTAAAATAGAAGTTCATAACTTCAATTTTCAAGAATTTTAGAGAGAAGTTGGAGAGATATCCTTTCTTTCTTCTTCATTCTTTCCTCTTATTCCTTACTTGAATTCCTTTTCTACTTTTCTCCTTAGTTGAATTCAGGTGTTGGAATTGTGAAGTCAGAGGGTTTGAGTCGGTGCCGTACATAGTTCCTTCTCTTCTCCTCTAGCGAAATTGTCTCCAAGAGGTAAGGGAAGCAATGATTTCGTATTAAGGATGCATTATGTGGTTGTGATGATTTGAAATGAGTTGTTTATCTCGGTTGATTGAGTTGAGGATGAGGTTGAAGGGGGTTTTCATGGATTTTATGGTTTAAGGGTGTTCATGAAGATTCATGTTGATCTTTGATTGATTTTTTTCAGTTACACGTTGCTTTTGATGGTGTAAATATGTCGTATGAGTTGTGGATGTGTCATATTGTGGATTACATGTTGGAAAATTTTCTAATTTTTAGATGAATTGGGTGAAATCGGATCCTGCATAAGTGTAGAATCTGATACCGCGTTGGGTGTGCCTTCAAGGCGTCGAAAGTAATTCCAAAAGAGATGTCTCTATATCACTCATGTTGGGCACAACATTGGTGGCACCAAGCATGAGAAGAGAGACTTATCTCAAGTTGAAACTATGTTGGGCATGAATTGAATGACGTCGAGCGTGAGATGAGAAATTAGTCTTTGCCTAGGTTCATGTTGGGCGCTAGAGTCTGTGATGTCAAGCGTGATTCAGGCAAAGAGCTTTTTGCCTGATTAGGGTCGAGTGTGGATACTATCATGCTAGGCATGAAGTGTGGGGCACTCTCTACTTTAATCACACCGAGCGTGAATGATGTTACGTTGAGTATGAGCGAGATAAGGAGCTCTCTATCTCATTGATGTTGGACAACTAGTGAGTGGACTTGACCATAGGATTGGTGGCGTTGTGCGTGAGAAGAAAGATTCTTCTCGGGTTGGAATTACATTGGGCGTGGATTGAATGGTGTCGGGCGTGAGATGAGAAGCTAATCTCTACCTAGGTTCACGCTGGGCACTAAAATGTGTGACATCAGGTGTAAGTCAGGTAAAAAACCCTCTACCTGATTGGAGCCAAGCGTGGATGCTGCCATGCCAAGCATGGAGTGTGGAACACTCTACCTCAACCACGCTGGGCATGAATGATGCTACGCCGAGAGTGGGTGAGACAGAGAGCCCCCTACCTCACTGATGTTAGACGACTAGTGAGTGGTGTTAGGCATAATTAAGATTGATGTATATAATGAAAAACTAGTTGTTTAAGTTGCTTTTTAGCGGATGAATGATGATTAAGTTGTATAAGTAAATGTTGTAAGATGTATGTTGTTGCATTGTTTAAGTTGGTATGTTGAAAGGTGATAAAGTTGTTAAGTCGATAAGCTAAAGATATGTGAGTTAGATACATATCTTAGCTATGATACATAGAAATTAGAGGGGGTTAAAGATGTTTTTGAACTTAATATCCCATTATGCGGATATATGTTGAGGTGCTCCAAGAACTTGGTTGAACCCTTTAGCAGGTAAGTTGGCCTCTAAATGGTAAGTTATTTTTTAGTTATCTCCTCTAGGTTCTATGATATCCATATGTAGGCAAGGTCAAGGCGCACATGTATGAAGCAACCAATCTAGTAAAGTATTAGGTCGGGGACATTAGTCTCTAACCTAGTATTGAAGCGACCAATCTAGTCGTGGTATTTAGAGGGTAGTCAGTGGACTAACCCCATAGGTAACTTAGTATTGCAGACTAATACCGTGGTAGGCCCATACCCAAACTATTTTATCTTAACATAGTACAATACTTTCATGTTTAAGTGATGAAACCTGAGAAACGAATCTAACTCATGCTAGCATTTGTTTCTAGCCTTGTGCTAGTTGTTGTTCCTGACCTTAATGCCAACGTTGTTTCTAGTATTATACCGGCCGTTGTGATTTGGTAAGGTCAAGCCACTTAAATTGCTCAACCTAAGATGTAGGAGATCTCCATAATTGATATGTGTAACGACACATTAGATGATGTACATGCATGTATGTTGATATGATGAATATGTTGTGTGAAGATAAGTTGTTATGATGAAGTTGTTATGTTGTAAGATGAATTGTTTTAATATGATGATGTTTTTGATAAGTTGTTATGTTGCTAGCTTACCCTATGTTTTCCTTATGGTTGGAACTACGATGATCATACTTTGTATGAGAGCATAACATGATTAGCTGGGTGACGGCATTGTGTGGGAGGATAGTCATATTGGAGGTGGCTAGTTCTATTGTTGAGAGTTATGCTCTCATGTAGTCGAACTTTGTATAGAGGTTGACATTTTGTATATATGAGGGGGTTTATAATACGTGTATATCAAATTTTGTTAAAATTAAACAATAACTTGAAGGTAATCAAAATGTTCATATTTTATTGTATTTTGAAATGAATATATTACGTCAATATTTTTTATAAAAATGAAGCATCAAATCATCTTGGATTAATATAAAATTTTGTATATATGATCTAAGAGATATGAACTTTCAATCTAACAGTTGGATTTACGAAATTCGCATTTAATATAAAGTTATTGAGTGATATAACACTTAGTAAAAATTACACCGGTATTATTATATATATATATATATATATATATATATATATAATGTATATAGCAGATATCAGTTACTAGCTGTAATATAAACTTTAATTCTAAAATATGTTAGTTAACCTTCTGCTATGTTGTAGTAATGTATATAACAAATATCAGTTACTAGATGTAATATAAACTTTAATTATAATGTATGTTAGTTAACCTTTCGCTATGTTGTAGTCAATCACTAACAAGTGAAGTGACATGCCAAGACCTTATAGTTTGAATTTATAATGCCATCCATATCACTTCAACTTTCAACCACTAGATTCATAGTAATGATTATAACAACATAAAATATTTGTAAGAAAATTAAATTTAATAAATAAATTTAATGTTTTCCTATTTGAATTTTATTAATTTTTTTCCTTTTAAACCCTAATATTATTACTTAATTAACTTCATATAAAATTGTCAATTTTTTATTTACGTCCTTATTCTTGTTCTGTTATTTAGGAAATATTATGTATATTTTTCAATATATGTTAGTCAGGTCATTAATAAACAAAATCAATTAGCAAAATATAAAACAAAAGAATTTTCTAGAAGAAAAGCAAGTGGATATGATAAAAACAAAAGCGACCTTATAGTATAAAGATTAAAAAAATTAAAATAACATCTTATGTACTGAAAATAATTAAAATCATAAAAAATGTTATATATAATTTATACAATATTAGAGAAAAAGAGACATTTCATTTCTCTATAACCATTTCTCGTCAATTCAACTTCCATGCGTTGATGCATTCTCAAATTTGCCTACACAATATAAAAGTTATACAATCAATTAACTTCTCTTATCTCGTAATTGTCTTCCTACGAGTTAGAATCATATAAAATAAATGTCCAAAATCAAAATTCTAGTTTCTCTGATTCACCTCAGCAATCTCTGTCCTAAGCGTCTTCTCTCAACTAAGTAAGGCTCAAGTCTACATCTTGATGAGAAAAATCAAGGGCTTATAGAAGGATCACATGTGAAAAGAAAATCTGCTGCCACCCAAAGCCCTTCTAACTTTCTCTAGAATTTATAAAATTTAACTTAACCTTCCTTTTTTCTATTCTTATCTCAAAAATTTAACTTATTATGAGATTTTCCTTCCCTTTTTCCTAGTAGGATGTTATTATCATCTTTTTTAAATAAATATTTCTTATATCTATCTAGATATCTGTTAAACACATATAAAATATATCTTAAAAATATTCAATAAAATATTTTAATCATATATTTTAGTTATTTATAACATTTTTTTTCTTTCAAAAGTTATAAAAGTCTGTAAAATAAAATTTGTAGAAAAAAAAAGTTTGAAGATTATATCTAAGATTCAAATAAAATTTATATAAAAAAGTTTGAAGATCACAAAATTAAAATTTAAATATTATTTATAATTATACTAATAATAATAAGTGGATTTAAAAATTAATTTTTAAATATTTAATTACATAAGTTTAAAATTTAAATAATAATTATTAAAATAAAATATTATGATTACAGATAAATTGAAATAAAAGATAAATAAGTACAATATTTAACTATTGTAAGTCCAAATAAAATTAGTCATACAATTTCAAATAAAATTACAAAAGTCAATAAAATCACGTTCAATACAATATACCTTGTAAGTATCTTAAAAAATAGAATATTAGTGGATTCAACACAATAAACTCAATATATATATATATATATATATATATATATATATATATATATATATATATAAGTATTTATGTAAATTAAATATTAGCGGACATGGATATTTATGAATACGGATATTATGATAATCTTACCTATCCCGTTGACACGTGAATACAAAAAATACTTGTATCCATTACTCCCAAATATTCATTTATACTATTATTTTTTATTTGTTACAAATTTTATATATAGATATCCAAGAATACAGTTTTTTTTACATCCTTACTCATATATTTCTGTTTCTATCTCTTCTCTATTCTACTTAAAACATCCTACATCCATTTTAGGGTCCACTCAAGTAACATGTATTGATTTACTGATATCAACACTCATCCTCGCACTTTAATAACTTCATAAAATATTAAAATAAAACGTATAATTATATGTAACACTAATAGAAAAACAACAGTACGAGTTACATAATTTGTTTATAAAAAAGCAACCTTGTGAAATTGAACCTTTTAGCTAAAATGAATTTTTTTTTAGTTATCTTCTATTTTTTTTGTCCTTCTCAATGAATAAAATCAACTTATTAATATGATATTTTTCTATAATAGTAAATTATTTTTTATTGCGGAAATTTTAACTGATTTTGTATTTTTTTAACCACATAAGAAATCAAAAAATTGTAAATATTTTTTTTTCAATATTTACAAAAAAAAAAAAAGAAAGAAAGAAGAAGAACACTCTCCACGATTCACTTGTACATTTTCCGAGACAATGCTCTATTTATACCATAAGAATAAAAAAAATTAAAATCATATTTTATTTACTAGAACAAAATAAATAAAATCATGAATGCTATGTAATTTATAAGATATTTTATCTGATAAATTAAGTCAGAATACTTTCTCATAGAACGATAAACCAATAGGAAATATTAGTAAACGTCTACTCATTAATAAATGCAGATAATATTTTGATTTTGATAATTTTCCTTTTTAATACCTAAATTTCTTATTATATTTAAAGGCATTTAAAATTGTACTTTTTAAGAGCAATTCCTTATATTAGTATATTTTATTGTAGTTCTTGTTCTATTGTTTAGGAAATATTAATTATATCTATCTTTCATTACTAAACAAGAAAATGAAGGTGTAAAAAAAATGAACAAAATAAACAAAAGAATTTTATAAGAATAAAACAAAACAAAACAAAAGGAAGCGGAAGAATCAAAACAAAAAACTCTTATATTATAGAAATAAACCAAAATCACATTTTATAGAGTGATAATACAATGCAAAATATTCATAAATCAAGTAACTAGAATACTTCCTAGGCCTGTAATTAAGCACAGGAAATTAAACATTCCTAAATCCATTCATAAACTAGGTAACAATGAAATTAAAATTTCCCAGCTAGAAAATCAGCTAGAATCATAATGATCATGCTGACATCCCCCAAATCCTGATTGTTCATTCTGAGTTGGGGTGAATCATAAGCCTTTGTGTCACAATCTTGAACATCTTTGATCACAGCAGCCCCGTTGGATTTCATGGCATCGAATTTTCCAGAAGTGAAAGACTGTTTAGCCTGAGTGAAGACATCCAACACATCGTTGTAATCCAAAGAACATGAATTATAACGTAGTTTGAATTGAGTGTCGGTAGAGTTTGCAATGATATTGTGGATTAGGGTTAGACTATTGAAAGCATTGACATGAGCCTCGTTTATGATGTACGAGGAAAGGCTTCCAATATCTACACCTAAACTTGCACCAGGTATTGTGTTCAGAATTTTGTCACAACTATTGGGGTTGTTGTGTTTTGAGCAAATGTCGCTAATTGTCACTGTTCTGGCTGAACACAAGGAGAATAAAAAACATAGTAATGGGACAAGGAGGAGTGGGTGTTTCACAAAGGAATGCATCATTGTGTTTCTTCTTTGTTTCCTTCACTTGGAGTCTTGGAATGAATTGTGAAGGGAATGGAATGGAAGTAGCCCTAGCATACGTACCTATTTATATATAATTTGATAGCCCTTTGTGTTGGTTAAATATGGTTCTAGAATATATGATCTTTTTCTTTGTTTAGTATATGCGCTATAATTTTGCACTTGTGCATGTATTAATTAATTAAATAATTAATTAACTAATTTTTTATTTATGGATATGGTTATAGTGTCCAAAATTTAGTAATGAAAGATTGATTTGTATTTACAAAGTGTAATTTTCATTAGTCAAATATTATATTTATTTTAATATTTTAATATTTGGAATTTTAATTATAGAATATATATATTAAATGTAGATTAACCCATCATCTTAAACTAATGTAGTGGATTGACCCATCAACCTATGGTGGAGGTTCAAAGTAAAATGCATTGGATCTTAAGTTCGAATTTCATAATTATATTATAAATTTGATGAATAAAAAAATATGTAGTCGATATTAGGGTTGTCAAAAAAATTGTACCCGCGTTATTTGTGGATAAAATCCGCAAGTAAAAAATGGATATTGAAAATAGATATATATGCATTATTTGTGGATAAAATCTACAATAGGTAAAAATGGATATTGTAAATGGGTACCTGCGAATCACAAACACAAATATTTTTTATACTTGCATGTTAACGGGGAGGATGCAGGAGTCATAATATTCGTAATTGTGGATATTCGTATATGCTAATATTCAATTTATTTAAACTTGTATGAATTTAATTTTATTTGAACTTGTATAAATGTGATTTTATTTGGACTTTGTTTGAACTTATAATAGTTAAGTATTGTATTTTTTATCTTTTATTTTGATTTATTTGTAATCAAAATATTTTATTTTAACAATTATTCTTTGAACTTTAAATTTATATGATTGAACGTTTAAATTTCAGCTTTTAAATCTACTTATTGTTATTAGTATAATTATGAAGAATATTTGAATTGTAATTCTATAATTTTCAAACTCTTTTTATATGCAAATTTTTCTAACTTTAAAAAGAAAAAAAAGAAAAACTATTACAAACAACTAAAATGTATGTTTAAAATATTTTATTGAATATTTTTGATATTTTTTTTAGTAAATATTAGCAGGTACCTGTTGATATTCATGAATATTTAAAAAATATATGAATACTTGCTCAATAGATACTTGCACGGATTTGGAGACAGATACAAAGTAGATATTTATCCAACAAAGATAGTAGCAAGAAGTTACTACTCATACCGTCCTATCCCGTTGACATCCCTAATCGATATCTATATCTTTATTTATTTACTTTGTTTTTTTAGAGAAGTTTATTTACTTTTATCATACAATTATATTATTTTATCATAATTATAATAATAATAAAGTCAACAACTTCGTCATAATTTTTTTGTAATATTTTTTTATAATATCTACATGCAATAAATTTTCTTCATAATATTATTTTTTTCACAAGATTTTTCAAAAAAAAAAAGAACATTGGTTATTATAACAATTTGAAACTGTAATGACATAATAAAATATTTATCATAATAATTATATCATTATTAATTATGGACAATTTTAACAAGAATGCATCATTGTGTTTCTTCTTTATTTCCTTCACATGGAGTCTTGAAATTAATTATGAACGCAAGTAGCGGTAACATACGTACCTATTTATATATGTAGTGTTAATCATTTATACATTAGCAGTGTGAAATTTTTTTATACTGACAACTAATTATATCTTCTAATTGTATCATGTTACTATTAAAAGTAAATGTATTTATAATAATATAATACAATTAAAAGATATAATTAATTAATAGTGTTTACACTGACAGTATATAGATAATTATATATAATAAGATAATGCTTTGTGTTGGTTGAATATAGTTTCAGAATACATGATCTTTTTGTTTATTTTGTATATTCGTTATAATTTCCTCCTGTGCATGTACTTATTTTAATATTTGAAATTCTAATTATAGTAATTGTAGATTAACCGATCATTTTAGACTTTAAAGCATGCAGTATATATTTATTTATTTACTTTTATTTGTTTTGTTAGAATTTTATTTAATTTTATTATATATATATAGGTTAAATTATATTTTTATCACTTATTTTAATTTTTATATTTATTTTAGTCTTTTATTTTTTAAAATGATCATTTTAGTTATTTATCTCTTAAATTTGGATCTATTTAATCCTTTTGAAATAATGATTATTTTAATTTTGATAAACAATTTTGAATCTTTTGTTAACAGATATAAAACTTAAAATTTGTCTTATTAGATTCATTTGTATGAAAATTATAAAATTTAATTAAATTTTAAATGCAAAAGAGTTATAAATCAGTAAAAATCATGTGAAAAATATATCTCTCGCAAACAATTAGAAAAATACAAAAGAGTTAATTTTTTTACTTATTTATATGTAACTTTTATCATGCTTATAACACTTTTTAGTTTAAATTTTTAATTGTATTTAATAATTTTTATAAAGGTGAATCTAATTAAACAAATTTTAAATTTTAAATAAATAAATAAATCCAAATTTAGAAGATAAAAAACTAAAATAAATATTTTAAAAGATAAGAATCAAATGTATAATTTAGACACACTATCTTATCTTCTTACTTATAATTATAATTATAATAAAACAAACAACTTTGTTATAAATTCTCGGGGCAATAATTTCTCTGTTTTTTCTCTATAATATCTACATGCAATAAATTCTCTTCATAATATTTTTTTTCACAAGATTTTTCACAAAAACACATTAATTATAACAAATTGAAACTGTAATGACATACTAAAATATTTATTATATTATTTATTAATTATGAAAACTTTTAAAATAAATATAAATATTTAAAATTAAGCTAAAAGTTCTTTCACAAAATCTCCTAAAATATTATCATTATAATGGAAATTTATGTAATTCTTTTTCCGTTATATAATATAAATAAGAAATATTAGACTAAATTTCCTAAAACAATTGACGTAATGTATATAGAAAATTATAATGGAAAGAAATTATAATAGAAATTCACGTAAAATAATTAAATTATTGGAAATTAAAATTATAACCACATATAAAACATTAATTTTATAATCATGGGTAGTTTTAATATAAATATAAATATAAATATTAATCTTAATCCATATATTATTAAAGGTATAATTAAAATAGTATTAAAAAAATTTCTGTTCAAAACTATAAGCTTAGACTCACTTATTTTTTTAAAATTTTCCTGCCTTTTAGAGTTAAAACATTTTCTATTAATTATAAAACTAAAATATTAGACTTCAGTAAATCTAATAAAATTAGTGGTTTTTAATGTAAATTGTATGTTTTTAAATGTTTTAATTTGACTTTTTATGGATTTTATGAGTCTTTTGTTTGTCCATAAGTAATTTCTATTTCTCCTCATTTATATACTATTGTTGTAACATGTATTTATTTTATTATTTTTTTCGCTTTATTTTTGTGTTCTATGTAAATGATGGATTGAGGATGAAAAAATTGTCTTAAAGGATCTGCAAGGTTGAAACAAGATTTGAGTATTCTCCTTTTCTCATATTTTCTTCTTCATGAAAAGTTTTTTATAAAATTATTTTATTATTTTCACGATTCAATGTATTCTTCATATTTATTCCATTTGAATTGTGTTATTAGTAGATATTCAATTTCTCTTTCCTTTATGATCTAATTCTTATCTCGCATTGCGTTCATCATCAAGAAGATGAAAGATACATTTTATCCTTTCATTTTCATTCTTTTCATTATTTTCTCACACTTATTTTAGGATTTAATAACTCCTTTTACATGAGAAGGACTATTTAAAAATTGAGAAACATTGTACTATTCATTATAAAATTGAGTTTTATGCATGTAGTTTTAGTGTTACACGAAATTAACGAATGAATAATGAAACTTGATAGGAATTATATACAAAACATTTACAAAGGTAACTATATTATTATTATTATTATTATTATTATTTGTGATTCAATGTGTTGAGCATGAGTTACAATTATTTGTTAATGCAAAATAATTAATTTTGTAGGGAAAATGAAGGAAAGATGTGACACTCTCTACTCCTCATGCATTCATTCAATAATATAAAATAATGGATCTGAAAAATACTTTATTTAATAATTGAAAACTAAGGGTAAAAGATATCACATTCAACTACTCTTCCAAAAAATAACAAGACTAAAACTAAAGCAATTGTAATGAATAACAAATGTTGTGAAAACGTTTTTCAAGAAAAGAAACTAAAATCCCTAATTCAATAAAACAGAAAATAATCCTTATACTAAAATTTCGATGTCACATCCTATAAGTGCAATCGCATAACCAATTCAATTTCCTTTAAATTTAAAGTCATATGCATAAACATTCCAAAAACAAAACACAAAGGACAAATGGGAGTGATATATCTTACTCTAACTACCAGTATAGGAAATAGTCAAGTAGCCACATAAGCATAATAATAATATACCATATTGCATACATGTAATTTATTAAAATTTATAGCAATCAAGACAATAATCATCCAGTCACATTTTAATACATTACATTTCATCATACATTAAGTCATAGTTCAAACACGATGGTATGTTATGTTCATGCAAGGATAAGACTCTCCTAACTACATGCATGATGTACCAGTAAAACACTTTATCATCATCTAAAGACTGAGTAGTCTAGGAGTACATGATGAGTCAAGTCATCACAAGACTCTATATTAGAAGAAAATACATTAGTGGTGCATTGAGATAACTATGTTGGTCAAGTTTCATCCTATGCACACAAAGTGGTAGGATTGGGGCTCTAAACCTAGTAAACCCCAAGGTCATAGAATCCCCTAGCTTTAACACAAAGGGAGACCTTCCTTGGCAGTGTATTTCACATTGTACCTATCACACAAAAACATAGTTATGCAAATGATGAATAACATGCAGACTCTCATGCATGCTCATAGAAATCATGTCCACATAGTTTCTCAATTCACAATCCATTTCACTACTAAGTTATTCTTAGACTTTTTACTTGATCGCTTACATATATCACATAACTCATATGTTTGACCAAGCTCACGGTTGATGCCAACGATGCCACAAGCATTTTGGGCTTTTGCACCCAACGAGCCCAAGGTGGCAACTGATACATTATCAGTAATTTCGATTCTGCATAATTTGCGCTTTAATTACACATTTGATGGGTTCTAAAATCTACATGAATTCATATTAAAATAATGCATCTATAGTCTAATTAATTTGATTTCATCAAGGGGTTCAAGTTTAAAATTGCTTCTCTAATGATTATTGATCAATCCAAAATCTTTAAGGTTCGAACAGAACTCAGAAGCACTCACAAATTAATAAACAGAGACATATTTATATATTTAGAGCACATTCATAGCATAATAACTTATATCATAAATCAAATTTCAATAATTCAACTATTAAATTAAAAGTTCTTAATGTGTAAATCAAGTCTATAAATTTTTTAAAAAATTGAAAATTATATGATACTTCGTTATATAAATTCAAATTAATATATAAAATACTTTTGTGATTATCTATTAATTTAATTTAGTGAAAAAAAGTATCAAATAGTTTTCAAAAAAATTTTAAAAAATTATAGATTTGATATATGCATTAAGAAATTTTAATTTAATGGTTTAGTTGTTGAAATTTAATGTAGAACATGAGTTATTAAGTGGAGTAAGTGGATCTCTCATATGTGTGAGTCAAGATTAGAGCTTTCAATTTAGACCTAACTAGATGGGCCGACCCAATCAGCCCACAAATTAATAAGGCCAGGTTGGGCCTTAAAAAAGATGACTTAAATATAATCAAGTCATTTTGGTCCAGCTTGCTATGCCCAATAGGCCAAATGGGCCTTGGTTAGATTGACTTGTAAGCTTACGGTTTGACATATTAAACTAATAAGTGAAATAATATGAACTACCATCACTACCAATCTATTAATCTGTAGTGTATTATAAAATAATAGAATAAAATATAATAATAGTAATAGTTTTTCACTTTTTTGTGTTCTTTTACAAAGTTGTTATAAGCAGAGTTAAGGTTAACCATTGTGAGAGTTTCTTCACTCTTGTTTCAAGTACTAATCATTCAAGATATCATATTATTAAATGTATTGAATCTCATAAGTATCAAGATGTTAGGGACATGTTGGATAACAAAGCTAGTTTATTGAAGTAATGAAAATTTGATCCTAAGACTTATAGAGATGCACTTGTTAGGTGTATTATCATGCATGATCTATCATATAGCTATGTTGAATTTGAAGGGGTTTGAGCAGTAAATAAAGTGTTAAATCTTGATTTTAAACACACTTGTAGAAACACTTCGACAAATGATCACAATTAAGAGTTTTTGATTGAACAAAAAAAGTTAAAGAATGTGTTAACTACTATTTTGGGTAGATTATGTTTGACTTTTAATATATGTACATCTATAACTATCTAAAGTTATATGACTGTGAATGACTGATTGCTTATCTGTAACTAGTATAAAGTATCAATTAATCATGTTATAATTTTTATTTTATTTTCATTGTAAAAAAATAGATTTAATTTTTTTAATGTATTTTTTTTATTTAGGCTAATTTGGCCTAATTGGGCCAAAAATTTATGTGACACCCTATACTTCACATATGTATGTAAATGATAATCCAAAATAAAGAATATAAAAATACCAAATCCATGCATAGATAATAAAAATATAGTGTTCAACATGAGATAAGAGTCTTACATAACAACCTTTCAAAACAAAGTTCCATAATAAAGAAAAAATACATATCTAAACAAAAGTTCTATCATAAGAATAATAAGAATAATCACAGTTTAAACTTTGATGTCACATATCCTGTTAGAGCACTTCCATAACAAGGCCTAAGCCTCATTATCAATATTATCAATATCCTGATGAGCTTCACCTGTAATAATATACATATCAACAATAACAACATAAAAACAAGGAAAGTGAGAAACATCTCACTCTAACTCATGACATGAAACAAAAGATGAATAGTCACAAACTCAACATATTTTTCATAATAATAACATTAATAATAAACATATAATTAATATTATCGAATCACAATAGTTCATTCATGAAATATCATATCATTAATCTTAAGAGACAAATATAGTCACATGCAAATATGAGATGTAATAGACACAAACTTCAATTTGCATGCATATGGTACTAATTATAAATATGTCAATTTTTTTTATTTACATGCATATGATACACATAGATTCAATGTCATATTATAATTAAATGTACATACTCAATGATTTTCCATATATGACTTGTCATTCACAATAATTTGCCAATCACATTCCATTTACATCATTCATATCTTGCCAACACTAATAACAATTCACAAACTTTACATCAATCATGTCTCATATTAATATAAATATATACTCAACATATCATACTCAATTATCCATATTGATTAGTACAAGAGTCACATGTTTGCAGTTCAAGCACAACAATTATACAACAACATCTGACACACCTCAAGATAAAATCATTATGAAGTCACTTAATCATATGTTACTATATAAACCATAGTCACTAAGAGATCAATGTCACTAAGTATTTTAATTAATAGCTTAACTAGTCTAGTAGTCTAATAAATATCACACATCAAATCCTTAAACATCGCTATCACCAAAACAACTTAAGTTATTAATAATCAACTTACATCATAACTTATTAAAAATTATTTTCTAATGAAAACCTTAAGGAGGAACTTGATTATTGTAACTTTTCCTTCAAGTTTCTTCCTAATTCTTTTCCTTCTTGACACTCTTCAAGCTTCTTCAAAGTCTCCAATGGAAGAGGAAACCTTTGGACTCTCCTTCAACGGTGAAGAACTCTCTTCAAGTGGTGTCACTTTAAGGTAGAAGATAAAGCACTTCAAGTTTCATCATACTCTTAAGAAGAGGATAAGAGAATTGAAAGCAAATCAAATAGATAATTTAGACTTTTGAGGGAGAGAATTGAGAGAATTCTTGGCCAAAACTCTAAATATATAATCAAAAGTGAATTTTACATGTAATGGAACCTATATATAGTAGTGGAGAAACTTGTAGTGTAAGCTAAGCAAGGTAGAGACAAGGTAGGAACACTTAGATCTAGAAGAGCCAATCATAGAGTGCCAAGTGTCACCTTGTCTCCTTAGCAAGCCAAGTGGCAAGGTCTGGTGGAGAAGCTAGAGCAATTCGACCAAGGAGAGGGAAGGGGTAACCAAGGTTGATTTCCTTCACTTAATCCAATCCAAAAACTTGGGAATTGGTTTAGTTAGGTTCACCAAATGATGGTGAGACCTAGTTAAATTCCTTGGATTAAATAGAGGAAAATAAGCCTAATATGTAAAATTTGGCCTAGGCACAATAAAAGCCCAATTGCTAGCTTCACTTATATAATTGCTACTTGCTACCCCACTACTAAAACTAAAAATATGAAAATCTATGACCCTTAATACAAGGTTAAATGATGTAAAAGTCTCCGAGAAACATACTCTAAAATCCTAAGGGTATGACTTATAAAGAAAGATAAAGGAACCTTACAAATACAAAGGCAAAAAAAAGCTTACACATGTATCTACTATGTACAAGGGAAAAGAACTCAAACTATACAAGATATATACAATAGAAACTATGAGACTAAATGGAGGAATCATACCCAATGCTCATATAGAGCATGAGTCTAAGAAGCACCTCCTTTGATGGCAACTCCAAGTGAAGATGATTGATGTTCTTCACTTCTTGAGTTGCACGGCCACTTGATCACTTCTTTGAGGAAGCTAGACCTGAATCCATCCAAGGAGAAGAAGGATGAAGACAGATGATGAAGGAGAAGGAAGCACTAATGCAAAGTGAGTAAGAGATTACTCACAAAAGTTGACCTAATTCCTAGAAGAAGCCTAAGAACTATTCGGCCAAGGGACTTTGAAAGGAGATAAAAGTTGAAGCAATTTTCAGAAAATTCTCTATAATGATCAAAATATGTACAAATGAGGGGGAATATGCATATATAGGCCACCAATCCAAGGGAATTGGCGCCACACATTGGTGCACATGTTGGTGCCAATTTTGAATTCAAATTTTGAAATCTGAATTCAAATTGCATGTCCAAACCATGTCATCCCATGTGTTCGTCCCCTTATAGATTTTTAATTGCATTTAAGCTTAATTTAGAGTTCATTTGATTAGTCACATGTGCAACCACCCTTGGCATAAAACATGTGACTCAAATGCAACTCTAATTACTCTTAAATGTAATTAACTTCTTAATGTCCACGCCTAATATGTAATCCCCTGAAAACCCTACTCTAATGGCCTAAATACAATGAACAACCAAATACAATCAATAGGAAAAATTACATGAATTAAAATGAGCCCAATATTGGGTACCAAAAGCCCAAAGGCCCATGAAGCCCAAAACTAGGCCCAATAAGCCTAAGGCCCAAAATTCCTATACTAGAGGTCCATAATACAAGACCAAACAATATGAAATCCTACACTACTCAAAATGCAATAAAAGGTGGTCATTCATGCAAAACCCAAGTGAAGAGTACTCTGTGCCCACAAAGCCTATTGGGCCCATTAAGCTCTGAAGCAGTCAAATCTTCTAGTAGTCTCCTTGCCATGGCTCTAGTGGTTGGACCCTTGGTCCATGCTCTTCCATCATCCCCTCCCTCTTGAGAAGGATTCATCCTCGAATCTAAAGACTCATCCTCATCATCACTAGCCCCTACAAAAGGTTGCAAATCACTAACATTAAAAGTAGGGCTAACACCATAAACAGAGGGTAAATCAAGCCTATAAGCGTTATTATTGATACGCTGTAGGACTTGAAAGGTCCATCTCCTCGGGGACTAAGTTTTGACTTCCTTTTTTGTGGGAAACATTCTTTTCTAAGATGAAGCCAAACTTAGTCACCTTCCTCGAAGATCATATCTCTTTTGCTCTTGTTATTAGTTTTGGCATATCTCTTATTTTGTTGTTGCATGTGAGATCTAACCCGTTCATGTAAATTTTTAACAAACTCAGCCCTTGAAGCCCCTTCCTTATGAATAAAATGATTAACATCAGGTAGGGGTATCAATTCCATAGGAGTTAAAGGCTTAAATCCATACACAGCCTCAAAAGGGGAGATATTGGTAGTCTTATGGACCACCCTATTGTAGGCAAATTTAATATGTGGGAGATACTCATCCCAAGATCTATGGTTACCCTTCAAAACTGCCCTAAGCATAGTAGATAGAGACCTATTGACTACCTCAGTTTAACCATCAGTTTGAGGATGGCAAGTAGTAAAAATGAGGAGTTTAGTTCCTAGTCTTGACCATAAGACACACCAAAAATGGCTTAGGAACTTAGTGTCTCTATCTGACACTATGGACTTATGAAGTCCATGAAGTTTAACCACATCTCTAAAGAAGAGTTTAGCAATGTTGCTTGCATCATCTACTTTGTGGCATGGAATGAAATGGGCTATTTTACTAAAGCGGTCCACTACCACAAAAATAGAATCCATGCCCCTTTGGGTCCTAAGTAACCCTAGCAAAAAATCCATGCTAATATCTACCCAAGGGGATAAAGCAACAGGCAGAGGTGTATATGTACCATGAGGCATAATCTTAGATTTAGCTTGTAAACAAGCTAGGCATCTAAGGCAATGCCTTTGGACATCTTTTCGCATATGAGGCCAAAAGAATTTTTCTTTAAGCAAACTTATAGTTTTATCAACTCCAAAATGTATCACAAGCCCACCTTCATGACTCTTTTTTATTAATAGTTTTCTCATGCATCCTTGGGGTAGTTTTCTCATGCATCCTTGGGGTATGCATAGCTTTCCTTCTTTATACAAGTACCCCTCAGCCATGTAAAAACTATTGAAGGCTTTTTGTTGACAATTTGAATAAATACTAGCAAAATATAGATCTTTCTCATACATTTCCCTAATATTATTAAATCCTAGAATTTGGGTTCCCAAAGACACAAGTAAAGTATGTCTTCGTGATAAGGCATCAGCTACAACATTAGCTTTATCCTTGTTATATTTAATAATATAAGGAAATTGGTCAAGAAATTCTAGCCATTTTTCATGCCTTTTATTTAATTTACCTTGGCCTCTTAAATACTTTAGTGATTCATGATCACTATGTATCACAAACTCCTTGGAAACTAGATAGTGTTCCAAAGTTTGTAAGGCCCTGACCAATGCATACAACTCTTTGTCATAGGTGGGGTAATTGAGGGAGGCACCTTTTAGTTTTTCACTAAAATATGCAATGGGGTGTCCTCCTTGCAATAACACAGCCCTTATACCAATTCCAGATGCATCACATTCTAGCTCAAAAGTCTTTTCAAAATTGGGTAGAGCTAGTATGGGTGCATGTGTAAGTTGGTCTTTCAAAAGTTGAAAAACATGGTCATCTTTATTACCCCACTCAAAGGGTACATCTTTTTTTACAAGCTCATTCAAGGGTGAAGCAATGGTAGAGAAGCTAGGCACAAATCTTTTATAAAAACTTGCAAGCCCATGAAAACTCCTAACTTCACTAACATTCCTTGGTTTTGGCCATTCTTGAATGGCTTTGATTTTCTCGGGGTCAACTTGAACCCCTTCTTTACTAACAATGAATCCTAGGAAAACCACATGGTCCACACAAAAAGTGCATTTTTCAACTTTAGCAAACAAGTGGTTTTACCTAAGAATCATCAAAACTTCTCTAAGATGTCCTAAATGATCATCTTGAGACTTACTATAGATTAATATGTCATCAAAATAAACAACCACAAATTTTCCTATACACTCTCTCAAGACATGATTCATAAGCCTCATGAATGTACTTGGTGCATTAGTTAAACCAAAAGACATAACCAACCACTCATACAATCCAAACTTAGTTTTAAAAGCAGTCTTCCACTCATCACCTTCTTTGATTCTTATTTGGTGATAACCACTTTTAAGATCTATTTTGGAAAATATGTTAGCACCATGCAATTCATCAAGCATATCATCAAGTCTAGGGATTGGGTGTCTGTACTTTATTGTGATGTTGTTAATAGTGTTGAGATTCATAGTGGTGAATCAACTCACTTCTGGAGAATGAAGGTTTTGATGATAACAAAGTGTGGATCAAAGTTGATCAAGGACATCAACAAGTCAAAAACAAAGTCAAGAGGAAAATATGACTATTATGTTGTAATAGGAGTAGCTCATAAATTGTATTGTTTTGTTGAGCTTATTTTTCATGTGTGTGTGCTTTGTGCATGAGCTAATCTTTATCTAATCTGATTAAGAGTGAGTATGATGATGAGTTTGAAGCTTAAGAAGTTATTTTGAGACATAAAACAGAGTTTTTGAAAACTGACTCAAAATAATTGATTATCATTAAATATAATCGATTATTCCAGTAACAGGCAAGAAGGATGCCTTGCTGCAATAATCGATTATTTGTGAAATAATCGATTATCCCAAGAATCACTCTCTGGAATAATCGATTATCCTGCAAAATAATCGATTAAATTTTTCTTGGTTGATTTCCAGAAATCATGAAGAACAAAATAATTGATTATTCTTTAAAATAATCGATTATCTGGTTCTGAAAAACTTATAAATAGTTTGCACATTTTGAAACTTCAGAACAAGATAGAACAGAGAATCAAAAAGAGAAAAATGTGATTGTGAAGTCTTTGTGACCTTCTTGGAGTGTTTTCTTTGCGAAACCAAGAAATAAAATGTTTTTGAAATGCTTTGAGAAAAGATCATCATCATCATCACATTCTTGAAAAGAGAAAGATTAAGATTTGCTTCTGAATTCCAGGTGAATTCGTTCCTTAATTCTTTGTGAATAATTGTAAATCTTGAGTAGGTTTCTCAAGTGGTAAGGAATTCTTGTAGTGGGTTTCTACAAGGGGTGCTTTCTTGGGGTCAAGAAAGTGGTTATCTTGAATGTAGGAGTGTATGCATGTGTTGTATGCTTGTAAAACTTCTTCATTAAGATAGTGGAACAAATCTTGATCAGGTTATGATTGAGGACTGGATGTAGGTCACATGTGGAGTGGCTGAACCAAGATAAAAGACTTGTGCAATCTTCTCTTATCCTTGTCTTTTACTTTGAGTATTCTTGATTAACATGTTTGTATGCACAACATTGTTTTAGACTGAATCAAAGTATTGCATATTGATTGCTTCTAACTTTGAATCTTATTAATGATTAATCAAGAAAGCATATAGGATTCATTCTTCATTAACAAGTCTTTAAGGAACTTCTTTGAAAATTCATATTAGAAAAGTTTGAATTGAAATAAAGATCCTAAGAACTCTAAAAAAAATTTAAAGTGTCATAGAATCCAATTCACCCCCCTCTTGGATTGAGCCATTCTTTTCTAACAAATAGCCCTACAGTCACAACACATTCTCCATTTTCCATCCTTTTTAGGGACTAATAACACAGGTACAACACAGAGACTCAAACTCTTTTGTATCCAACCCTTATCTAATAATTCTTGAATAATTGGTTCTCTATTTCCTTGGTTTCTTGGAGATTTGTCCTATAGGTAGGCCTATGTTGTAGGCTTGCCCCAGGCACAAAATCAATTTTATGTTCTATACCCCTAAAAGGTGTAAGGCCTTTTGGACCTTCACTAGAGAATACATCATCAAATTCTTGTAAAAGCTCTTTTACCCCACTTGGTAGAGAACTAGATTCAAGATTTAAATTATGGCATTTAAGCACACTTCTACAAAGAAGAATATAAGAAGGCTTTCAACAAGAAGTGTTTGTTTTTAGTTATCTTCTTTTTGAAGTCTTTCTAAAGGAAGAATGACTTCTTCCTTCTTCTTCTTTGTGGATTTTTGCTTTTCTTTTTTCTCTTTTTTTCTTAACAATTTTCTTTCTTCCTCTCTTTTTTAATTTCATTTGTACTTGATCTTCTATCACCTTGGAAGGAGACAAAGGATGAAGTACAAACTTCTTTTCTTTATGGGTGAAAGTTATCTCATTAGTAAGACCATTATGCATGGTTTTCTTGTCAAATTTCCATGGTCTCCCTAACAAGATATGACAAGCTTCATAGGAACTATGTCACAAACCACTTGGTCTTCATAGTTGCCTATGGAAACCTTTACTTTCACTTGTTTATCTACAATGATGTCCTCATCTTCATTTAACCAATGAAGTTGATATGGTTTTGGATGGGGAATTGGTGTTAGGTTTAGCTTTTCAACCAACCTAGTGCTACAACAATTGCAACACGAACCACTATCCATAATTAGAGGACAAGCTTTATCCAAAATTTTACACCTTGTGTGAAAAATGTTCTCTCTTTGTGAAATATGTGATTCATTAGCTTGACTTCCTAAAAGTACTAGAACTAGTTTCATCATGGCTACTATAAATGTCTTGTCCTCTTAAAATCATCAACAGTTGACCATCATAAGGATAAACATTCTCAACTTGATGATCTTCCTCACTAGAATCACTATCACTTGAAGTACTAGAACTAGTTTCATCATGGCTACTATAAATGTCTTGTCCTCTTAAAATCATGATTTTTTTTGTTTGGGCATTGAGAAGCTATATGGCCTCTCCCAAGACATTTAAAGCTCTTGATGTCACTAGTTTTACTACTAAAAGTGTTAGCACTCTTGCCTTTCTCTTTTTCTTTATCTTTTTGTTTTTCTTGACCCTCTGCAAAATTCTTAGAAGAATCATACTTTAAAAATTGACCCTCCCTCTTGTAATCTTTCTTGACATAAGAAGTAGAGTGAGTTTTGTCCTTTTTAAAAGAATTTTTCCTCAAATATTGTTGTTCCACTCTTATACAAAGTTGGACCAAATCATCAAGGTCCCTATAAGGGAGTAACTCAACTCTATCTCTTATGTCAAAAATTAGACTGGTTAAGAATCTTGCAATGGTCAACCTTTCCTCTTCCCTTCTTCCAGCCCTCATCAAATACAACTCCATCTTTTGTCTATACTCTTCCACATTCATATTCTTTTTTTGGAGTCTTTGGAGCTTATCCATAAGCTCCCTACTATAATAAGAAGGAATGTGCCTTATTCTCATAGCACTCCTTAGATCATTCCAATATTCTATGGGTGGGTCATTATGGAGTTGCCTTTCCCTAACCAAGGTTTTCCACCAATACATAGCTTGTCCTTGGAAAGCTAAGGTGGCCAAGGGAACCTTTCTTTCTTCCCCTACTTGGTGACAAGTGAAGATTTGCTCCATTTTCATTTCCCAATCCAAGTAGGCATCCGCATCCTCTTTGCCATGAAAGGAAGGCAGATCAACTCGTGATTCCCTAACCTTTGGCTCTCTAATGACTTTTATAAGGGTAGGTTGGTAATATTCATCTAGGTTTAGACTTCCTACCTCCTCAAGGCTTGTGGAGCTATGGGAACCTTTACTACTTTTCTTTTTTTGTTTTAGCTTTGCTAAAAGTTTTTCTTCTTGTTGCTTAACCTTTTGTATTTCTTTTTCAAGAATAGCAAGTTGTACTTCCCTTTGAATTATTTCTTTTTCTTTGGCAAGTACCTCTTGCTTTCTCCAAAGTTTTAGTGATTTTAGCTCTTTAACAAGGTGAGAAAAAATTTTGGAGAGCCCGAATCACTACCACTTTGAGAATACCTACTCATGGTTAAGTTTTAAGAAGACTTATATGTAATGCAAAAAGAAAATGTTTTTGGGTTTTCTAGGAACAAAACTAAACACTTGGAGGTCTAAGTATAAAAATTGCACTATCAAGGAAGGTGAGCTACTAAAATCCACTTAATAACCAAGCCTTTTCAAGTGAAAATTACTAAACCCTCTTATGTTAGCTTCAATTCTACAAATCTTTTCACAAATCTACAAATATTTTCACAAGCTAATCGAAAATTACAAAAGTACAACAAGCAAAGAAATTAAACAATAGAAAAGAACAAGAATTAAAAGGCTAGTCGGATTCATAAGTGGAAGCTTGAAATCATATGAAATTTTCAAGCCACTTCCATTAGAACTAAACGTGAGTGAGCTATAGAAATTTAGATATACCTGACCAGCTTCTTAATACTCCCCCCAAGCTATTACATTTGAATTAAAACAAAGAAAATTGCAAGAAAATGTAAACTAGCCTAAAATAGAATTTAGTAACATATTTGGCGACGGAATTAGAGACGGATTTTGTGACAGATTTTCAAGCAACCACATTTTTGGTCTCTAATATGGAATTTGTTCTTGGATCCTTGCACCTGCATAGTGAACAAAATAAGTCCAAAAAAATTGAGGCCACCTCACAATGAACAATGTATGATCACTCTTATGATGGTAGTTTTAGGAGGATCAAGGTTTTGAACAATGTCTCTCTTCCACAACTTCCTAGCCTTAGAGTTCTCTTCCTTCCTCTAGGTTTTGTGAGTCAATGTTTACTCCTTTTGCAAAGGTTTGAGGCAGCTTCCAGCCAAGAGTCCAAGGATAAAAACAGAAAAAGCACAATTAGAAATAGCTAAACCAAATTAGAGTAGTAACTTGACAAACTCAAAGAATTCCAAAAAAGACTAAAAGGACTAAAAATTAAGACACACCTACAAGGATGGCACACAAACGGAAAGTCCTAGATGAGCTCTAGAATGGATTAAGAAAAACAAAATTAAACGAGAAAAGATTAAAAGATGATTCAAAAAGAATTAAATCCAATTCAAATTTAGTGGCACAAAACAATGTTCTATGTTTCTACTTTGGCTTTTCTACTTTGTTCTTTTTTTTTTTTAACTTTCTTTTCAATTCTCTTTTTGATTCACTTAAGGAGTTTCTTGCCTTTTTCCAAAACCTTTTACAGCCACTAAATATGAAAGAAATAAATCCGGATTGGATCAAAAATTTTCAACCAAAAGTGGTGCCAATTTTGTAGAAGTTTTGGTGCATATTCTATGTCACTCTTGCTTGTTTCAAATCAACTTCTTCAATTTTTTTTCACTTTTGGTTCTATTTTTCCCCTGTTTTACAAGCACTTTTTCCAGATTTTCCAGATTTATAAACTTCAATTCATGCACCAAAATATGTCTACTACAATTAGCCAAAAATCTAGGCAATGAGTTCACAATTTTTTTTTAGAAAATTTCCTTAGAATCAAAAATCAAGACAACAAGTAAGACACAATAGAAACCTAACTCTAAGAATCCACCAATGAACTAGTGATGGATATGGACTCAAAGTAGTAAAATGAAAAGCACATATGAAGGCACACAAAGTATAGCTCTCGGTCAAAGCAATTTTAGTAGAAAATGAATCAAACAAAAAGATTAGACTAAGCACATCTTGAATCAATTGACAATTAAATGACTACACATAACTTCTAGACAATTATAAGATTCAAAATTAAAAACACATGCAATGACTCAAAGGATGACAGAATCAAATCAATGAACAAGACTCAATTAAAAGAAAACTGCACAAGTAGGAGCCTAGACACTTAGTGATTGCGGACTGAACACAAATTACAATCACTTAATTGGATCTATCAAGTTTTGAGCAAAAGAATTAGATCCAAACAGAAAGACCAATATGAGACAATCAAGAACTTAAAACACTCAAAAGAATCGGTGAAAGTGTGCACATAAAATCAAAGGAGAATCAATGCACTGATACCAAAAATGATGGAAACTCCAAGTGAAGATGATTGATGTTCTTCACTCCTTGAGTTGCACGGCCACTTGATCACTTCTTTGAGGAAGCTAGACGTGAATCCAGCCAAGGAGAAGAAGGATGAAGATGAATGATGAAGGAGAAGGAAGCACCAATGCAAAGTGAGTAAGAGATTACTCACAAAAGTTGACCTAATTCCTAGAAGAAGCCTAAGAACTATTCAGCCAAGGGACTTTGAAGGGAGAGAAAAGCAGAAGAAATTTTTAGAAAATTCTCCATAATGATCAAAGTGTGTACAAATGAGTGGGAATATGCATATATAGGCCATGGATCCAAGGGAATTGGCACCACACATTGGTGCACATGTTGGTGCCAATTTTGAATTCAAATTTTGAAATTTGAATTCAAATTGCACGTCCAAATCATGTCACCCCATGTGGTCGTCCCCTTCTAGATGTTTAATTGCATCTAAGCTTAATTTAGAGTTCATTTGATTAGTCACAAATGCAGCCACCCTTGGCACAAAACATGTGACTCAAATGCAACTCTAATTACTCTTAAATGTAGTTAACTTCTTAATGTACACGCCTAATATGTAGTCCCCTTAAAACCTTATTCTAATGGCCTAAATACAATGGCCAACCAAATACAATCAATAGGAAAAATTACAAGAATTAAAATGAGCCCAATATTGGGTACCAAAAGCCCAAAGGCCCATGAAGCCCAAAACTAGGTCCAATAAGCGTAAGGCCTAATAAGCATAAGGCCTAAAATTCCTATACTAGAGGTCCATAATACAAGACCAAACAATATGATATCCTACACTACTCAAGATGCAATAAAAGGTGGTCATTCATGCAAAGCCTAAGTGAAGAGTACCCTGGGCCCAACAAGCCCATTGGGCCCACTAAGCTCTAAAGCAGTCAAATCTTCTAGTAGTCTCCTTGCCAAGGCTCTAGTGGTTGGACCCTTGGTCCATGCTCTTCCATCATCCTTTATAGAAGCCTCCTAAACATGGACCTGGTTAAAGGTCCATTGGTCTTCAAGTGTGAACTTCCCATGGATGGTCCTCCATCATTTTCTATCATGATTTCTCCTTCCTCCAAATTAATATAGGTACCTCAAACCGTTTTTAAGATCCAACACTTAACGGGTAATGTTATTTATCATCACCATTGACAAACTACATTTCCAAAACTTAATATTCAAAGACATTGTGTAGTTCAAACACCTTATCTAGAGCTTTATATACTATCAAGTTGATCTTAATTTTATCATGAAGCTATGACAATTATATACAAATTCTATATTGACCCCAAGAGTTAAATTTTTCATCTATTATTTTTAAAAATACAAAATTGTGACGTTTCAGCTTAAATTTGACAACTTAATTTTTGTTCATTGATTCAATCATAACTTGAGTTTTAGACCTATTTTAAGGTAATTCCAATGGAATTTGAAATTTAATATCCAAGGCTGCATCTATAATGAATATTACATAACCTAGTCCTGCCATTTAAGTCTACTCAAAATTCTTATAATGTATGCATGTCACATTTCGCACACAAAATATAAGGTTCATCTTTTAACTTATATAACTTGGTCATTCGTTAATATTTTTATGTGATTCTTGAGTCTAAACTATATCCCTAAATGTCTACTTTATAACCCAACAATTAGAACTCAATTTCATTAATCACACATAGAGAAATCACATAAATATAAAGATATATTCATACTAGAATTTTCAAAATAATGCATAACTCACAACCAAACTCTCTTCTTCCAACTCAATTGGTAAAAACATATATTAAAGTCTAATATTACTTTATTATACTATTAATTACTCATATACAAGCTCAATTTCACATATTCATGCAATTAACATCAATCTTCAATTTGCTCTATAAACAAAGGTTTCAAACAAGATCTACAAACACTCGTAGATTCTTAAACAATCCAAATTACATGAAATTAATTATATATATAATTCAAACACGTCACATACAACACATATAATAATTACATACTCATATCAATTTCTCATACAATTACCAAATATGCATTCCCTTAAGTTCCCACAGAGAATTAAATATACATACCACTCAATATTATCAATTAGTGCAATGAAGCATCATATAGAAGAAAAAAATTAAGAAACAAATACAAATTGGGTTCCTGTCATACAACAAAAAAGAGATTGGGATCAATCTCACTATGTAACAATTACCCCACACCTAGAGTGAGATTACTCAATCCCCTTTACCTCGATGAAGGCTAGATGAAGGATGTGGATCTCTAGGGTGATCTCCAATGATCTCTGGTTCTGCTCCTCATTCTTCAAAGAATGAAGCGTAAAGAGGAATTGAGAAACATAAAACGTAAAAGGGCTCCTCACTCTTAAAACTTCACTTTTAAAAACTTCTCATTTAAAAACTTTTCAACCCACATTTTATCTTTAGTAAAACACTTTAACCATGGTCATGCCCCTTCCCTTAAATATTAAAACTTATAACCAATATATTAAATAAAATATATTTTTCCCAATAAAAATTATAATTAAAATAAAATACATAAAACAATTAAAACAAAAACATATATTTTTCTCCAAATACTTAGTATAACAAAATATTATAAAAATATATATTTCTCTAATAAATATTATACAAAACTATTTTGCAAACATTTATTAAAAATATTAATGATTATCAAAAGCCTCTAAAATAATTTTTAAAACTCATTTAATTAATTAAAAAATATTTTTTTTAATAATTTTAGAAAACATGAGGTGTTACAAATTGAAGGCCCAAAAAGAATATAAGTCAATTTAACCTAACCTAAAATAACATTTAACTCATGTAGGTTAGGCTGAGTTAGGCAAACCCGACCCATTTCACAGCTTTAGTCAAGATCTTTTAACATTGTGATGTCAAATTAATAAAATAACATCTTCAATAGTATTTTATAGAATACAAATTCACAAAATAAGTATACAAAACTGCATACAATTCTAAAATTATTTAACAGATCATCATATCACATTATTTTAAGATATAAAATGATATTCAAAACACATACACGTATATATTGTTAAATAACATATTTAAAAGAATTCAAATCAATTGAAATTTGATATGCATGATCATAAGTATAATATCATCAATCAAATTTACATTCCATGAAAAAATTATTGAAGGTGTCATCATTTCACTAATTTGATATCATGATGTTAACGGATCTTAATTTTATATAAAATTTTTCAATCATTTATAGTAAATAGCTCATCAAATTAACACATGGATGTAAAGATGAAAAATCTAATTTGCAACTAAAAATTAAAAAAAAAAAAAAAAAACAATTTAGAAAAGAGATTAATTGACACCACAATCATAATAAATTTTTGATAAGAATTGAGTTCCAACATAAGAATTAGAGAAAACTTCTCTTACAAGAAATTAATTATTCATTCAATGACTCAAAAGTGAATGCAAAAAAAAAAAAAATTCACCTTTTTCTGCACATAAAAGGTCATTACATTTCAAACAATGGGACCACATGAGTATCCTCTTATTAACAATAAATTATTAGGTAATTTAAAACCATTTAGTGTCTATAGTCTTAACTAATCACTATGTAACATTAATTTAAGTTTTTTAATTAACAAGAAAAAAATTAATTACATTTTATTACAATATAAAGACTAATTAGAAATTATATGATCCAAGACCATCTATTAATTTTTCTTTTTTCACTGGAGGTCAACTTGATTTTTAGATCATTTCCATCATGCTAATGAGTTTAGCTTTTTTTCCTATTTCAACCTTGAACACAAAATTGTCATAGACCACTAGAGTAATGATATATTCCTGCTAATAGCACCATTGAAACAATACTAGTGCAAACATTATATTGTTGCATAGTTTATTTTGCAAATAAGTAAGATTAAAAACTATTAAAAGAAATATAAAAATTTTTAATAAAACTAAAAAAAGGATGTACAAGTCTCATATTGATTAGGGGGCATCCTGATCTTGGCAAAGGATGCACATAGTCAGGAAATTCAACATCTATACAAGCTATTGTTAGGTTTTTTGACCCCAATAAATAAAAATAAATAAATAAATACACGAAATAAAAAAAAAAGAAAACAATTTACTAAAGTAGGTGGTTTTGGACAGGGTAGCGCCACGTGGATGAGAAAACGCATGGGGGTGGGCGTTTTTCAGAAAAAGCCTCCTCCCAGGCGCTTTATGTGGCAGATGTGGCAGCTGACACACGTGGAGAAGAAAGAGCGAGGGGAGGCGTTTTTCAGAAAGAGCCTCCCCCAGGTGCCTTCTGTTTACATAATGACACGTGGCAGGTTGGAAAAGAAAGAGCAGGGGAGGAGGCGCCATCTGTTTACGTGCTAACACATTCCAATGTGCCTCTCCCCCAAGCGCATTGTACGCCCCAGCCCCAGGCGCTATAATTAATTTTTTTATTGGTGATATTTAAAATTATACGTGTAGTTTAAATTAATTTTTCTTATAATGTCACATAATATTTTACAATGTAATATTCATATGTGACCTCTATTTTTTATCATGCAAAAAAATTACAATAACATAATAAATATTAAACTTAAGTTATAGTGCATCCATTCTAAATTTTCTCTATTAAATCAATCTAATATTATATATAGTTTTTTATTTGAACATATAAATATAATTTTATTTTATAATCTATTTATTTCTTCATACTTTAAAGTGATTTTTTTTACACCAAAAAAGTAATTTTTTAATTATTGATAGTTCAATAATTCAGTATGATGATTGCATAGCTTAATTATTTTTTAATATTTAAGTATAAGTATTTTTTTATTTTATTAAAATATATAAATTTAAAATTTCACCCTAACATATTACAGTATGTAATTATAAAAAGAAATGTAACGACCCGGCTGGTCACTACACACAACACAGTACACCTGAAAACCGGACAGAAAAGGAACAAGTGCATACATATAGTGTCTAGAATATACATATATACATTGTCCAAGTCTGACTAGATTCAAAATGTACAACAATACAACCAAGCTACTACATCAAGTAACTGAACAACAAAACATCAACTAAGATCAGCTCCGTCTGCCAGTTGTAGACTCACCACTAGCCACCCACTTATCTCTGCTCTGCTCCCATACATAGTATGATCATTGCAGTCCAAACCACATGGAAACAACAAAGGGTAAGCTAGTATAAAAAGAACAACGTATAGCAAGATTTAAGTAATATGAACAAATGCAACTATCAACACATCGTCAGCCTACATCTCATCGATTGTACAACAAACCAGCAATTGGCAAAATATTGCGTCGTCACGCATATCATCTCGGAGATCTCCTACAACAACTCAGCCTTTATGGCCTACAACAACTCAGCCATTATGGCCTACAACAACTCAGCCATTATGGCCTACAACAACTCAGCCATTATGGCCTATAACAACTTATATCATCATACAACACATCACAACTTTACAACACAACATATCATCTTACGGCATATCAAGACATCTTACAACAATATTCATCTGATACAACTCAACATCATCAAACAGCTTTATCTACTAGTCATCACATCATAATCATCAACTTCAACTTATCTTAACACCAAACAACATTGTATAGCTTATAGTGAATTATCATTTATGCGCCCGGCGCACTCGTGGTTGCGCCCAGCACAGTACAACCAGAGAGCACCAGGGGGCCAGCACGCCCGGCGCAAGCATGCCCACGCCCGGCGAGACTCAACCAGAGAGCCCAAGTCTCTCACGCGCCTGGCGCAATAACCAATTGTGCTCAGCGCATGCCAGGCAGAGACTCCAAGAAGTCCCATGCACCCGGCGTGCCCAAACCGGCGCCTAGCGTGGGGAAGGCAGAGACCTCCCTTGGTCTCGCGCCCAGCGCAATTCAAATTGCACCCGACGCCCCCATGGCAGAGACTCCAAGGAGTCCCTGCGCCCAGCATGACCAAGATCGCACTCAGTGCCATGCCAGAAGCCCAAAAACAAGTCACAACCGACATCACGCCCAGCACGGTTCAATCCTCGCCCGACGTGGGCCATCCAGAGGCTAACATCTTCAAGTACGCCTGGTGCACACATTTGCGCTCGGAGGGCTTGCCTAAATGCTGCCCTTAGGTGGCCACGCGCCCGGCACGAAGAACTGCGCTCAGCGCAAGTTCAGCAGCAAACCTCATACTTTTGAAATGTCTTCAAAAACCTGCAAAATAACCAGAAAACTCCACATGCAATCCATTCCATATATCACATTTTCATCAAACATCTCAAAAATACAATCTTTTTCAACATGCAACAACAACTCAAGAAATCCCCAAATTTTTCCTCAAATCCCCGAGTAACCCTGAAAACAACTTTCTTCGAATTTCAGCCAAGAATCAGTCATTCACAATCATCTAGTGAGTACTAAGACTCAATTGCAACCCAAAGTACACCAAAGTCTAGCTTCCCTTACCTCGGTTTCAAAATTTTCGGGCTCCGAGAGGCACAAGGAAGAAGAAGCTTGAAAGAGATGGTGAATGAAGAAGGAAGAAGAATTCTGTGCGTCTGCAAGCTCCTAAACAGCTACTCAGTACCTTGAATCCAAGCAACAAGAGTGAATTCAGCCAAATGAGAATGGAGAGGGAAAAAGAGAGGGAAAGGGAGGGTTTGAGTGAGAAAAGAGAGTCAGGGGGGAAAAGGAAGAAGAGAAAGGGGTCTCACAACCTCCCCAACAACAAAAGTTTTTGTCCCCGAAAACAGACTTACTTGGGAAAAGAAACGGATACTGCTCCGTACACTGCTGCTCTACCTCCTAAGTAGCCTTGCCAGTAGCTGCATCCCACAAAATCTTCACCAGAGCAATAGACTTGCCCCTCAACTCCTTCAACTTATGATCAACCACAGCTACGGGCAACTTCTCAAACGTCAGGTTCTCCTTCACTTGCACATCATCTAGCTCCACCACATGGCTTGGGTCATGAATATACTTCCTCAGCTAGGATACATGAAATACATCGTGTAGGTTTGAAAGAGACGGTGGCAAAGCCAACCGATATGCAACCGGACCCACACGCTGTATGATTTGATGGGGACCCACAAACCTCGGTGTCAACTTTCTTTCTCTCAGCACTCTACCCACACCAGAAGTCTGAGTCACCTTCAGAAACACATGCTCCCCTTCAGCAAACTCCAAAGGCTTCTGCCTCTTGTCAGCATACGACTTCTGCCTACTCTGAGTAGTCTTCATTCTCTCCTGAATCATCTTCACTTTCTCAGTAGTCTGTAGGATTAGCTCTGGTCCCACAACCACTAACTCACCATCCTGATACCAGCATAGAGGAGTCCTACATCTCCTGCCATACAAGGCTTCAAACGGCGCCATCCCAATACTAGCATGAAAGCTATTATTGTACGTAAACTCCACTAGCGGTAGGACCTCCTCCCAACTACCCAAGTGGTCCAACACACAAGACCTCAGCAAATCCTCCAAGGACTGGATTGTCCTTTTTGACTGACCATTCGTTTGCGGATGATAGGCAGAACTCAACTTCAGCTTCGTGCCTAAGGCTTCGTGTAGACTCTGCCAAAATCTGGAAGTGAACCTCAGATCTCTATCTGAAATAATACTGGAAGGCACCCCGTGCAACCGTACTATTTCCCTCACATACAACTGCATCAACTTCTCCAAGGACCACTTGATGTTGACAGGCAAGAAGTGGGCACACTTGGTCAACCGATCAACAACCACCCAGATAGCATCACTATTCCTAGTAGACCTAGGCAACCCCACAATGAAATCCATAGTAATGTTATCCCACTTCCACTCTGGAATCTCAATCTGTTGCATCAACCCACTCGGCTTCTGATGTTCCACCTTCGCCTTCTGACAGGTCAGACAGGCCGCCACATATTCAACTATCTCCCTCTTCATACCAGACCACCAGAAAGTCTTCTTGAGGTCCTGGTACATCTTAGTCATACCTGGATGTATACTAAGTCTACTCTTGTGGCCTTCCTCCAACACAGCTCTCTTCAGCTCAACATCTTGAGGTAGGAAAATTCTGCCCTTGAACCTCAAGATTCAATCTCCGCCCAGCTCAAAACCCACAGCCTTCTCGGTACCCAGCAAACCAAGAAGCTTCACCAACTCTACATCTTGCAACTGCTTGAGTCCAACCTGCCTCAAGAACTCACTAGTTATGGTAATTGCCCCACAACTAAGGTGACCCTGAGCTAACTCCACACAGAGATTTAAATCCCTGAACTCCTCTACCAACTCTAACTCCTTCACCATCATACCAGACATCTGGATGAATTTCCTGCTTAGCGCGTCTGCCACAACATTGGCCTTACCAGGATGATACATCAACTGGAATTCATAGTCCTTCAGAAACTCCATCCACCGCCTCTGCCTCATGTTCAGCTCCTTCTGATTGAACAAATACTTCAGACTCTTGTGATCACTGAAGACGCTGAACTGAGCACCATACAAATAATGTCGCCATATCTTCAAGGCAAACACAACAGCTGCCAACTCCAAGTCATGAGTGGGATAGTTCCTCTCATGGTTCTTCAGTTGCCTTAAAGCATATGCTACCACTTTCCTATGTTGCATCAACACACACCCAAGACCCTGGTGAGAGGCATCACAATACACATCAAAGGGTTCACCAGAATCCGGCAACACCAACACAGGAGAAGTAGTCAACCTCCTCTTCAACTCCTCGAAACTCCGCTCACAGGCATCTGTCCAAATGAACGGCTGCTCCTTCCTCGTCAGTTGGGTTAGAGGCGCTACTATCTTGGAGAATCCCTCAATGAACCGTCGATAGTAACCCACCAAACCCACAAAGCTCCGAATGTCAATGACAGTCCTCGGACGCTCCCACTGTAACACCGACTCCACCTTAGCTGGATCAACAACAATCCCCTCAGCTAAAATCACGTGGCCCAAGAACTTCACTTCATCCAACCAGAATTCACATTTTGAAAGCTTAGCATACAGCTGCTTCGCCTTCAAAATCTCCAGCACCAACCTCAAGTGCTCTCCATGCTCTTCCCGGGTCCTTGAATAAATCAAGATATCATCAATGAATACCACCACGAATTTATCCAAGAACGACCGGAAGATCCTGTTCATGTAATCCATGAACACTGCAGGGGCGTTGGTCACACCAAACGACATCACGACATACTCATAGTGACCATACCTAATCCTGAAAGCAATCTTCGGTATGTCACCGTCCTTCACCCTAATCTGGTGATAGCCTGACCTCAAGTCAATCTTCGAGAAAATGGATGCTCCCTTAAGCTGATCCATTAAGTCATCTATCCGGGGCAGTGGATATTTGTTCTTAATGGTCAACTTGTTCAACTGCCGGTAATCCACACAAAGTCGACTACCTCCATCCTTCTTCTTCACCAACAACACAGGAGCACCCCACGGCGAAACGCTCGGCCGCACCAACTGCTTCTCCAATAGGTCCTCCAACTGACCCTTCAGCTCAACCAACTCAGCAGGAGCCATCCTATAGGGAGCCACCGACACTGGCCCCACACCTGGAACCAAGTCAATGCTAAACTCCATCTCCCTGGTAGGAGGCAACCCAGGCACTTCATCCGGGAACACCTCAGCAAAGTCCCGCACCACATCGATCTCAGCAATGACTCTCTCAGTCTCCACATTCATAGCTGCAAGCAAAAGACAACACTCTGCTCCATCCCTCAACAATGATTCAGCTTGGCTAGCTGAAATCAACAACTCATCCTCCTCCTGAGGAAAGATCAACCGCCTATTGGCACAATCTATAAGGATACGATTGGCAGATAACCAATCCATTCCTAAGATTATGTCAATATCAACCAAAGGCAAACAAATCAAGTTTACCTTATACTTCTTCCAATTCACAACAATAGGGCAACCAACACACAACTCTGAAGCAACTATTGAAGTAGAAGCGGGCGTCGACACTAGCAGTCTCAACCCCAAATCACACACAGGCACACCCAGCATAGCAACACAAGCATAAGAGATAAAGGAATGAGAAGCTCCAGAATCAAACAAAAATACTACATCCTTACCAGCAGCTCTGCCCTTCCCCTTCACAAGATCAGAAGAAGTTAAAGCCTCGGCACCTGTCAAAGCAAAAACCCTACCAGCTGTGGTGGGTCTGTCACCCCTCTAGGCATCTCCTCTCTACGCATC
Source organism: Cajanus cajan (assembly GCF_000230855.2). Lineage (NCBI taxonomy): Eukaryota > Viridiplantae > Streptophyta > Magnoliopsida > Fabales > Fabaceae > Cajanus > Cajanus cajan. Next base: position 15,858,386 of record NC_138520.1, on the reverse strand, counting down.
ACCCCTCTGAGTACTCCTCTCCGGTCTGTTCCTGGTGGGGCAGTTGAAAGACACATGGCCCATTTGCTGGCACCTGAAACACCGGCTCTCTGTGTGGGGACAATCCCTGATCAAATGGGGCCCACCACACCTATAACATCTAAGGGTAGCACTTCCACCCTGTCCTCCTCCACCAGCAGCACCAGAAGGTTGCCTGATGACAGGACCCCCTTGTTGGGGTTGGGGCCTATCATACAACTTCCTTTGGTTCCCTCCTTTCTTGGACCCAGCTAGTCCTTTAGAAATCTTCACTCCACGGTTACCACCTTCCAACCGTTCAACAACCTTTGCCTTCTCCACTAAGGCTGGAAATTCAGTGATGGCCATAGGCACCACCACCCTCTTCAACTCATACTTCAATCCCTCAGCAAACTTCCGACATTTCCATGCCTCAGCTATGCCTTGCGAATAAAAACGAGTCAAGTGCTCGAATCTCATCGCATACTCAGAAAATGTCATCCCTCCTTGGTGTAATCGCATGAACTCAGCTTCTTTGGCATGCCTCACACTCTCAGGGAAATACTTCTCCAAGAACATCCTCCGAAAGCATTCCCAGTCAACCACCACTCCTCTAGCGGTCAGCATGTGATGGGTACCCCTCCACTAATGCTCCGCTTCCCCAACCAGCATATACACCGCGTATGCTAACCTCCTCTCTTGAGAACATCCCAGCACGGTGAAGATCTTCTCAAGCTCACAAATCCAGGGGTCATCCACCTCTGGATCTCCATCTCCCTTGAATTGAGGAGGATGGCATTTCCGGAATTCAGCCAGGTCCCGGCTCTCCTGTGACCCAGTGGGCCTTGCTGCACCAGCTGCAGCTCTCTCAGCATCCATCTGAGAAAAATAGGCATTTTGCTGCTGCATAGCCATGGCCATCATCTCCATGGCCCAGGCTATCTATTCGTTGGCTCTATACATTGTCTACAAAAGCAACAACATCTTTAGTATATAATATCTAAACCAAACAACAATCAACAGCACAACAAAACAACACAACAATCAACATAGCAAACAACACAGCAAAATAGCACAACACAGAGTTCAGCACAACAAAAGCCTAAAGGGACCACCCCCAAAGAGTGTCCACTAGACTCGAACTGCTCTGATACCACTAAAGTGTAACGACCCGGCTGGTCACTACACACAACACAGTACACCTGAAAACCGGACAGAAAAGGAATAAGTGCATACATATAGTGTCTAGAATATACATATATACATGGTCCAAGTCTGACTAGATTCAAAATGTACAACAATACAACCAAGCTACTACATCAAGTAACTGAACAACAAAACATCAACTAAGATCAGCTCCGCCTGCCAGCTGCAGACTCACCACTAGCCACCCACTTATCCCTGCTCTGCTCCCATACATAGTATGATCATTGCAGTCCAAACCACATGGAAACAACAAAGGGTAAGCTAGTATAAAAAGAACAACGTATAGCAAGATTTAAGTGATATGAACAAATGCAACTATCAACACATCGTCAGCCTACATCTCATCGATTGTACAACAAACCAGCAATTGGAAAAATATTGCGTCGTCACGCATATCATCTCGGAGATCTCCTACAACAACTCAGCCTTTATGGCCTACAACAACTCAGCCATTATGGCCTACAACAACTCAGCCATTATGGCCTACAACAACTCAGCCATTATGGCCTACAATAACTCAACCATTATGGCCTACAACAACTCATATCATCATACAACACATCACAACTTTACAGCACAACATATCATCTTACGGCACATCAAGACATCTTACAACAATATTCATCTGATACAACTCAACATCATCAAACAGCTTTATCTACTAGTCATCACATCATAATCATTAACTTCAACTTATCTCAGCACCAAACAACATTGCATAGCTTATAGTGATTTATCATCTATGCGCCCGGCGCACTCGTGGTTGCGCCCGGCGCACTCGTGGTTGCGCGCAGCGCAGTACAACCAGAGAGCACCAGGCGGCGCCCGGCGCAAGGCCAATTACGCCCAGCGCATGCCAGGCAGAGACTCAACCAGAGAGCCCAAGGCTCTCACGCGCCTGGCGCAATAACCAATTACGCCCAGCGCATGCCAGGCAGAGACTCCAAGGAGTCCCATGCGCCCGGCGTGCCCAAACCCGCACCCAACATGGGGAAGGCAGAGACCTCCCTTGGTCTTGCGCCCAGCACAATTCGAATTGCGCCCGGCGCCCCCATGGCAGAGACTCCAAGGAGTCCCCGCGCCCAGCGCGACCAAGATCGCGCTCAGCGCCATGCCAGAAGCCCAAAAACAAGTCACAACCAACATCACGCCCAGCGCGGTTCAATCCTCGCCCGACGTGGGCCATCCAGAGGCTAACATCTTCAAGCACGCCCGGCGCACACATCTTTGCGCCCGGTGGGCTTGCCTATATGCTGCCCTCAAGTGGCCACGTGCCGAACGCGAAGAACTGCGCTCAGCGCGAGTTCAGCAGCAAACCTCATACTTTCGAAATCTCTTCAAAAACATGCAAAATAACCAGAAAACTCCATATGCAATCCATTCCAGATATCACATTTTCATCAAACATCTCAAAAATATCATCTTTTTCAACATGCAACAACAACTCAAGAAATCCCCAAATTTTTCCTCAAATCCCCGAGTAACCCCGAAAACAACTTTCTTCGAATTTCAGCCAAGAATCAGTCATTCACAATCATCTAGTGAGTACTAAGACTCAATTGCAACCCAAAGTACACCAAAGTCTAGCTTCCCTTACCTCGGTTTCAAAATTTCCGGGCTCCGGGAGGCACAAGGAAGAAGAAACTTGAAAGAGATGGTGAATTAAGAAGGAAGAAGAATTATGTGCGTCCGCAAGCTCCTAAACACCTACTCAGCACCTTGAATCCAAGCAACAAGAGTGAATTCAGCCAAATGAGAATGGAGAGGGAAAAAGAGAGTGAAAGGGAGGGTTTGAGTGAAAAAAGAGAATCAGGGGGGAAAAGGAAGAAGAGAAAGGGGTCTTACAAGAAACTTGACATTAAATATTTTTAAACTAATATATATTAATGATGTTTTACTAAAAGACATAAAATTTATATTAAAGATAATAAATCTTGTTACTATTGTAAAATTGAAATTTTTATTAATATTTAAAATTTTATTATCATACATAGTTTTTTAATAATTATTAGAGTGGGAAAGTTACGTAACGTACAAATAAAAAATATAAAAAATGTGTAGACCTTTTAAATTTAATTATTTATTAAAATAGAAAAAATATTTTAATATTTTTTATGGCTTAAAAAAATAAATTTTTATTATCGGTTAAAAATAATTAGTTTTCAATTATCAATGAAAAATGACAAAATGTTTTATTTTAAAAAATAATTAATCACTTATAAACGAATGGTTTTAGACAGCATTAATATATAAATAAATATAATAAAACACGTGTCCATTTATCAATTATTATGCACTCTTCCTTCCCTCTCATTTTCATTATTTTCCGTTTATGGCAATTCAGCAGCAAGAAGCCATGATAAAATGAAAAGAACGAACAATTCAAACAACTCTGTCTCTGACAGCTAGTGTTCACAGAATATTCCACCAAACTTTCCAAATATCCTTCATAAATTATAATTATTTATTAGTAAAAGTATTTTAATAACAATATTAAAGTTGAAGCTTAAGATTTATACATATCTCAACCCATTTTCATACTCACATTATACACTTTTAAGACATTGATTGATAAAATATAATGAAGTTTTTATTAAAATATTTATTAAATTAAACATTTACTGCTACTACTTAATTTTATTATATTTTATTAAATACTAAATGATAAATACAAAATAAAAGTATTATAATATTTAATATTATTCATGTATTTCTATTTTATTAAATAAAAATATTTAATAATTTTATTATATATTTCTTATTTTAGTTTGTATATTTATTTAAAAGTTTGTAACACTAAACTATTAATTAACTAGTTTTTTAATCTGTAGTGAAAGTAAGATTCATTACTGAAACATGTATTAAAAGATTCTCTGAGCGTTTATTCAGGACAGTGTGTGGCACTACAATCCATAATTTATTAATGTAGAACTAAAATCAGATGGTTGGTTCCATTAAGACAACCAATTCAAATTCAATTGTTATTACTAATGATAACAAAACCTACAGCTTACCAAAGAAAAAGGATTTTCAATTTTCTATATTTGGATTTATTGTTTTTGAAATTTGAATAACGACGAGCAGTCAATCCAAACACAGCCTTAAAAGATGGGAAGTGAAATAGAAGGCGCGCGGAGGTTCTTTCTGAAAAACGTCTCTTCTTGCTCTTTTTTCTCCACGTGTATCAGCTGCTACATCAGCCACATAAGGCGCCTAGGAAAGGCTTTTTCTGAAAAACGCTCACTCTCCATACGTTTTCTCATCCACGTGGCGCCACGCTGTCCAAAATTACCTACTTTAATAAATTGTTTTTTTTTTTAATTTATTTCGTGTATTTTTTTATTTATTTTTATTTATTCGGGTCAAAAAGCCACGATTGTTAAGTAGGAAGTAAAGGGATGGAAAGAATTGAGCCTTTTATTTTATTACTATTTTATTTATTTTGTAAATTCCTTTCCTCACCCAAAACTTTTTAGCTTGAGCCTTACTCAAAAGAGATTTTAACACACCATTATCGACAATAATAACATCTTTAATTTTAGATAAACAAAATTTTAGTATTATTATGAATAGTATTTTAAGAAAAATATTTATTTTAAAATAATTATAATTTATAATAAATATATATTATGAATATAAATTATATTATAATTAAATTTTATAATAAAAAAATATTATGAATATATAAATTATCTTTTTATTTTATAAATGCTAATTTATATACGATATAAGATTATTTTTAATTAATACTAATTTATTTTGAAAAATAAAATTCAACTTAAGTTTAAAGATAAAAGAGGTAAATAGAAGGTAATAATTTATAAAATCAAATAAACTAAAGGAAGACAAAAAGAGTGTATACGTTGATATAGTCAATGATTTTTTTTTCTTTCTTTTTACGGTAATAGTGCATGATATGTACATCTGGAAGGAAAAATTAATATTGAAATTGTCTAATTAAGATTATAACAAGAGAGAGACTAAAAGTTATATTCTTTTTGGATATAGACCACACAATTGTATTTACATATTCAGTAATATAAGTTGTGTATTCTAATTCATAATATTAGAGTAAATATTAATTAATCAAAATTTAAATTTTTTGTTTTTTTAATTTGACAGATTATATCAAGAAAAAAATATTTTTTTTGATTATTTTCCTTTTTAATTTCAGCTTTTTCCTTTTTATATTAGAGAAAGAAAACACTTCTTACTTCACTACCAAAAATATAAAAAAAAAATATATTAAAAATAATTAAATAAAAGAGAGGGTAATTTTGTAAGAAATGAAAAGTTTTTTTTTTTCGGTTACATCCGAAGTTTGCATTTGTAATACAAGAAGTTTTATTTGCAAAACTATAGTTATCACTTATCATTAGAATCTATTGATCTTAAGTAGAACATGCACATTTACTTAGACATTTACAATAAGGGAAGCGGGATAACTTTGAATGAGAAAAAGACAAAATGATATATACAAAAATTAATTATTATATTAAGGAAATATTGATCTAAACTCAAAAGTAATTATTAAAGAAAATATTTATTTTATATAATAGTATAGATTATTGATTAAGAGATATGCTGACGAATAAATATGTTTTTAATTTTTTAAATTTAGAATAAATTTATTTTTGATCTCTTAAATTTAAAATTGTTATTTCTAGTTCTTATAATTTTTTTTAAAAAAAATTTATTTTAGTTTTTATATTAAAATTTTGTTAAGAAATTTATCGAATATTATTGCATAAAATTTATGTATTAGTATCTGTATTGGTGAAAACATCACATTAAATCTAATTGGTATTGTATAATCGTCTTAAATTATCACTTTTAAATATGTTATTAGTGATCTAAGAGACTAAAATAATATTTTTAAAAATTATAAAGATTAAAATAATATTTTTAAAAATTATAAGGAATAAAAATAACCGTTTTAAATTTGAGAGACTAAAAACATATTTAAGTCATAAAAAAATATTAAATATATAATAAAGAAATATAAAAATAAAAAAAAAGTGAAAATCAAATAGGAAAAGATTAATATATATATATATATAAAATATGATATAAATGTATCTAATAAAACAATTTTTTTATGATTAATAAGATATATAGTATTTTCTTATCTTTATATAAATTTGATTAAAATTTAAAAATACCAATCTCTGCATTACAAATTGTATGAAAAACAAAAATAACATTTACCGTCGACAGCAGGGTTCGAACCTGCGCGGGCATATCCCAACAGATTTCAAGTCTGTCTCCTTAACCACTCGGACATATCGACCTGTATGATTTATTATATCTAGATTAGATGCTAACTTTTAGAATTATTATTATATTCAGATTAGGTCTTAACTTCATAGTTATAGTATGAGTTCAAACAACCTTCACAGAATTTGCATAAAAACACGGAAACAATTTTTTTTTTTTTATCATGATATTATATATATATATATATATATATATATCAATTTAATAAAAAAATTTCTTTTTCAAGAATATTAATTGTATTAAAATTATTTCTTCTAACACTTTTTTTATTTATTAAACTGCACAAAATTTGTACAAAGATGCGAAAGTTACTTGCTAACTAATAAAATAGTTAAATATATTTTCAGTTTTATATATTGATTTTTTACTCTTATAATTTTAAAAAAAAAGTTTATTATAATTTTTATATTTAAATTTTGTTAAATAATTTATCAAATTGTCACATAAAATCTATCTAATAATATTCTAATTAATAAAAATATCATATTAAATTTGATTAATATTGTATAATTGATTCAATTTATTATTTTTAGAAAAATTATTAATAATTTAAAAAATCAAAATAAAATTTTTAAAAATTATAAAATTAAAAAATAATTTCAAATTTAAGAAATTAAAAATAAATTTATTATAAATTTAAGCGATGTAATCTTTCATTTAAAAAAGATATCAAATTTTCATCGCAATGATTAAGACACTCTTGTTATAATTAAAAATTTTATGCATCAAAGCAGCAGCCCACGTGCAACTTTATATATTTTATAAATTTTACTATTAAAAAATTACAAAATCTAAAAAATTATAATTAAAATTAAAAAAAAATTTAATTAATAATCAAAAGTTTTAATCAGTTTTGACTGTTATAAAAGTAAAATAAAATATATAAATTATAAAATATATAAAATTGTAAAAAAATATTAATTTCCCAAGAAAATACATTAATAAAGACAAAGTTCAGTTTAACATTTTTTTTTTTATCAAAGAACATTTATCAAATAAATAAAAGTTAAAAATTGTAACATTACGGCCGCGTGTGATATAGAAAATAATAAATGAATATATTTTAAAAATTGATTTTATACATTATCCGAATATTAACAGGAAATTATTTTAGATATTACTTTTTAAAAAAAAATATTACAGATTCAACAATGTTATTACAAATGACAATTTAGTATAAAATGATAGTATAAAAACAATTATATTGTGAATATATTCTAATTAAATTTAAAATTATTATAATTAGTCAAATAATAAAGAATTTATGTAGTATGTATAAGATAAAATAAATTATTTTATGGTCACCTATGTGCACCAAAACAAAGTACTTTAATTACATTTATTCATCAATTAACAATATCCAATAAGATAGATACATAATCATGTTTTTTTATGTGATTAAGTGTTCTAGAAAATGTGATTTAGAGTTTAGTTTCCAAGTTCGTGTATGTGGAAGAGCATCTATTAGGAGAAACTTATCACTTAAACAAGTATTCATTTCTTTAAAGATTTTTTTTCCCTTTTAGTCTTACCTATGAATATATTTTTTTTATTGTATTATTAATGTGAAATATATACAATTTTAGTGACAACTAATCTATGTGAAAAGTTGACTTGTAATCTTTATTAAAATATATTATGGAGGCTCATAATTAAAAAAAAACGTATTATTTTTGGTATATTTGATTTAAAAATTATATTTAGAATATTCTTAACTAATTGATATATTATAATTAAAAAAAATTATATTTAGAATTGTTTTTAATTATAATTTACGTAATAAAGTATTAAATAATTTTTAAATTTTGTTAAATCTTGTAAACTTGTTCGATTCAATTAATAAGAACTCTTAATTTAGTAGTTTGTTGGAATTTAATATATATATATATCATGGGTTGAGTAGAGTTATTGTAACATTGTATGTTTTATAGTTTTATTCCATGACGATGTGTTATGTTAATTTATGATGTTATTTGTTGTTATGTTGAGTTTGTGTGTTGTTGTTTGAACTCTAAGTGTTAAGAAATCTTCGAGAATTAAGTTGTTTAAAATTGGTTAGGTTAAGGTCAAAGTTAACCAAGAAACAGGAGAAGATATACAAGATTTTCATAGAATATAGATTTATAAGTTCATTGTAACACTGTGATTTTCACTTTGTTGATTAATTATATGTATTATGTTTATTAATTGTTGATTTGTTGTGTTAATTATAACTGTTAAAGAATTCTAAGGGTCAATGAGTTCTTGAAAGTTAAGTTATTATTGAGATAGTTTTAGCTAAAGTCAAGTTGATCAAGTTAAGAGAAGGGTATATATGGATTTTCTTAAGAAGTGAATCTCATAAGTTTATATCTCCAAAAAGTATAGAGAAGAGCTAGAAATAGGAATTCTATAGAGAGGAGCTCTAAAGCCATGAGGAATTCTTTCTTCTTTTTTTAATTCCTTATAGCCTCTGACCCTTCCTAGTAGATGAGTTGAGTTGAGAAGTCGAAGATTCAAAGTTTCTTGAGTCAAGAATTTGAGTTGAGAGAAAGTTGTACGGCAACCCCGAAAACTTTGAGTTTTCTTTCATCTTCCTTATTTCTAACCAACTTGAAGTAAGGGAAGTTTGTTGATTAAATATAATTGAATGATTATTGCTAATTCTAGGCGGATTCTTCATAATTGTAGTTGAATTTTGGAGGAATTCATGAGATGAAAATATGAGCTTGAGTATTGTTCATGAAAGCTTTTCTTTGAAGAAGAATGTGATCATCCATGGAGTATAGTGATTGCATGTTGTATTTTGTGTTGGATCCTTAAGGTACTGTTGCATGTTGTACCAGTCATCTATCGTAACCGGGATCACGACGGGATGACGCAAAAATTTGTTTTTCAATGGAGCCGCCACCAATATTTTATTTAAGGGAAAAAACATTGGAAAACCCTTTAAAAATAATTTTTAAAATCAAAATTGGATTCAAAAGTCAATTACATGTAGGGAAGGTATTAACACCCTACAACGCCTGTAAAAATAGTATCTTTAATTAATTGCGCAAAATTAAAAGTGATCTAATGACGTATAAATTATTTTGGTAATTATGTATCTTAAAGGTTATGAAACCTTTAATGTGTAGTAACTAAAGGGTAATTATATTTTGTGATAGGTAAAAATAAAAATAAAAAAAGGCGATATGATTGTCTATAAATAGGTTAGGTTCCTAGATCATACCTTTGGTTCTTTTCTTTAATTTCTGACATCCCATTATCAGAGAGAGACAGAGAGATAATATATTAAAGAATTCTCTCTTGAGAGTACGTGTTGATCTAGCTCTCTTATCATCATGAATTCAGGTACGCTTCCACTTATTGTATCTAGTGATTAACATGATAGAATTTTGTGATTTATATAGATGATAGTTTTCATCAAAGGCTTAAATTTGATTTTAACAATTGGTATCAGTGTTTTTTTTTTTTTTGTTCGTCCCTGGATTATCCACCGCCGACAGCAGTGACTAATCTCCTCGCTACGTTGGAGGCACCTCAAAGGGTGGGATAGTTGGCCTCAAGATTTAACGCGGCTGCATACACAAGGCAGGATTCGAACCCCTGACCTTGCTTAAGCGTATCATCTTTGATCATTAGGAATATTTTCTATTATAGTATTATATAAATTTACCATGCATTTATAGTTGAAAGAAAATCCAATATATGTATCTTCTGACTATTATAGTAACAAGAAAAGGATTTTAATTGTTGGATGAATTGGTTTTTTGAAATTCTTTTATATAATTTGTAACATGTGTTTCATCTTGCAATATCATGATTTATTTTTCTAGTATTTTAATTCCATTTGTTTGTTGATAACATGCATTTCATATACATAGTAGTGAATCATATTAAATTCAATTACTCGAATAATTTCTTATGTAATTAATTGATGATTCTGGCATATTCTTGGTATATTGCAATTTTATTTCAGTTATAATAATTGATTAGATACATTATTATGAAAATATTATAAGGTTGTTCATTTTTTGAGAATTTTTTTTATAATAATTGATTTTAATTTTAATAATTACGAATTTAATTCATTTTTAAATTGATATTTTTCATATTATAATTGATTTTGGTTTCAGTTATGAATTTAATTCATTTTTAAATTGATATATTGCATATTGTAATTAATTTCAATTTCAATTACGAATTTATTTCATTTTTCAAATTGATATATTGCATATTAAGTAGAACTTTTGATATATGTTTATATTATTGTGATCATAATTATTTTTAAAGTGATATATTACTCATTTTTAATAATTATGTGTTATTATAAAATAACATAAAAACCTTTAGCTTGCATATCGATTTTAACGTGTGTGTTAATTGTACCAATTTGTATGTGAAGGTTTGGCATAATCAATTTTTTTAATTGTTTAAGGAATGCATTCAATTTTTATACATTAACTTATATTTTTTTTATAATAATTGCATTCATTTTTAAATTTTAAATTTAAATATAAATAAATCTCATTTCAAGATATCGGTAATACATTAACATTTTATCTTTGAATAAAATCGTAACTATTCAATAATACCTTATTATGATAATTAATTAGATACATTATTATGAAAATACTATAAGGTTGTTTATTTTTTGAGAATTTTTTTTAATGATTATTGATTGTGATTTCAATTACAAATTTAATTTATTTTTAAATTGATATGTTTCATATTGTAATTGATTTTAGTTTTAGTTACGAATTTAATTCGTTTTTAAATTAATATATTGCTAATTAATTTCGATTTCAGTTACGAATTTATTTCATTTTTTAAATTGATATATTGCATATTAAGTAGAATGTTTGATATATATTTACATTATTGTGATTATAATTATTTTTTAAGTGATATATTACTTATTTTTAATAATTATGTGTTATTATAAAATTAAAAAAAATTCAGCTTGTATACCAATTTTAACATCAATTTGTGTGTGAAAGTTTGGCATAATTATTATTTTTTAATTGTTTAAGGAATGCAATCAATTTTTATACATATAGCTTATATTTATTGTATAACAATTGCATTCATTTTTTAATTTTAAATTCAAATACTGAAAAATATTTATATATTTTTTAGGATTAATTAATTGAAACAACATGTCACCGAGTGATCTCTCTTGTGAAAATTAATTTATTTTAAAACATAAAAGGTTGTGACCTTGTAAATTATGTGTACTAGTCAACCCAAAGGAAGGTTAGTATTTTACATAATTACAAGTGTACTTATGGTGATAAATGCATAATAATTCTTTAGATTTTGTGTGTAAATATTAAATAAGCGCAAAGGAATGTTTATTATTTGACATGTTCTTATTATTAGCATTTTATTACCTTATCAAGGTATCATTGAATAGTTAAAATTTTGTCCAAAGATAAAATATTAATGTATTACCGGTACCTTGAAATGGGATTTATTTGTATTTGAATTTAATTTTTATTTTTGAGAGTTATATGAGTGTATTTTGTTTGTTGTTCTCAATTTAGTTATGAATGATCCTGCCAATATTACTAATAATGTCAACTTTATTCTTGTACTAAATGGCTCAAACTTCAAGTCCAAGAAAGACAATGTCTTGATAGTTCTTAGAGTAATGGATCTTGACCTTGCGTTGAAGATATTTCATCCTTACCTCTTACAGATATAAGTACCGTTGAAAATAAAAGGGAAATGGAAATGTGGGAGAAGTCAAACCGTATGAGTATAATGATCATGAAGAAGGCCATTCTAGAAGCATTTCGAAGCACAATATCTGTAAATATAAATACAGCTAAGGAGTTCCTTGCAAAAATTGAAAAAAGGTTTGTTAAGAACGAAAAGTCTGAGATAGGTACACTTTTGGCAAACCTAATTTCAAAAACATATATGGGTAAGGGAAACATTAGGGAGTACATCATGGAAATGTCTCATATTGCTTCAAAACTAAAAGAACTTAAGCTAGAACTCTTTGAGGACTTAATGGTGTATTTAGTTCTGATTTTTCTTCCAACACAATTTGGTCAGTTTAAGGTGAGCTATAATTGTCAAAAAAGAGACTTGGTCTCTTAATGAGCTCATCTCACATTGTGTTCAAGAAGAAGAAAAATTGAAGCTAGATAAGACAAAAGGTGCTCATTTGCCTCTACCTCAAAGTATAAGGGCAAGGGACTGAAAAGGAAAAAGGATAAGGAAGTTGCAGCTACAACACTTCAAAGGAAACAACAAAAGAAATCAAATGAATTTGAAGGCAATGGTTGTTTCCTTTGCAGAGTTGTAGGGAATGTGAAGAAGCATTGCACTAATTATCACACATGGAGTGCTAAGAAAGGTATGCTTCTCAACTTGGTTTGTTTTGAGGTTAAGTTAACTTCTGTACCTAAACACACATAGTGGATAGATTTTGGTGCAACAACTCACATCAGTGTGTCTATGCAGGGTTACATGAGTTTTCGAAAGCCAGGTGATTGTAAAAGATACATCTATATGGGTGATGACAAGACAGTTCAATTTGAAGCAATAGAAAATTTTAGATTATTATTAAAGACTAGTTTTTATTTGGATCTCGATGAAACATTTATTGTACCGCCTTTTAGATGAAACTTGATTTCTATTTCTGCATTGGACAAATTTGGTTATTCTTGTTCATTTGGAAGTGGAAAATTTAGTTTGTTTCATGATTCAAAATTAGTTGATTCTGGTTATTTATATGGTTATGATAATCTTTATTTCATTGATACAATTGCTTCATTTAATGAATCTTTACAATTAAGTACTCGAGGCATAAAGAGAAAATGGACCAATGAGAATTCAACTACGTTATGGCACAGACAATTAGGTCACATCTCTAAATGGAGAATAAAAAGACTTATGTCAGACAAAATTCTAAACCCTTTAGATTTTACAGATTTTGATATTTGTATTAATTGTATAAAAGGGAAACAAATCAACAAAAGGAGATTTGAGGCCAATAGGACTTTGGATGTCTTAGAACTTATACATACAAATATTTGTGGATCATTTCCTACAATAACATGGAATGGTCAACAATATTTTATAACGTTCATAGATAATTTTTCAAGATATGGCTACATTTATCTCATTCATGAAAAAGCAAAGTCATTAGACGTGTTAAAAAATTATAAGGCTGAAGTTGAGAACCAACTCAACAAAAAGAATTAAATGCATCAGGTTTGACCGTGGTGGTGAATATTATGGTAGATATGATGGTTTAGGTGAAAAACGTATAGGACCATTTGTTAAATTCCTAGAGGAATGTGGTATCGTCCCACAATACACTATGTCGGGTTCGCCCACTATGAATGGTGTTGCTAAAAGATGAAATAAAATGCTTAAAGATATGATAAGGAGTATGATTAGTCATTCTACTTTACCAAAGTCACTCTGGGGACAAACCCTTAAAACTATAACATATATCCTTAATAGAGTTCCAACAAAAGCAACTGGAAAAACCCTTATGAACTTTGGACAGGCAAAAAGTCTAGTTTAAAACACTTACATGTTTGGAGTTTTCCAGCTGAAGCAAGGCCTTATAGGCCAAATGAAAAGAAACTGGATTTAAGAACTATAAGTTGTTATTTTGTTGGATACTCTAAAAGATCTAGGGGGTATAAGTCTTATGATCCTAACTAAGTCAATTTTTGAATCAGAAAATGCACGGTTCTTTGAGGATGTTGATTTTGCAAGGAGAGATGTAATTAAGGACTTTGTCTTTGAAGAGGTTTATGTTGATATTCCCACAGGTGTTATTGGCATTGTTCAGGATCCTCTTCCTGACTTTGTTCAAGACACAATAAATTAAGACAATGTCGAATCTCCTATGCAATAAATTATTCAGAAGAACAAACTTTTCCTCCTTAAGAACCTATGCCATTAAGGAAATCTACTAGAGAAAGAAGAAGTGCAATACCAAATGACTATATTGTATTTCTCCAAGAACATGAGGTTGGAATTGGGTTGATGGAAGATGATCCAATTAACTTTTATCAAGCCATGGAAAGTTCTAATTCTCAAAAGTGGATTGATGCCATAAATGAAGAGATTAAGTCCATGAGAGACAAGGACGTTTGGGATCTTGTTCCATTACCAGAAGGTGTGAAACCCATTGGTTGCAAATGGATATTTAAGACTAAGAGGGATTCGAAAGGTGATGTGGAGAGGTTTAAGGCTCATCTTGTTGCAAAGGGATTTACTAAAAAAAAAGGTATTGACTATAAAGAGACTTTTTCTCTGGTTTCTTTTGAAGACTCTTTCAGGACTATAATGGTATTAGTGGCGCATTTCGATCTTGAGTTACATCAAATGGATGTAAGACAACATTTCTCAATGGTAACATTGATGAGACAATTTATATGATGCAATTGGAAAACCTTGTTTCAAAAGATTCAAAGAACTTAGTTTGTAAACTTAAGAAATCCATCTATGGGCTCAAGCAAGCATCCCGACAATGGTATTTCAAGTTTCATCATGTGATCACCTTGTGTGGTTTTGAAGTGAATTTAATTGATGATTGTATATACCATAAGTTTTATGGGAGCAAATATTTTTTTTTTCTAGTTTTGTATGTTGATGATATTTTGCTTGCCAGCAACGATATATATTTATTGCATGAAACTAAGAGATTTCTAGCTAAGAACTTTGAGATGAAAGATCTTGGTAATGCATCTTTTGTATTGGGCATACAGATACACCGAGATTGTTCTCGAGGTACTCTTAGGTTTTCTAAAAAAGGTTATATTGAATATGTTCTCAAGAGATATGACATGCAAGATTGCAAACTAGGTAATACCCCTGTGGCTAAGGGAGACAATTTTAGTCTTGCTCAATGCCCTAAAAATGACTTTGAAGAAAAGGAGATGTAAAAAATTTCTTATGCATCAGCAGTAGGAAGTCTAATGTATGCTCAAATTTGTACACATCCAGATACTTCATACGTTATAGGGATGTTGGTAGATATTTGAGTAATCCTTGATTAGATCATTGGAAAGCAGTTAAGTGAGTCATGCAGTACTTAAAGAGAACAAAAGATTATATGCTCATATATCGGAGGTTGGATCAACTTGAGATCATTGGGTATACTGACTCTGATTTTGTTGGATGCCAAGACAATATGAAATCTACATTAGTCTATATATACATGCTAGCTAGAAATACATAGACATTAAGTTCCTAATTGTTAAAGAAAGAGTTCAAAGTAAACAGTTGTTTATAGAACATATTGACACAAACTCCATGGTTGCGGATTCGCTTACTAAGAGATTGCCACCCAAAATGTTTCATAAGTACATTGCTCATATGGGTGTTATGTCTTTAAGTGATGTTCAGTTTTAGTGGGAGTTTATAATTTTATGAATGTTTCTATGACATAGACATATTTTTCAATATATGTATGGTTCAAGTATATTTTCTGCAGAAATAAAGTTTTGGTATATTGAAACTTTGATTTTGTTGCGGTTTGATCTCACTAAGGTTTAAGGAGGACCTATTGAAATTAGGCATGTTAAGATCACATTACATGAAAATTCCATACTACAAATCCATATCATGATTCATGTTATTCATTTGTATCAATATATGTGACCATTGATGGGTTTAGGTACGACAAATATAACAAAAACTACTTCGATCCTATGTTGGTATGATTGATGAACTGAATCGGTAAAAGATGCATTTTATATTTATATAATTATAAGGATACACATATAATCCAAGTGGGAGATTATTGGATCCTTAATCCAACGTTGGTCTTATATGTGAATAACTATATATTAAAGATACATAAGGTTATGTCAAATTAAAGTGATCTAATGACGTATAAATTATTTTGGCAGTTATGTATCTGAAAGGTTATGTGACCTTTAATGTGTGGTAACTAAAGGGTAATTTTATTTTGTGATGGATAAAAATAGAAATAAAAAAGGCGATATGATTGTCTATAAATAGGTTAGGTCCCCATATCATACGTTCAGTTCTTTTCTTTTCTAACATTCCGTTATCAGAGAGAGACAAAGAGATAATTAAAGGATTATCTCAAGAGAGTACATGTTGATCTAGAAGGCCAAACCACACAACTCTCTTATCGTCAAGAATTCAAGTACGCTTTCGCTTATTATTTTTAGTGATTAACATGATAGAATTTTGTGTTTTATATAGATGATAGTTTTCATCAAAGGCTTAAATTTGGTTTTAACATTTTTTACTAGAATTGAGTTGTACATGTTGCTTATGCATTGGAATTTTGATTGCATTCTACTTTGGTTAAGTTGATTGTAGGTTGTAAGCCAAAATGAAATTCTGCCAAGTGCAAAAATTCTCATCACGCTGAGTGTGCCTTCATGGCACCGAATGTGACTCAAGTTATGGTCTCTCTACCTTGATCATGCTAGGCACGAGATTGGTAATGTCGTGTATGGATTAGTGATGAGCCCTTTGACTTACTCACGCTAGGCATAAAATGTGATATGACGAGTGTGATTGTCTAAGGAGTTCTTTAACTTAATAGCACCGAGTGTAGGCTGAGATGCATTGAGCGTGATTAACCTAGTGGCCCTTTACATGGACAATGTCTAATGCAAGTTTAGTGGTATCGAATGTGAGTAAAGTATAGGCTATTGGCCAAGATGAGGTCGAACTTAGGATTATCTATGCTAGGTTTAATTGACTCAGAAGTTTTCTACCTCAATGATGTCAACTGCGAGAAGAGCGGCACTAGGCGTGGTTGCTAAATGAAAAACTTGTTGTATAATTGTCTAAGTGTTGAGAGTATATGAAGTATGTGTATGAATTACACACTACATGATGATGTATAAATCTAGTTCATTATTAATTTAGGATGATGTATAGTGATGTTTTAAGTTGTTAAGTTGTAAGTTGATAGTTGTTTGATGTTGATTAAGATGTCAAGTTGTGTAAACATGTGATGATGAGATACATGTCTAAATTTAGATACATAAAAACTATAGGAGAGTAAAGTTGTTTTGAAAATTAAAATATCTCATTGTGTGAATATAAGTTGTGGTGTTTTGAGAGCTCAAAGTTATGAGCCCTTCAATAAGTAAGTTGACTTTTAAATGGGTAATTATTTTTAAGTTGTCTTTTTTAGATTTTATGAGAAAATAGTATAGGGGTTAGGTCAAGCCATACTAATTATCAAGTGACCAAATGTTGATTCATATGGGGGTAAGGTTGAGTTTGTGCATAAAGTGACCAAACTTAGCAAAGTATGAAGTCAAGGGATAAAATCTTTAAATGATTGTTGGAATGATGCATAGTATTTTGAGGGTAGTCGATAGGTTAATTTCAAATGAGGCTTAAATATGCATGCTAAGGTCATGACAGACTCACACTTAAGTTGTTCTACCTTGATAATAGTACTAGACTTTCCTAGTTTAAGTTGGGAAACCTAAGAAATTAGTTTAAGATGTTTACCAAGTGTTTTAAGAGGCCTAAAGTTGTACTTACCTGATCTAGTTGCAATAGGTCTGACATAATGATTCGGTAGGCTCAAACCACTTAGATTGTTCACCATTGTTGTAGGAAATCTTCATAAGTTGATATGTGTGACGATGCATTAGTTGTTTAAAGTTGAGAATGTTATTTGTGTTATAAGCTGCTACGTTGTTCTTATGTTGTTGATAAGTTGAAAAGTTGTTAAGTTGTGTTGTAAGTTGTATGTGATGATTGGAAGTTGTAAGTAATGATGATAAGTTGAAGTTTATCTATGAACCAACTTGATGTTGTGTTAAGTTGTTTGTGTTACATAAGTTGCAATTTTATGTTATTGTTTCTATGTCAATCTTTTGCAAGCTTACCCTTTATTTTCCTTGTAGTTAGACTACAATGATCATACTTGGTATGAGAGTAGAGTAAGATTAGGCTGGATGGCTTTCTTGGTGGAGGATCATGCTAGAAATGACTTATTTTGAGTTTACTACTCTGATGTAGTACGGTTGTGTATAGACGATTGATCGACGATAATGGTATGTATTCAATACTCATATATTTTAATGTAGATTGTATATATGTACAAGGTAATTCCTTAAGGGACTTTATGTTTTCAATCATATAATCATGAATTATTTTAAGTTTTCTACAACATATACATATATTTGTTGCATGAATGTCTAGGTAGGTTACTGTTGCATGAAAATCCTAGAGTAGTAGATGATTTATGTTTCCGTTGCATACTTAATGTGCTATATAGTAAATGTAGTGATCTACTGAGTCATTACATTCATTTCTCCGAATTCTAGAGACAAGTTTTAAATATATAAGCTTTAGAACCAAGGAAGATTGTCTCTTCTTCTAACTTCGGCAAGAGAATTCAGATCTTTTCCTAAAGCTAAGATCAAGTTGTAAAAATAGGGATTTGAGTTGTGGAAGTCAAAATTGAGCTAAAAGAACTGATTTTATATATAACATAAAACATATATTACAAAAGAAACTATTATGTTACATACAAAATCAATTATTATGAATCAATTTTAAATGTGAGCTATACGAAATCAGTTATTTTGAAAATCATTTTCATATGTAATTTTAAAATCAATAAGATAATAAATTTTAAAAGTAAAAAAACTATTATTTATAAAATTGTCGTTATATCACTTTTAAAATTAATTGTTTTGTAACTGATTTTTAAAATTATAATTTATGATCAATTTCTTGTATTAATGATAATATATAAATGTCACAAAATAATCAATTATCATAGCACGTGTTTATTTTGTATACACTTATTATAATCTCTGATAAAGATTAATTAAAAAAAAAAAAAAAAAAAACGAGACCACACATTCAAATAATTAATCTCGTCAATATCAACAACAAAATATCAAATAATTAATATGGTAGACGTGAACAACTTCCTCTTGACTTGTAGTGTAACTTCGCTTTTGATCATGAAATATCTCCGTCATTCTTTCTTTATGTCCTATAGAAAGTGCTATCAACTAACTTTTTCTTCTTCCAATTTCGTTTTTGTATATTCAATGTATGTGTTTTTTTTTTTTTTTTCTTTTCAAGTTTTCTTAAAGAAGCACTATTTAAGAAATAAAAACATTAAATAGAAAAATGAAAGAAGTATTAACTAAACCCTTTTCAATTATATTCTTATACGTTACTATCTTTGGTAAAACTCAATAATATATATCAATGAAGCAAGAAAGAATTATTAAAAAAAAAGGACATTGGAGTGAAGAGCCTTTTTTTGAACATTTAAAGTAAGAAGCCACTAAAAATATTAATGAATGATATATGTAGCAAGCAACTATGTTTCTAAGAAAAAATAAAACAGGAGATTGTGAAATTGAAAGAAGAATAGGTGGATTCGTATCATGGATCGTGGGTACAAGTAATAATATTCTAATGAATTAAAAGGCTTTTGGACAAGAATAGAAAGTGTTCCCTCCATGTCCTCCATTACAGGACATGGACAAAATTTTCTGCATGCGCACTGAAATTAGTAGCTGCAAACTTGTTAAGCACCACCAAGTGAACTATTTCATTTCATTTCTCGTCATATATATATTTTTTAAATTATTATGATTATTATTATTATTATTTAATGGGACCAAAAGCCTTTATTGTCGTTTTTTATTATCTATAATTTCTTGCTACTACACGTTTTCTTTTAAAAATATTACTTAACTTTTTTAGTTCTTATCACATTCATTTTTATTATTTATTTTATAATTAAATTCAGCAAGGTTTCCTCTTTAATTTTAAAACTTGTTCGTATTTTTCTCTGTCTCTCATCTTCTTTTAAGTACGCTTGTTTTTCTGTTCCAAATTAAGTTGTATCATGTATGAATGGAATGTAGGTGTGTCACGATCTCTATCTCAGTTTGAAAAAATATTTGTTGAGATTGTATCTTAAATAAATTTTAATATTTTAAGATATGAGTTTCTAACTTTTCAACATTTTACTAAAAAAAATACATGAAACTTTTAAATTTGAATATTATATAAATTACAGAAGAATCATTAAAGTTAACTTAATGATGAAAAATTGGAGTACAATATATATGATCTTATGTTTAAATCTTGATATCATCATTGTCATTCTGATAGGTTAAAAAAATATAAATTATAGAAATAATTTAATTAATTTTTTTATTGACCACAAGTATTATTGATAAACGTCATTTTGATTTAATTTTGTGATATAATTTGAAGCACTTATCTTATTTTCTTTTGACTTGACTCCTTAATTTGATCCAAATTTATCTTAATTGATAGAAAGTTAACTCTAGTTTATAATTCATGTCTTTAGGTATTTTACAATTTTTTTAATGTTATGTTGTAGCTGCAAAGAAAAAGGATGAGAAACATTGAAAGAAGCAAATGAAACTCTAAAGGTTTGTGAACAAAAGAGAAACTAGAAGGGAGTTGAATAATGTTACTAAAAAACTCTTACTTTTTGCAAAGCAATGAAGTAGATATGAGAAGGTAAGCAAAACAAAGAATGAACTTAGAGATTTATAATAGTTTGTCTTAATTACCGAGATTACGTCTAGTTTTTTATCCAACTAGATCAAGTGGATATCTTATTAAATATAGAAGTATTTTTTACTAAGTCACTTTTGACTCAAACCTAAGTATTCTTTGAATTGTCTTTTCAAGCAATCTACCCAAGTATTATTCTTTTTACACAAAGTCTCTCCAAGTTTCAACATCGAGTATTCTTTTATAGACAAGTCTTTCCAAGCTCAAATAATAAGTATTCTTTTACAAGCAAGTCTCTGTAGACTCAAACAACAATTTTTTTTCTTCAAATAAGTTTTTCTAAATTCAAACCCAATAACTTAAAGTTATAGAGATTTACAAACACTACAAGAAATATTACATTTTTACATTATAAGGTAGAGTGAGATGTTTCTCACTCACTATTTTTTATGTTATTATATATGTGTATTCTTACAGGTGAAACTCATGAGGATGTTGATGATGCTGGTGACGAGACCTAATACTTATATGGTAGTGCTCTAATAGAATATGTGTCATTAGGGTGTAGATAAGATTTGTTATTAATTCATTCTTTAGAACATGATGTTAGGCTATTGACATGAGAAGTTTATTATATGATATCCTCTCTATTGATTACTTATGCATGAACTCAATTTTTAATTAATTTTTTTTTATTTCACTTATTATATTATATATGAGATAGAGGGTGTCACACCTATCTCATCTCATAGAAAGCAAAAATATAAAATAAAATAATTATATTTTTTTCTAGACCAAAACTACTCTCCACCAAAAATAATTATATTCGAATAAAATATAATGATTAATATAAATATTAAACTAAAACAACCTCTTCATAGATGATTTTCGTGCTCGTTGATGAATAAAATAATTTTACTATTAATCAATAAAGAATTAGCATTATAATTGTAGTAATTTTTTTACGAAATTAACTTAAAAATTATTGCTGTCAAAAACCATTAAAATTATTATTCTTAACGGGATTCGTGATTAAGTGACGACAAAAAATTACACAATCAGTGCGTAAATTTAAACTCTAAGAAAGGTATGGGTAACATTGTATAAACACAAAACAGGAAAAAAAAATAAAAACTGACCAAAAACATCCAATGCAAATTTCCAACTCTAAAATGGTATGGTAATCTTTAGCATTTTTTGATCAAGTTCTGAAATGGTATGAGCCTATGAGGCGGAGATTAATCACAGCTCTAAAGTATGGGTAAAATTCATGGTAGCATAGTGTAATGATGAAACAAGAAATATAAAATAATTGACGAAGAATATTTATTGCATGGGTAGACAAATGTAATAATAAAGGTTTAGAGGAGGAGTAGGGAGTGTGCCAGCTCACGCACTCTCCGAATTTGTCGCTCTCTCTCTCTCTTTCTCTGTTTCTCTCTCCCCTGCCTCTGGTTTATCTATTCCTCTTGCGCCATACCAGGATCCTCTTCCACCGATCGAGAGAGAGCCACAACGCGAGGTTCCGTTTGTTGAATGATCAGTGATGGGTGTGATACCGGAGAAGCTGGTTTCCTTGTACAAGAGCCGGTGGCTGGTGTTCGTGGCCGCAATGTGGTTGCAGTCGTGGGCGGGTATTGGCTACTTGTTTGGGAGCATATCTCCGGTCATCAAGAGTTCCTTGAGCTACAACCAGAAGCAGCTTGCGGTGTTGGGTGTGGCCAAGGACCTCGGAGACAGCGTGGGGTTCCTTACTGGGGTGTTGTGTGAGCTTTTGCCTATATGGGGTTCTCTTCTTGTTGGTGCTGCTTTGAGCCTTGTTGGCTATGGTTTGGTTTGGTTGGTTGTCACTGCTCGTGTTCCGGTTCTGCCTTTGTGGGCTGTGAGTGTCTTTTTCCCTTCTTTGGATTGTTATCATGTTGGGGATGATCAGATATGCGCTGTGCTGGTTTAGTTTGACTCTCTTGTTTGGTTCATGTTGTTGTTGTCGATTATAACATAAGTACATAACATGTTGTCTTTCTTTCTCTCTCTTGGTTTTGTTTGGGTCCTCTTCCTCGGTCAGATCAATATGTTTTGTGCGAGGTTTGATTTACCATGAGGCTTCATCTTGAAAAGGTTCCTTTTTTTGGCTTTTTAATTGATGGGGTTCGCGATGGAGTGGGTTTTTATGCTAGCTACTGGTTCTTCTGCTGTCTGATTTGGTTGATCCTGGGTTTGATGTTAATGGGAATCGAGAACAATTAAGTCTTGATTTACTTGATGAAGTAGACTGCATAGATCACACGAGGTTATTTGGCTTGAATCCTTTTCTTCTGGGCATTTTTTTTTTAATAAAAAAGTTGGTTTTTAACATATGGGTTGATTCTGGTTGTGGTAACCATATGTTAAAATTCAACCTTTTTGGTAAAAGAATGTCTGGAATAAAGGGCTGTTTTTTCGACACTGAAAAGTGGGAAGACGTGTCTGTTGGGAGATTTGAATAGCTTTGTTCTCTTAAATGAATATTCAGTTTCTGCCTTCTCAATATTGGCATGTGATTTTTTTTTTCCTTTTTTCATCTTTTTGTTTTGATTTTTTTCATAGGAGTATTCTGTTTCTGATGCGCTGTTCTTCATTTTTTTCTTTTTCTCTTTTTGTTTCTCTAATGCCATGCTTACTTCAATTTGGTTGGTGAGCGTTACTACACGAGCGTCATGAGTCACTGTCTGCTTTTAAATTTGTGAAGCGGAAGTGTGAAATATGTGGCACGAGGCCACTGGCCACGAGAACATTGTTGCAAGATTCTGCATCGTGTGCCGACACTAAACAATTAATGAAATTTCACTCTACTCAATTTGGCTGTCAGCTGTCTCCCATGTGAACGAACGTGTGACGTGATGCCAAATCTTGGTCAAATTTTCTAACAATTTAGTACAAAGAGACAATTAACATAACTGATAACCCTTTTGGTATTTATTCTACACTGCCTTTTCTTTTGTAGTGTTCTGTAATATACCGGTCTTGGGAAAATGCATTTGCATTAATGTTTAGTAAGTCCTGACGTAATATACTGCGGAAGATTTCTTGTAAGGGATTTTTATGATATATATCAAACATGGCAACATAGTTACTACTTGAAATGTTAAAGGTGCAAATTTAGAGTTTGGACTGTAGCAGTGATCCCAATTAAGAAGGGAGGATGTGAATAAAGTTGTGGATGCCCTTATCCCTAGTTATTGACATCTTATAACTTGATTTTGATGTCTCCTAAGGAGATTAATTTAATAAATGTCCATCACTCCTGTTAATTTGTTGTGTTGAAAATGTTTATTTCATCAAAGAGATGTCTTTTAGTGATATTTATTGCCCAAGTTAAGTGATTAATGGTCATTGTTATGCAGATGTGTGTTCTTATCTTTGTGGGAACAAATGGTGAAACCTACTTCAACACAGTTTCTCTGGTGTCTTGTGTACAAAACTTCCCCAAAAGCCGGGGTCCTGTGGTTGGAATTCTGAAGGGCTTTGCTGGGTTGAGTGGTGCAATCTTGACACAAATATATGCATTGTTCCATACCCCTGATCATGCATCATTAATATTCATGGTTGCTGTTGGTCCAGCATTGGTAGTAATAGGTCTTATGTTCTTTGTTAGGCCTGTTGGGGGTCACAAACAAGTTCGGCCATCAGATGGAAAGTGCTTCACATTTGTCTATGGTGTGTGCCTCCTTTTGGCTGCTTATTTGTTGGGAATCATGGTTGTCCAAGACCTAGTTGACGTGAATGATACTGTAGTCAAAATATTCACAGCAATTCTCTTGTTGATAATCGTTGTCCCAATTTTTATTCCCATTTCATTGACTTTTGGCCCGGATCAAAAGCATCCAGAGGAAGAGGCACTTCTTCCAGAACCACAGAATAAAGAGCCAGGGAAGTCTCAACTGGATTCTGATGAAATAATACTGAGTGAGTTGGAAGATGAGAAGCCTAAGGAAGTGGACATGCTTCCTGCATCAGAGAGGCAGAGACGTATAGCACATTTGCAACAAAGACTGCTCCAAGCAGCTGCAGAAGGAGCAGTGAGGGTTAAGAGGAGGAGAGGACCACACAGAGGGGAAGATTTCACCTTGACACAAGCATTGATCAAAGCAGACTTTTGGCTTCTTTTCATTTCCATGATCATGGGTTCTGGATCCGGGTTGACCGTAATTGACAATCTGGGTCAGATAAGCCAGTCTCTAGGATATGACAATGCCCATATTTTTGTCTCCATGATCAGTATTTGGAACTTTCTTGGCCGTGTTGGAGGAGGTTACATATCTGAGCTTGTTGTGAGGTAAAAACAGTTTATACACATTGTTGATTTTAATTCAGCATGTTTCAATGAAAACCTTTAATAATCAGTATAAAAGTTTTTACATTATCAATCAATCAAAAATCACTATTAATTTGACTTTTAAGATAATTATCATAAAAGTTAACAAACTTACCATACATGAAAAGTTGTGATTAGATGTTTACACTGTAGATGCACATATTTTTTTCTCTTAAAGAAATAATAGCTGTCATACACCTTAAATGTGTCTGTAGTTATTACAAAAGCCAACAGTGTTGCCATACATGACACTCATGTTATAAATATTTAGGTTTTACAATCCTAGCCATGTTTTTTTCTTGAGCAGGGATCATGCATATCCAAGACCAGTTGCATTGGCTGTATTTCAACTGATAATGACTGTTGGGCATGTTTTCATTGGTATGGGATGGCCAGGGTCAATGTATGTTGGAACTTTACTGGTTGGAATTGGCTATGGGGCTCATTGGGCAATTGTTCCAGCTACTGCCTCTGAGTTGTTTGGTTTGAGAAACTTTGGTGCATTGTACAATTTCATTACTCTGGCAAACCCTGCAGGAACATTGGTCTTCTCTAGTCTCATTGCCAGCACCATCTACGATTCTGAAGCAGAGAAACAACATCCCCTTCATAATATGGGATCATTGATGGATGTTAGTGATTCTCTAAAGTGTTATGGTAGCGTATGCTTTTTCCTAACTTCCATGATCATGGCAGGACTGTGTGTTGTTGGAGCAGGCCTATGCATGGTTCTTGTGTTAAGAACAAGGATTGTTTATGCCAACCTATATGGAAAAACATCTTCTAGTAGGCTTCGATTATGAAAGGGATTGGCCTGTATTTTGTTGTGCGTATACTTTAGAAATTACTCTTGCTGATTTGATTTCAAGAAAGATTGAAGAATCTGAGCCATGCATCTGAAGCTGTCTCTAGTGTGAAAATTCAAAGAAGGGATAACTTCACTCATACCAAAGGAGAAGAAAAAAGTGTTTTGTCAAATAGCTGCTATGACTTAGCTTTCTGTATTCTTTTCCATTTTTTTTGGGTTATATTCTTTCCGTTTGCTAGTAAAAGTTTGATTGACATCCACACTAGTCGGTTTCTACCATTGTTCGATCAGAAAGCTTGCAAAATATTCGACTTGTTTTGTTACCAAGAAAACAAAAAGTTGTTCTTATTAGTGGTGATTCTGAGATTATGTAATGTACATTTTATTTTGATTTTTGACTGGATATCCCACAAGTATCATTGAAAGACTAATTTTGTGTCAATTATGATTAGATAAAGTCTTTTATTGTGACGATTTTTATATAGCAACATCTGACTCTGGAAATTGGTTTGTCTTAGAATCGTAGTCTACTTTTACTACTGTTAACTCGTGCTATAGACCATGTTCTGCAACTGATGTAGCATATCACGGGTGCAAAATATTCTGATTATTTCTTTTCTTTTTAAAAAAAGTGATTAAAAAAGTGATTGGTTATTTCTGTATGTTTTCATTAATTTATTATTCCCCATGTGCTGCATATGATTAGGAAATAGATTAATCAGATTACTTGCCCAGGTTGAGTATTAGCAAATTTATAACACGTGTTAAAGGAAAACAATCTAGATGTTCCTTCGGTATATCACTTCAACACACGTTAACAATTATCCAGAAATCGCGATTGTTTTTTTAAAACATAATTCAATATGAGAGCCATGTGTAGGCAGGGACAGATACAAACATCAATTAAAGGGGTCATTTTTTCTTCATCTTTTGTACTTGCTGAAATATTTGATTTCTAACAAATAGTTAATAAACTAACTTCCAAACAATGAAACTAATTTTCTCTTACACAATATTTTTTTAATACTAATTTTACAGGTTAAATTGAAAGTAATAGTGAATATGCTATTATTTACTCTACTTTAAATATCAAATGAAAAACAGGTTGACTAGGACATTGATATGTATGCACAATTGGCAAAGTGAATCTAACCTAAATCACAGAAGTTGACCAACTATAGATTGGCTAAAAAGTAATTTAAGTCAACTTAACTTTTTTTTTTTTTTTTTTTTTTAAGGTAGGACATGATCTTACTAACTCAAATCACCACAAATTAGCAGATTATACAGGATGATTCACCTAAAATTGAAAAAAAAAAAAAATAAGTATATCGATATAAAAAATATATTGTAATAAAATTAAAGTGATAAAAAATTTTAAGGCACTAAATGATAATTAAAGTATCAATAAATTTATTTAATTGTATTTCAACCTAACAAACTCGCTGGAAACCAAAATCCATTTTTATCAATTATATAGGCTTGTTTGCTTAATTGTTTTTAAAAAAAAAAAACACTTTTCTTAATAAATTAAGTAATTTTCTATTTTGTAGTATGTTTATTTAGAATGTTTATTCTAAATTAGACAGTTATCTACTCTTTTTTTTTTTTAAGTAAATTTTATTGTTTTTTAATAAAGTAATTTTTTTAAAATATATTTTTTTTTAATTTAAACAAGCTGGCCAACAATATATGTAGTTTATAAGCATACCTCACCGACCAATTAGTGAGTGGGGTGATGAAAATTGATTGAACAATGACAACTGAAATGAAATATGAATTACATTGTATAATAATAGGCATTTTCTTATTGGGTAGCCTAGAGGATGAGGATCATACATGGACCCACTATCACCATCACCCAGCACCACAACAAACATGAGCGAAAATTAAGAATCATGTTCCAACTGTGGAAAAGGAGAGGAATTAAAAAGAATAGCAATTAACAAAAGCCACATGAACTGAGTCAAGAAGAAAATTAATGGTTGCAATGCAAGGTGCATCTCAGGATCATGCCTTATCTGATTGACTTGTCTACTCAATTGTGTGCAGTAATGTAGTTGTGATAGCTGATGCTTCTTTGTGTGGTTAGATCCAGGATTTAATTCTTGTGTAAAACAAAGAAAGATAAATATATTTGTCATTAAGCTAAAATTAGTTAAAATTATTTTAGAATAGTGGATTTGAGTCCAACAAAATCTTTTGCAAAGTAATGGTTATTTTATATTTATATACTATTTAATTGTCTAATTTTTAATTAATTTAAAAGAATATTTCCCAATAAATTATGAAATAATTTAATTTAAATTAATAGTAGATATAAAGAGATCAAATTATAAAATAACATTTACCGTCGACAGCAGGGTTCGAACCTGCGCGGGCATATCCCAACAGATTTCAAGTCTGTCTCCTTAACCACTCGGACATATCGACCTGTATGATTTATTATATCTAGATTAGATGCTAACTTTTAGAATTATTATTATATTCAGATTAGGTCTTAACTTCATAGTTATAGTATGAGTTCAAACAACCTTCACAGAATTTGCATAAAAACACGGAAACAATTTTTTTTTTTTTATCATGATATTATATATATATATATCAATTTAATAAAAAAATTTCTTTTTCAAGAATATTAATTGTATTAAAATTATTTCTTCTAACACTTTTTTTATTTATTAAACTGCACAAAATTTGTACAAAGATGCGAAAGTTACTTGCTAACTAATAAAATAGTTAAATATATTTTCAGTTTTATATATTGATTTTTTACTCTTATAATTTTAAAAAAAAGTTTATTATAATTTTTATATTTAAATTTTGTTAAATAATTTATCAAATTGTCACATAAAATCTATCTAATAATATTCTAATTAATAAAAATATCATATTAAATTTGATTAATATTGTATAATTGATTCAATTTATTATTTTTAGAAAAATTATTAATAATTTAAAAAATCAAAATAAAATTTTTAAAAATTATAAAATTAAAAAATAATTTCAAATTTAAGAAATTAAAAATAAATTTATTATAAATTTAAGCTATGTAATCTTTCATTTAAAAAAGATATCAAATTTTCATCGCAATGATTAAGACACTCTTGTTATAATTAAAATTTTTATGCATCAAAGCAGCAGTCCACGTGCAACTTTATATATTTTATAAATTTTACTATTAAAAAATTACAAAATCAAAAAAATTATAATTAAAATTAAAAAAAAATTTAATTAATAATCAAAAGTTTTAATCAGTTTTGACCGTTATAAAAGTAAAATAAAATATATAAATTATAAATATAAAATTGTAAAAAAATATTAATTTCCCAAGAAAATATATTAATAAAGACAAAGTTCAGTTTAACATTTTTTTTATCAATGAACATTTATCAAATAAATAAAAGTTAAAAATTGTAACATTACGGCCGCGTGTGATATAGAAAATAATAAATGAATATATTTTAAAAATTGATTTTATACATTATCCGAATATTAACAGGAAATTATTTTAGATATTACTTTTTAAAAAAAATATTACAGATTCAACAATGTTATTACAAATGACAATTTAGTATAAAATGATAGTATAAAAACAATTATATTGTGAATATATTCTAATTAAATTTAAAATTATTATAATTAGTCTAATAATAAAGAATTTATGTAGTATGTATAAGATAAAATAAATTATTTTATGGTCACCTATATGCACCAAAACAAAGTACTTTAATTACATTTATTCATCAATTAACAATATCCAATAAGATAGATACATAATCATGTTTTTTTATGTGATTAAGTGTTCTAGAAAATGTGATTTAGAGTTTAGTTTCCAAGTCCGTGTATGTATGTGGAAGAGCATCTATTAGGAGAAACTTATCACTTAAACAAGTATTCATTTCTTTAAAGATTTTTTTTTCCCTTTTAGTCTTACCTATGAATATATTTTTTTTATTGTATTATTAATGTGAAATATATACAATTTTAGTGACAACTAATCTATGTGAAAAGTTGACTTGTAATCTTTAGTAAAATATATTATGGAGGCTCATAATTAAAAAAATGTATTATTTTTGGTATATTTGATTTAAAAATTATATTTAGAATATTCTTAACTAATTGATATATTATAATTAAAAAAATTATATTTAGAATTGTTTTTAATTATAATTTACGTAATAAAGTATTAAATAATTTTTAAATTTTGTTAAATCTTGTAAACTTGTTCGATTCAATTAATAAGAACTCTTAATTTAGTAGTTTGTTGAAATTTAATATATATATATATATATCATGGGTTGAGTAGAGTTACTGTAACATTATATGTTTTATAGTCTTATTCCATGACGATGTGTTATGTTAATTTATGATGTTATTTGTTGTTATGTTGAGTTTGTGTGTTGTTGTTTGAACTCTAAGTGTTAAGAAATCTTCGAGAATTAAGTTGTTTAAAATTGGTTAGGTTAAGGTCAAAGTTAACCAAGAAACAGGAGAAGATATACAAGATTTTCATAGATAATAGATTTATAAGTTCATTGTAACACTGTGATTTTCACTTTGTTGATTAATTGTATGTATTATGTTTATTAATTGTTGATTTGTTGTGTTAATTATAACTGTTAAAGAATTCTAAGGGTCAAGGAGTTCTTGAAAGTTAAGTTATTATTGAGATAGTTTTAGCTAAAGTCAAGTTGATCAAGTTAAGAGAAGGGTATATATGGATTTTCTTAAAAAGTGAATCTCATAAGTTTATATCTCCAAAAAGTCTAGAGAAGAGCTAGAAATAGGAATTCTATAGAGAGGAGCTCTAAAGCCATGAGGAATTCTTTCTTCTTTTTTTAATTCCTTATAGCCTCTGACCCTTCCTAGTAGATGAGCTGAGTTGAGAAGTCGAAGATTCAAAGTTTCTTGAGTCAAGAATTTGAGTTGAGAGAAAGTTGTATGGCAACCCCGAAAACTTTGAGTTTTCTTTCATCTTCCTTATTTCTAACCAACTTGAAGTAAGGGAAGTTTGTTGATTAAATATAATTGAATGATTATTGCTAATTCTAGGTGGATTCTTCATAATTGTAGTTGAATTTTGGAGGAATTCATGAGATGAAAATATGAGCTTGAGTATTGTTCATGAAAGTTTTTCTTTGAAGAAGAATGTGATCATCCATGGAGTATAGTGATTGCATGTTGTATTTTGTGTTGGATCCTTAAGGTACTGTTGCATGTTGTATCAGTCATCTATCGTAACCGGGATCACGACGGAATGACGCAAAAATTTGTTTTTCAATGGAGCCGCCACCGATATTTTATTTAAGGGAAAAAACATTGGAAAACCCTTTAAAAATAATTTTTAAAATCAAAATTGGATTCAAAAGTCAATTACATGCAGGGAAGGTATTAACACCCTACAACGCCTGTAAAAATAGTATCTTTAATTAATTGCGCAAAATTATATAAATTCATAAATATTTATTTTACTCCTCAGGAATGTACATATATATATATTTAAAATGTTAGAGATGCTTCTTTGGTATTTTTATTGCATGTTGTATTTTGTGTTGGATCCTTAATCCAACGTTGATCTTATACGTGAATAATTATATATTAAAGACACAATTATGCCAAATTAAAGTGATCTAATGACGTATAAATTATTTTTGGTAATTATGTATCTTAAAGGTTATGAAACCTTTAATGTGTAGTAACTAAAAGGTAATTATATTTTGTGATGGGTAAAAATAAAAATAAAAAAAGGCGATATGATTGTCTATAAATAGGTTAGGTCTAATGACTTTGCTTTTTCATGATTATAGATAATTTCCTGCATAGACACACTGATGTGAGTTGTTGCACCAAAATCTATCCACTATGTGTGTTTAGGTACAGAAGTTAACCTCAAAACAAACCAAGTTGAGAAGCATACCTTTCTTAGCACTCCATGTGTGATAATTAGTGCAATGCTTCTTCACATTCCCTACAACTCTGCAAAGGAAACAACCATTGCCTTCAAATTCATTTGATTTCTTTTGTTGTTTCCTTTGAAGTGTTGTAGCTGCAACTTCCTTATCCTTTTTCCTTTTCAGTCCCTTGCCCTTATACTTTGAGGTAGAGGCACATGAGCACCTTTTGTCTTATCTAGCTTCAATTTTTCTTCTTCTTGAACACAATGTGAGATGAGCTCATTAAGAGACCAAGTCTCTTTTTTGACAATTATAGCTCACCTTAAACTGACCAAATTGTGTTGGAAGAAAAATCAGAACTAAATACACCAATAAGTCCTCAGAGAGTTCTAGCTTAAGTTCTTTTAGTTTTGAAGCAATATGAGACATTTCCATGATGTACTCCCTAATGTTGCCCTTACCCATATATGTTTTTGAAATTAGGTTTGCCAAAAGTGTACATATCTCAGACTTTTCGTTCTTAACAAACCTTTTTTCAATTTTTGCAAGGAACTCCTTAGCTGTATTTATATTTACAGATATTGTGCTTCGAAATGCTTCTAGAATGGCCTTCTTCATGATCATTATACTCATACGGTTTGACTTCTCCCACATTTCCATTTCCCTTTTATTTTCAACGGTACTCATAACTGTAAGAGGTAAGGATGAGATATCTTTAACGCAAGGTCAAGATCCATTACTCTAAGAACTATCAAGACATTGTCTTTCTTGGACTTGAAGTTTGAGCCATTTAGTACAGGAATAAAGTTGACATTATTAGTAATATTGGCAGGATCATTCATAACTAAATTGAGAACAACAAACAAAATACACTCATATAAGTCTCAAAAATAAAAATTAAATTCAAATACAAATAAATCCCATTTCAAGGTACCGGTAATACATTAATATTTTATCTTTGGACAAAATTTTAACTATTCAATGATACCTTGATAAGGTAATAAAATGCTAATAATAAGAACATGTTAAATAATAAACATTCCTTTGTGCTTATTTAATATTTACACACAAAATCTAAAGAATTATTATGCATTTATCACCAAAAGTACACTTGTAATTATGTAAAATACTAACCTTCCTTTGGGTTGACTAGTACACATAATTTACAAGGTCACAACCTTTTATGTTTTAAAATAAATTAATTTTCACAAGAGAGATCTTCGGTGACATGTTGTTTCAATTAATTAATCCTAAAATATATATAAATATTTTTCAGTATTTGAATTTAAAATTTAAAAATGAATGCAATTGTTATACAATAAATATAAGCTATATGTATAAAAATTGATTGCATTCCTTAAACAATTAAAAAATAATAATTATGCCAAACTTTCACACACAAATTGATGTTAAAATTGGTATACAAGCTGAATTTTTTTTTAATTTTATAATAACACATAATTATTAAAAATAAGTAATATATCACTTAAAAAATAATTATGATCACAATAATGTAAATATATATCAAACATTCTACTTAATATGCAATATATCAATTTAAAAAATAAAATAAATTCGTAACTGAAATCGAAATTAATTAACAATATATTAATTTAAAAACGAATTAAATTCGTAACTAAAACCAAAATCAATTACGATATGAAACATATCAATTTAAAAATAAATTAAATTTGTAATTGAAATCACAATCAATTATCATTAAAAAAAATTCTCAAAAAATAAACAACCTTATAGTATTTTCATAATAATGTATCTAATTAATTATCATAATAAGGTATTATTGAATAGTTACGATTTTATTCAAAGATAAAATGTTAATGTATTACCGATATCTTGAAATGAGATTTATTTATATTTAAATTTAAAATTTAAAAATGAATGCAATTGTTATAAAAAAAAAATATAAGTTATATGTATAAAAATTGAATGCATTCCTTAAACAATTAAAAAAATTGATTATGCCAAACCTTCACATACAAATTGGTACAATTAACACACACGTTAAAATCGATATGCAAGCTAAACGTTTTTATTTTATTTTATAATAACACATAATTATTAAAAATGAGTAATATATCACTTTAAAAATAATTATGATCACAATAATATAAACATATATCAAAAGTTCTACTTAATATGCAATATATCAATTTGAAAAATGAAATAAATTCGTAATTGAAATTGAAATTAATTACAATATGCAATATATCAATTTAAAAATGAATTAAATTCATAACTGAAACCAAAATCAATTATAATATGAAAAATATCAATTTAAAAATGAATTAAATTCGTAATTAAAATTAAAATCAATTATTATAAAAAAAAATCTCAAAAAATGAACAACCTTATAA
Source organism: Cajanus cajan (assembly GCF_000230855.2). Classification (NCBI taxonomy): domain Eukaryota; kingdom Viridiplantae; phylum Streptophyta; class Magnoliopsida; order Fabales; family Fabaceae; genus Cajanus; species Cajanus cajan. The sequence continues at coordinate 15,823,988 of NC_138520.1, read as the reverse complement.
TATTTTCATAATAATGTATCTAATCAATTATTATAACTGAAATAAAATTGCAATATACCAAGAATATGCCAGAATCATCAATTAATTACATAATAAATTATTCGAGTAATTGAATTTAATATGATTCACTACTATGTATATGAAATGCATGTTATCAACAAACAAATGGAATTAAAATACTAGAAAAATAAATCATGATATTGCAAGATGAAACACATGTTCCAAATTATATAAAAGAATTTCAAAAAACCAATTCATCCAACAATTAAAATCCTTTTCTTGTTACTATAATAGTCAGAAGATACATATATTGGATTTTCTTTCAACTATAAATGCATGGTAAATTTATATAATACTATAATAGAAAATATTCCTAATGATCAAAGATGATAAATAACACTGATACCAATTGTTAAAATCAAATTTAAGCCTTTGATGAAAACTATCATCTATATAAATCACAAAATTCTATCATGTTAATCACTAGAAATAATAAGTGGAAGCGTACCTGAATTCATGATGATAAGAGAGCTAGATCAACACGTACTCTCAAGAGAGAATTCTTTAATATATTATCTCTCTGTCTCTCTCTGATAATGGGATGTCAGAAATTAAAGAAAAGAACCAAAGGTATGATCTAGGAACCTAACCTATTTATAGACAATCATATCGCCTTTTTTTATTTTTATTTTTACCCATCACAAAATATAATTACCCTTTAGTTACTACACATTAAAGGTTTCATAACCTTTAAGATACATAATTACCAAAATAATTTTTACGTCATTAGATCACTTTAATTTAGCATAATTGTGTCTTTAATATATAATTATTCACGTATAAGATCAACGTTGGATTAAGGATCCAACACAAAATACAACATGCAATAAAAATACCAAAGAAGCATCTCTAACATTTTAAATATATATATATATATATATATATATATATATATATATATATGTACATTCCTGAGGAGTAAAATAAATATTTATGAATTTATATAATTTTGCGCAATTAATTAAAGATACTATTTTTACAGGCGTTGTAGGGTGTTAATACCTTCCCTACATGTAATTGACTTTTGAATCCAATTTTGATTTTAAAAATTATTTTTAAAGGGTTTTCCAATGTTTTTTCCCTTAAATAAAATATTGGTGGCGGCTCCATTGAAAAACAAATTTTTGCGTCATCCCGTCGTGATCCCGGTTACGATAGATGACTGATACAACATGCAACAGTACCTTAAGGATCCAACACAAAATACAACATGCAATCACTATATTCCATGGATGATCACATTCTTCTTCAAAGAAAAACTTTCATGAACAATACTCAAGCTCATATTTTCATCTCATGAATTCCTCCCAAATTCAACTACAATTATGAAGAATCCACCTAGAATTAGCAATAATCATTCAATTATATTTAATCAACAAACTTCCCTTACTTCAAGTTGGTTAGAAATAAGGAAGATGAAAGAAAACTCAAAGTTTTCGGGGTTGCCGTACAACTTTCTCTCAACTCAAATTCTTGACTCAAGAAACTTTGAATCTTCGACTTCTCAACTCAGCTCATCTACTAGGAAGGGTCAGAGGCTATAAGGAATTAAAAAAAGAAGAAAGAATTCCTCATGGCTTTAGAGCTCCTCTCTATAGAATTCCTATTTCTAGCTCTTCTCTAGACTTTTTGGAGATATAAACTTATGAGATTCACTTTTTAAGAAAATCCATATATACCCTTCTCTTAACTTGATCAACTTGACTTTAGCTAAAACTATCTCAATAATAACTTAACTTTCAAGAACTCATTGACCCTTAGAATTCTTTAACAGTTATAATTAACACAACAAATCAACAATTAATAAACATAATACATATAATTAATCAACAAAGTGAAAATCACAGTGTTACAATGAACTTATAAATCTATATTCTATGAAAATCTTGTATATCTTCTCCTGTTTCTTGGTTAACTTTGACCTTAACTTAACCAATTTTAAACAACTTAATTCTCGAAGATTTCTTAACACTTAGAGTTCAAACAACAACACACAAACTCAACATAACAACAAAGAACATCATAAATTAACATAACACATCGTCATGGAATAAGACTATAAAACATACAATGTTACAGTAACTCTACTCAACCCATGATATATATATATTAAATTTCAACAAACTACTAAATTAAGAGTTCTTATTAATTGAATCGAAAAAGTTTACAAGATTTAACAAAATTTAAAAATTATTTAATATTTTATTACGTAAATTATAATTAAAAACAATTCTAAATATAATTTTTTTTAATTATAATATATCAATTAGTTAAGAATATTCTAAATATAATTTTTAAATCAAATATACCAAAAATAATACTTTTTTTTTAATTATGAGCCTCCATAATATATTTTACTAAAGATTACAAGTCAACTTTTCACATAGATTAGTTGTCACTAAAATTGTATATATTTCTCATTAATAATACAATAAAAAAAATATATTCATAGATAAGACTAAAAGGGAAAAAAAATCTTTAAAGAAATGAATACTTGTTTAAGTGATAAGTTTCTCCTAATAGATGCTCTTCCACATACACGGACTTGGAAACTAAACTCTAAATCACATTTTCTAGAACACTTAATCACATAAAAAAACATGATTATGTATCTATCTTATTGGATATTGTTAATTGATGAATAAATGTAATTAAAGTACTTTGTTTTGGTGCACATAGGTGACCATAAAATAATTTATTTTATCTTATACATACTACATAAATTCTTTATTATTAGACTAATTATAATAATTTTAAATTTAATTAGAATATATTCACAATATAATTGTTTTTATACTATCATTTTATACTAAATTGTCATTTGTAATAACATTGTTGAATCTGTAATATTTTTTTTTAAAAAGTAATATCTAAAATAATTTCCTGTTAATATTCGGATAATGTATAAAATCAATTTTTAAAATATATTCATTTATTATTTTCTATATCACACGCGGCCGTAATGTTACAATTTTTAACTTTTATTTATTTGATAAATGTTCATTGATAAAAAAAAAAAATTTAAACTGAACTTTGTCTTTATTAATATATTTTCTTGGGAAATTAATATTTTTTTTAAAATTTTATATTTATAATTTATATATTTTATTTTACTTTTATAACGGTCAAAACTGATTAAAACTTTTGATTATTAATTAATTTTTTTTTAATTTTAATTATAATTTTTTAGATTTTGTAATTTTTTAATAGTAAAATTTATAAAATATATAAAGTTGCACGTGGGCTGCTGCTTTGATGCATAAAAATTTTAATTATAACAAGAGTGTCCTAATCATTGCGATGAAAATATCTTTTTTAAATGAAAGATTACATAGCTTAAATTTATAATAAATTTATTTTTAATTTCTTAAATTTGAAATTATTTTTTAATTTTATAATTTTTAAAAATTTTATTTTGATTTTTAAATTATTAATAATTTTTCTAAAAATAATAAATTGAATCAATTATACAATATTAATCAAATTTAATATGATATTTTTATTAATTAGAATATTATTAGATAGATTTTATGTGACAAATTAATAAATTATTTAACAAAATTTAAATATAAAAATTATAATAAACTTTTTTTTAAAATTATAAGAGTAAAAAATCAATATATAAAACTGAAAATATATTTAACTATTTTATTAGTTAGCAAGTAACTTTCGCATCTTTGTACAGATTTTGTGCAGTTTAATAAATAAAAAAAGTGTTAGAAGAAATAATTTTAATACAATTAATATTCTTGAAAAAGAAATTTTTTTATTAAATTGATATATATATATATATAATATCATGATAAAAAAAAAAAAAAAATTGTTTCCGTGTTTTTATGCAAATTCTGTGAAGGTTGTTTGAACTCATACTATAACTATGAAGTTAAGACCTAATCTGAATATAATAATAATTCTAAAAGTTAGCATCTAATCTAGATATAATAAATCATACAGGTCGATATGTCCGAGTGGTTAAGGAGACAGACTTGAAATCTGTTGGGATATGCCCGCGCAGGTTCGAACCCTGCTGTCGACGGTAAATGTAAAACAACGAAAGATAAATATATTAGTCATTAAGCTAAAATTAATTAAAATTATTTTAGAATAGTGGATTTGAGTCGAACAAAATCCTATAAAACTAGTTTGTAAAGTGATAGTTATTTTATATTTATATATTATTTAATTGTTTAATTTTTAATTAATTTAAAAGAATATTTCCCAATAAATTATGAAATAATTTAATTTAAATTAATAGTAGATATAATTTTTATTGAAAAGAGATCAAATTATAGTGAACTTATCACTTTTATATTAATTGATACTTTTAATTTGATAATTTAATATCAAAATTTAATTAGAATAAAATTATATATATATATATATATTATTTCAATACATAATTTATGTACATTAAAATTAATGTCATACGAATTTTTAAAATATATAAAAATATAAAGAAAAAAATTTTCTTATTACAGTTTAAAATTGAAAGATAATGTCTAATCACTTAAAAAAATATGATTTTTTTCATATCTTATTGGTTTTAATAAGCATGAGAAACGTATGGTTAACTTTTAAATTATAACTCTAATGTGAATTGATATAAATGGTTGAAGATTCAGACCAAACTTTCATTTTCTTTGTAAGTGTGTGTTCGAGTTTACAATTTGATAAAAAAAATTTGTGGGTGAATCTTTTTTTTGGATATGAATTTTGCAGTAATATTCTAGGTGGGAATTTGTGCTAATAGTCTCAACATGTCATTAGCATCTTACTCAGCAGTATTGAGAATTTATTCATGTTCTTTCATATGTAAAACAAATGTTTAAATTTAATTAATTCAAAAATAATTTGTGATAAATAATTAGTTATTAAAATTATTATTTTATTATTAAAGTGTTATGATTATAATTCAACACATTCTACTATTGCAAATTATAACTCAGAATTAAAAATAAATAAATAAACACCTTGAGAAATTGGGATTCTCAAATCCGATTTCTGAACGCTGCAATAAAAAGGTTGACGGAAAATCAGGAGTAAAAGAGAGAATTTTTCACCTAAACAATGAAACGTGCTAGTTTGAATAATATTGAGCAAAGTTTACTATACTACTTTGGTACACATTTGTTTAATTTTTAATTAAAAAAATTAATAAGTCAGATATGTATCTTTATCTTTTTCTTTCACATTATTTATCATTTCTTTTTCTTTTTCTTTTTTTCTCTGTGCTTCCCTTTTTCCAACTCAACTTGATACAATAATAAAATTAATAATGGGCATCACCTGCCTAGAGGATATGAAATTATGGATTGGAGTGAGTAACGGGTGAGTTTGGTCGGGTTCGGGTGAAAAATATCTAATCTTTTGTAAATTGACTTTGGAAAAATGTGACCCATATCCGACCGATTGAGCTTTTGATTTGAGGTGATTTGGGTTGAAACGGATTTGAATTTGAGCGGGTAGGTACAATCAGGTTTGAATTTTTTTGTAGACCAAGTTATCTTAACGAAGATGAAGCTTAAAATGATAATTTTTTTTTTTTTTAAAATAGTGTACAAAAATAGAATGAGGGTGACAATAGATGGTGAAAGTAGATTCGTATCTGAAATATTTACAAACTAAAGAAACAAAAATAAAAGATAAAAAAATCCATAGTTGTTACATGCATAAAAAATCTAAAGTTAGATTACAAAACTCATAAGAAATCACGGCCGTACAAGTTATACTCAAAATGAAGATAAGAAGATGGAAAAGAAAGACAAAGAAAGAAGCAAATAGAAAACTCTAAAAATGGATTAGTGTGTTGAGAAGTTGAATGAGAAAGGAGAAGACAAAATAAATATCTAAGTTATGAGAAAAAGGAAAAAAAAAATAAGTTACAAATTGATGTCTATATTATACTTGAAATAAAGACTTTTAAGTTTGAACCATTGTTGTTTTGTTATACAAAAGTAATAAAAATTTAAATTTATCTCATTTTCAGTTGGGTACGGTTTTTAGCAGGTTTAAAAATTCAAAACTGAATCCGCCCGATATAACCCGTATAAAATCAAAATTTTAACTTAATTTACCCGTAAAATCCGTTCAAATCTACCTAAAAAATAATATTTTTTATCAAATTTTTTATATTCGGTTCGAATCTCAATTTAATGCTGACCTGTCTACTAGCACCACTCCAAACACAACGCTCATAAATAATACAAATAATAGAGGATCACGTTCGTACTCTGGGAAAAGGAGAAGAAATTGAGAAAGGAGAATAAAAAAGAAAACAAAACAAACAATTAACTAAGCAAATTTGTTAGATGCACCCCTTTTAATTAATAATATATCTTTTTTACTTTTATTTATTCTCTAAATACCTCTTTTTTCTAGAATATTTTTTCTATAAAAAAATATTTTAAAAGTATATTTTTTCTCTTAAAGAAAGTATTTTTTGAAAATATATTTTTTACTTTTAAAAAATATGTTTTCAAAAGTATATTAAAAAATTTACATTTAAAAAATAAAGACAAAAATAACAGTTTTAAAACGTACTGTTTTTGGAAAAAAAATTATTATTTTAAAAAGTACTTTTCAATAAGAAAAAAATATACTTTTTAGAAAATATTTTTAAAAGATAAAAAATATATTTTTGAAAAGTACTCAAAAATATACTTATGGATAAACTTTTTTAGAAAAAAAAAATTTCTCTTGCAAAAAGTAATTTTTTTGAAAGTATATATATATATATATATATATATATATATATATATATATTGTTATTTATTAATAATTCATTCATAAAATCAACTACTCATATGTTTGGAAACAAAACTTTCTTAAAATTTACAATCACTTGTATTTAATGCATGCAATATTAAAGATAGAGTAAAAAAATTAAAATACATTAAAAAAATAAGGTCCAAAAAATAATAAATATAAGTCACTAGATGTCTTGAATACCGATGAAAAAAATCAAGAAATAAAATAAAAAATGCCTAAAGAGTAATTAGAAAAAGATAAAATGGTGAAAGGAATAGATAATTACGAAGAAGATAATTTTTTTAAAAAAGTATTTAAAAAGAAATAAATTAAAAGAATGTTTAAATATTAAAATTAAAAAAAAATAAAATAAAATAAAAAAGAAAGAAAGAGAATGTATTTTTTTATAAAAATAAAAAATTATAAAAATAATCGTAATAAAGATTAAATTTAAGTTTTCATATTTCTAATTATTTGAATCCTAGTGATTTTAGAGAAATATATTACATTTACCTTAACTAAAAGGCCATGATCGAATTTAGGATTTAGTGTGTGTTTACTTTCATTCTCTATCAACTTGGACGTGATTTTAAAAAATAACTATTAATTATTTTTAGTGCGTTATGACGTGAAAATATTAAAAAACATAGATCACAAATATAGTACCAAACAAACACTTAAATTGTGGATCCAAAATATGTACAAATAAAATAGGAGTGGGTATCATAGTATTTCGTATCGACGACAATAACATTAAAAATATGAATTCATCTAAACTCTCAAAGTGTAATGTATAATGTATTATACAAAAATTTATACATAAATTTTTAAGAATTTTATGTAATTCTTAAGAATAGAATCTACCCAAGATCTAGACAAGTTTCAAAATAAGATCTTCCCAATAAATTGCAGATGCAAAATTAGTATATTCTTAATTAAAAAAGAAAGAACATAGGAAAAGAAAGAGAAGCCAGCATTCACTCGATATCTATAGAAAAGATATCCACCTCGACATTTATAGAAGGGATATTGTGGATATAATTAATTATAATAATTAAATAATTAAATAATTAATTAAAAATATTTCATAATTATAAATACCGCGATCAAGTTATTATATTTTATTAAAATTAATATTAATTAAATTTTAAAATATGCAATTAATAAAATAATAACTTTAAATTTAAAATAATTTTTTAAATAAATTAATCTTTTAAAATATCTCAATATATATAACAGATAATATCCATATTCACACTAAATATTTATATGTTTATCCTAATATTATTAAAATTATTTTTAATATTTTAACAAAATTAATATTAAATAAAAACTCAAAAATTAATATTAATTATTTATTTTCGATTATAATAAAATTAAAATAAAATAAAAACTTAAATTTACTTGTAATAATTTTTTTAATTTTTAAAAATTTATAAATATTCATGAATGTTTATAAATGTCCGTTAGTTTTTATAAAATTCGTAAATACGTATTAATGAATATCCGTAGAAATATAAAATAGATAAATTTTTATATATAGTAACTGAGATAGTACAAGAAAGATTTACATTTGACGTACGGAATAAAAACACATACCTTATTGCTCGCACCACAAGACTCCGCTGCCAAGGCTAATAATAATGATGTCTACATCTGAGCAGGAGTGGGACACTGGCAACGCTTTATTTTAATTGAATAATGCTTTTCTTTAGTCCAGCTTAAATAATGGTTCGCCTCACAAAATAATAATGAAGATCAATCATTTATAGCAAAGTTATCACAAAATGAGATTTTTCATTTTTAGGAAGCTATAAGCTGTAAGTCTCTAATACTGTCAACAAAAGAAGTAAAACTGTTAAGTCTGTAATACTGTAAAAAAAACAAGCTGTAAGTCTGTAACTTATCTATATTAAACTAGCAACGCACGTATTCCTTTTTTTTTTTTTTTTTTTTTTTGTGTTGTCGCACGTATTCCTTTACTACACTATTAATTAATATCTATATTATAAAATATTACAAAAATTATAGCAATCAAATTTTATAAGCGTAAGCCTATATATATGTTATTTTCAATTTTTTAAAATTTTTGTTAATTATATATTAAGAATTTTTAATTAACGATTAGATTGTTAAAATTCAACACTTATATGAGTTATTGAATGGAATAATTTTACCAAAATTCATCTTGAATTTATTTAGTCTATCCTTTTATATATATAGCCAAATGTATTTTTTATACAAGAGTAAGATGAATAAGGTTGTGTTAGAATAGGTTGGGACATATGAGTTCTATTTGTAAATTTTATGATTTTCTAATACATTAATTATAAAAAATTAAAAGAATCTTTTGAAATTCATTATACTCACATAATAATAATAATAATAATAATAATAATAATAATAATAATAATAATAATAATAAATAGTATGTGTCTTTCTCTAAAATGGAAATCTCCTTTGATCTTTAGAGTACTTTAATCTTCTTGAGAAGAGAACCAAAATTTCACTCCCTTTGATTCATTTTTTTACTTTCTCTATCTTCCGTGATGACTGAGGTTTGAGAGAATACTTTCTATCAGGATTGTAAATCTTGTTTCACATTAGTGGATATTTATAATCCCTAAAGATCGTTATTTCCATCAAATAACAATTATTCTCAAAACTACTCCATTAAGTTCATTTATGATTAAGTCCCTAATTATTTATTTATTTGTCTCTTTATACATCACATGTTTCTCACATGAGACATAATTATCTTACATTCTCTCACTTGATTCATGTGACATTTCTAATAACGGACAAATAAATAAATAAATTAAACTAATATAATACGCATTAAAATGACTAAATTATTTTGTACATTGGGTTCATCATAATTTCATAATTAAAAATATGAACTAGTTTGAGTCATAGTGGTTATACATCAGTTTAATCGACACAATCCCTTCCATGTACTACAAACAAGTCTTCTTCTTAATATGATCATTAATAAGGAGCACATAATTTGTCCAACATAATATCTTTATTCAAAATAACACTTGTTTACAATACTCTAACATAAATATGCATAAAGAAACATATCATTAATGAGTTCAAAATGTCAATCACTTAATATAAAATAAACATGATATTCAACAAATATTAGTAACAATAATGTCCATATTTTTAACATGCTCAATAAATGTTTTGGGTAGTAATCCCTTTATTAAAGGGTCAGTTGTCATAAGGCTTATGGTAATATGTTCTATTAACACTCTTTGTTTTTGAATTTATTCCTTCATGACAAAGTACTTTAATTCCATATGCTTAGCACCCTTAGATTACTTGTCTCAAAACATGCTACAAATTCAACTTCCATAGTCGATGAAGCAACAATTGTTTATTTTTGCACTTTTCCAAGATATTGCTCCTCTAGCTAAAAGAAATACATAGCCAAGAGTGGATTTTCTTGAATCCATACATCCAACAAAATCAGAGTCTGAATATCCAATCACCTCAAGGTGATTAGACCTCCTATATGTAATCATGTGACACTTTGTTCCCTAATAGTATCTCAAAATTTTCTTTGCAGCTTTCCAATGTTCCATTCCCGAATTCCTTTGGTATTTTCCTAACATTCCAGCTACAAAGCCTATATTTGGTCGAGTATAGATCTGAGCATACATAATACTCCCAAAAACTGATGCATATAGAATTGCTTCCAATTGTTTTGGTTCCAATTCATTTTTAGGACATTGAGTGAAACTAAACTTATCTTCTTTTTGAATTGGAATGGGCGATGCTGAGTATTTTTCCATCCTAAATCTCTCTGATACTTTATTGATATATGCTTTCTAAGACAAGCCTAACAATTCTTGTGATCTATCTCAGAATATTTCTATTCCTATCACATAACTTGCCTCACTCATATCTTTCATTTCAAAGTTACTAGAGAGAAACTTCTTAGTCTCATGAAGAAGACCAAGATCATTAGTTGCAAGCAAGATATCATCAACATACAAAATTAAAAAATATAACTTTACTCCCACTAACTATCAAATATATGCATCGATCAACAATGTTTTATTTAAATCCAAAGGAAATAATGGTATCATTAAACTTTAAATACCATTGGTAGGAAGCTTGCTTAAGTCCGTATATTGATTTCTTTAATTTGCACACTGTGTTCCTTTCCTTCAACTGAGAACCCCATTGGTTGGTCCATGTAAGCATTCTCCTCCAAATTTCCATTTAGAAAGGCAATTTTCACATCCATTTGATGTAGCTCCAAGTCATAATAGGCTACTAATGCCATGATAATTATAAAGGAATCCTTTCATAAGACGAGTGAAAAGTCTCTTTGTAATCAATGTCATCCTTTTGAGTAAAACCCTTAGCAACAAGTCTAGCCTTGTATAGTTCAAGGTTGCCATTAGAGTCACGTTTAGTCTTAAAGACCCACTTACAACCAACTCTCTTGCAACCTTCTGGCAATTCTACAAGGTTCCAAACATCATTTTGTTCCATGAATTTTAATTATTCTTTCATGGCATTTAACCACTTTTCAGAATTATCACAACTTACAGCTTGTGAAAATGAAATTGGATCATTTTCATTAATGCTTGAATCAATTTTTAACTCATGTAGATATACTATATAGCCATTGTAAATAATTGGTCTCCTTTCTCTTTGTGACCTCCTTAATGCTATTTATTGTGGTTGTTCTACAATAGGTTCATTTTGAATCATGAGTTCATTATTGTGTTGCTCTTCTTTATTGTTATTTGACACAACAGTTAGAGGAACACTTACTTCATTGTCAGAGGCATAAGTCAAAGAAACTTGCACTTTAACTTCTTTAACTTCCACTTCCTATGGAATTCTACTCCCATTGACTTCACCATTTTCAATGAACCTTGCATTTCCAGTTTCAACAATTCTCATACTATGATTAGGACAATAAAACATATGCCCCTTTGATTTTTTTAGATAACCAATGAAATATCCACTGATTGTTCTTGCATCCAATTTCTTTTGTTGTGTGGATTATAAATACTTATTTATGCTTGGCAACCCCAAACATGCAGGTGCCTTAAACTAGGTGTCCTACCAATCCACAGTCCAAAAGGTGTCTTTGAAGCTACCTTACTAGGAACCCTGTTTAACAAATACATGACAATTTTCAAGTCATACATCCACAAATGTATGGGTAAAGTTGAATTTCTTAACATACTCCTAATCATATCTGTTAATGTTCTGTTACGCCTTTCTGATACACCATTTTGTTGTGGTGTACCTAGCATTATATATTGAGCACAAGCACAATGTTTCTAAAGGAGTTTAGCAAATGGACCTAGGTGTTGCCTAATTTCATCATATCTTCCATAATACTCACTACCTCTATCAGATCTTACAACTTTCACCTTTTTGTCTAATTGGCTTTCTACTTCATTCAAGTAAACTTCCAAGGCATCTACTTCTTGAGATTTCTCATGCAATAAATAGACATAACCATAACGTGAATAGTCATTTATAAAGGTAATGAATTATTTTTTTTTCTTTATGAAAGAATTGACATCAAAAGGACCACATATATCGGAATGCACAATTTCAAGAGGCTAAGTACTTCTTGTAGTTTTTTTCTTTGTATATTTTGTTTTTTTTTCTTTTATACAATCCACACAAATATTTAGATCCGTAAAATCTAGATTTGGAAGAATTTCACCTTTCATTAATCTTTCCATTCTTTCTCTAGAAATGTGACCTAAATGTTTATGCCACAAGAAAGCAGAACATTCCCAAGGAAGTTCTCATTCACAACCATTCTCAAGGACTTAAGTCTTACGACAATATTTTTCATCTCAATGACATGCTCATGCATAGTAAGTGAACCATCAAACTTCATGGTGGTCAGTGTACTCATTAGTGTCTCAACAAGAGACTTATTAGCTGTTTGAGAGTGCTCTCCCATAAAACCCATAAATTCTTTAGCACTTTCAGTTTTAAGAAGAGTTGTCTTATCATTGTTAACAACAGTCATTCTCATGAACATTAGGTAGAGTCTGTTATACTTTTCCCAAGCTTTATTATAGGCTTTCTCTTCATCGCTACTAGAATCATAATAGTAGCAGGTTTCTCTTCTAATATAGCAAGGTCTAGATCCAATACACTGAGGTGAAATTGGACTTGCTCATTCCAATCAGAGAAGTTAAGCCCATTAAAAATTAGAATAGACGCTACAAGAGAATTCAATGAATTGGGAACATATACTTTTTAATAAAAATTTCACATGAGTGTTTTGAGACATAAAGTACATGTTACACATATAATATATTCAAACAACAATCAATAGTATGTTGATGCTTTCTTTTGGGTGATACATCAATACACAACATACAAACATAATGATGCTAATAAATTTTGTGGAAGAACGTATCTAAAGGATTTTGATGATGCCAAAGAAGTTAAAGAAAACAAGAGGTCAAGTTAAAGAAAGGTGACCAAGAAAAAAAAATCTCAAAAATATTTTAGATAAGTCTTGTCAACCTAGCTTAATATGTAAAAAGAAATCTTTAGAAATATTGCATAAAGTTCTTGGCCATTTAAAATAAAGAATTTCAAAGAAAACCCAAATATGATTTATATTAATAAGGTTTTGAAAATAAAGGTTTTCAATATTTTAAGTTTTAATAAGGCAATTATTGTTTTTAAGAGTCTGGTAATCGATTACCATTACATGTAATCGATTACCAAAGGATGAATCTCATATGTTCAAAGTCACTCTTTAAAACGTGCTCTGGTAATCGATTACCCATTCCATGTAATCGATTACCAGAAGATGAAAATTTCAAAATTTGAATTTAAACTTTACAACGTTCCAATCATTTTGAAACTAAACCGTTGTAATCGATTACCAAGTCTTGTAATCGATTACCAGAGCCTATTTTTCTGGAAAATTTTAGAAAGTCACAACTCTTCATGAAAAGTTATGACCTATGAAACAATCATCTATAAATACTAATAATTTTTCAGACAAAGGTTACGAACTCAATTGTGAAAAACTATCTTTACAATCACTTGGCCAAAAATCATTTGCAAATTATCTAAAGAGTTATACTAAGATCAACAAGTGTAAAATCCGCTCTTCAAAGAGAGTTGTTATACTTCATTCATCTTTTCTATTGATCTGTAAAGGGGAAATTGTTGTTCTCCTTGGTGGTCTGTGATTCTCAACACGAGGAAAGAGAATTCCTAGGTGTTGGAGAATTTGAGTCTTGTAAAGGTTACAAGCATAGTGAAAAATCTCAAGTGGGTGACTTGAGGACTGGATGTAGGCAAGGTTGGCCGAACCAGTATAAAATCAAGTTTGCAATTCTCTATCCCTATACTTTTAATTTTGTTGTGAAGTTTTTGCATCATTACGTACAAATTGTTTAAGATATTGATTTTATAAAAAAAAAGTTAGAAAAACTAATAAAGAGAAGAAAAATTAGATAACTTAATTCACCCCCCCCTCTTAAGTTACACGAGGCTACTTGACTAACAAGTGGTATCAGAGCAGGTTTCTTGTATAAGGCTTAAAAGCTTCAAGATTTGAAATGGCCTCATCAAATTTTTTATTTCCCGAAGGAAACTCTATTAATAGACCTCCTATATTCAATGGGGTAGGGTATCATTATTGGAAATCTAGGATGCAAATTTTTATAGAAGCCATAGACTTAAACATATGGGATGCTATTGAAATTGGTCCTTTCAATCCCACTATTGTAGTTGGTCATGAAATAAAAAATTTGCCCAAAGATCAATGGAGTGAAGATGATAGAAGAAAGGTTCAATATAACTTAAAAGCCAAAAATATAATCACTTCTGCTTTAGGAATTGATGAATATTTTAGAATTTCAAATTGTAAGAGTGCTAAAGAAATGTGGGATACACTTGAAGTAACACATAAAGGCACTAATGATGTGAAAAGATCTAGGATAAACACTCTCACTCATGAATATGAATTATTTAGAATGAATCAAAATGAAATCATACAAGACATGCAAAAGAGATTTACGCATATAATTAATCATCTTGCATCTCTAGGAAAAGTGTTTCCTAATGAAGATCTTGTTAACAAAGTTTTGAGATGTTTGAGTAGGGAATGACAACCGAAAGTGATTGCAATTGCTGAATCAAAAGATCTGACAACCATGCCTCTTGCCTCATTGTTCGGAAAACTCCAAGAACATGAAATGGAATTAATGAGACTGAATCAAAATGAGGAAAGTGATAAAAGAAAGAAAGGGATAGCACTCAAAACATCATCATCCATTCAACAAGAAGATGAGAAAGAAGAAAATATTGTGGAAGATGGTTTAGAGGATGATGAGGATTTCAGTCTCTTTATAAAGAGATTCAACAAATTCCTTAGAAACAAAGGAAACCGAAAAAGAATCAACTTCAACAATAAAAGAAAAGGAGAAGACTCTTCTTCAACCCCAAAATGCTATGAATGTAATCAACCAGGACATTTGATATTAGAATGTCCAATCTATAAAAGAAGGATGGAGAAATCTAATAAGAAAAGTTTCGAAGAAAAGAAGGGGAAGAAAGCCTATATCACTTGGGAAGAAAACGACACAGATTCTACAAGTGACTCTGAAAATGAAGTTGTAAATTTGGGACTTATGGCCAATGACTACGAAAGCGAAGAAGAGGTAACATCTTCTAACAATGAAATCTCAATCTCATTTGATGAACTTCAAGATGCATTCAATGATTTACATAAAGAATCATTTAAACTTGCTAAATTAGTATCATCTTATAAGAAAACAATTTCAAAATTAGAAAATGAGATTTCAACATTAAATAATGAATTAGATAATCTCAAAACTGAAATTAAGATGATTCACTCTAAAAATGAAAAACATGAAATTAAAACTAAGTTAGATACTAATAAAGCAAATCGTCCATGTTTAACTTGCAATAAATTTAAGGAAGAAATTAGTAATTTAAGAAACACTCTTGCAAAATTTACAAATGGAAGAAATAATTTAGATATAATATTAGGAAAGCAAAAATGTATGTTTGATAAGACAGGATTAGGATATAATCCTCAAAAACAACAAAAGAAGAACAAAAATTTCTTTGTTCCCACACAAGTTACTAGTTTTCCTTTAATAACATGTTTTTATTGTGGGAAGCAAGGTCATAATTCTTCAAATTGCTATATTAGAAAGAATTTTAACAATCTCAAGAATTTGGTGTGGATTCCAAAAGGTTCTTTTGTTAATACTAACATTAAGGACCCAAAGAAAACTTGGGTACCTAAATCAACTCCTTCTTTGTCTTGAAGGATTCTAGCAACCAAACTTGGTACATTGATAGTGGATGTTCCAAGCACATGACAGGAGATGCTTCAAAATTTATTGACTTCACTCCTAAGAGAAGTGGACATGTAACCTATGGAGACAACAACAGAGGAAAAATACTTGGCATTGGAAAAATTGGTACAAATTTCTCAACCTCCATAGAAAATGTTTTACTTGTAGATGGTCTTAAACATAGTCTATTAAGTGTTAGCCAACTTTGTGATAAAGATTTTTCAGTATCCTTTGATTCACAAAAATGTCTAATAGAACACAAAAATGATAAACAAGTCAAGATAGTGGGATTTAGAATTAACAATGTATATAAAATTAAAATAGAAAATAATCCTAAACATTCTCAATGCCTCATGAGTAAAAATGATGAATCTTGGTTATGGCATAAAAGAATTGCTCACATAAATATGGAACACTTAAATAAATTAATCTCTAAAGATTTAGTAATAGGATTACCAAAAATTAAATTTGAGAAAAATAAATTATGTGATGCATGCCAAAAAGGAAAACAAGTGAAAGTATCTTTCAAACCAAAGAATATAGTTACAACCACAAGACCCTTAGAACTCTTGCATATGGACTTGTTTGGACCTTCTAGAACTATGAGCTTTGGAGGAAGTTACTATGGTCTAGTCTTAGTAGATGATTTCTCTAGGTACACTTGGACCTTGTTTCTTGCTAATAAAAGTGATACATTTGGTGTCTTTAGAAAATATGCTAAACTAATTCAAAATAAGAAAAACCTTAAGATTGTTTCCATTAGAAGTGATCATGGAAAAGAGTTTGAAAATAAAGATTTTGATTTATTTTGTGAAGAAAATGGAATTGAACATAACTTTTCTGCACCTAAAACTCCACAACAAAATGGAGTAGTAGAAAGAAAGAATAGATCATTAGAAGAATTAGCAAGAACAATGCTTAATGATTCAAAACTCCCCAAATATTTTTGGGCAGAAACTGTCAACACTGCATGCTATACTATGAATAGAGCCTTGATTAGACCTATTCTTAAGAAAACTCCTTATGAGTTATTCAATGGAAGAAAACCTAATATTTCACATCTTCACATTTTTGGATGCAAATGTTTTGTACTTAATAATGGAAAAGATAACTTAGGAAAATTTGATGCTAAATCTGATGAGGGGATATTTCTTGGATACTCTCTAAATAGTAAATCATTTAGAATATACAACAAAAGAACTATGACTATTGAGGAATCAGTACATGTTGTATTTGATGAAACTAACCTTGTCTGTCCAAGAAGAGATGTTTTTGATGAAATTGTAGAAAGCTTTGAAGATACTCATCTTAATGAGCAAACTCACAAGAATGACAAAGATAAAGAAAAAGAGGATTCAACAATCCAAGAAGGTCAAACAAACATCAATTCTGAAAGAGAGTGGAGAATCTCAAGAAATCATCTTCTTGAAAATATCATTGGAGATATAACAAAAGGGGTAATTACTAGAAACTCTCTAAAAGAAGCATGCAACAATATGTCTTTTGTTTCTGAAATAGAAGTGAAAAATATTGATGAAGCTTTAAATGATGAACATTGGATTAATGCTATGCAAGAAGAATTAAATCAATTTGAGAGAAATCAAGTATGGGATTTGGTAAATAGACCCACTAATCATCCCATTATAGGAACAAAATGGATTTTTAGAAACAAACTTGATGGACATGGTCTAGTCATAAGAAATAAAGCTAAATTAGTTGCTAAAGGTTATAATCAAGAAGAAGGAATAGATTATGAAGAAACATATGCACCAGTAGCAAGACTAGAAGCCATTAGGATGTTACTTGCCTATGCATCAATAATGGACTTCAAATTATACCAAATGGATGTTAAAAGTGCTTTTCTAAATGGTTTTATTCAAGAAGAAGTTTATGTAGAACAACCCCCCGGTTTTGAGAACTCAGAATTTCCAAACCATGTCTTTAAATTGAAAAAGGCTCTTTATGGATTAAAACAAGCTCCTAGAGCATGGTATGAAAGACTTAGTAAATTTCTTTTAGAAAAAAAATTTACAAGGGGAAAAGTTGATACTACACTCTTTATCAAAAGAAAAACTAATGACATCCTTTTAGTGCAAATCTACGTTGATGATATTATTTTTGGAGCTACTAATGACTATTTGTGCAAGGAATTTTCAAATGATATGCAAAGTGAATTTGAAATGTCCATGATGGGAGAACTAAATTTTTTCCTTGGACTTCAAATAAGGCAAACCAAAAATGGAATTTTTATTAATCAAAGCAAATATTGTAAAGAATTGCTCAAAAGGTTTGGAATGGAGAATGCTAAATCAATGGCAACACCAATGAGCACTACTTGCTGCCTTGACAAAGATGAAGTGGGAAAATCCATAGATGTCAAGAAATATAGAGGTATGATTGGATCTCTCTTATACTTATCTGCAAGTAAACCTGATATTATGTTCAGTGTTTGTTTATGTGCTAGATACCAATCTAACCCTAAAGAATCTCATTTGAGTGATGTTAAAAGAATTATGAGATATCTATTAGGAACCCAAAATCTAGGTCTATGGTATCCTAAAAACATGCCTTTCAATCTAGTAAGTTACTCCGATTCTGATTTTGCTGGGTGTAAAACTGATAGAAAGAGTACTAGTGGAACATGCCATTTTATTGGATCAGCTTTAGTATCATGGCATAGTAAAAAGCAAAATAGTGTTGCTTTATCTACTGTTGAAGCAGAATATATTGCTGCTGGAAGTTGTTGTGCACAAATACTATGGATGAAACAACAACTATCTGATTATGGTTTATCATTAGATCATATTCCAATTAAGTGTGATAATACTAGTGCTATCAATCTCTCTAAAAATCCAGTTCTTCATTCTAGAACAAAGCATATTGAGATACGCCATCATTTTCTTAGGGATCATGTTCAAAAAGGAGATTATGTTCTAGAATTTGTTGAAACAAAGAATCAATTAGTTGATATATTCACAAAGCCCTTACCAAAAGAAAACTTTTTTTCAATTAGACAAGAATTGGGGATTCTAGACTTTTCTCACATTATTTTTTGATTCTATAGCAAAAAAGGCACATTTTTCATTTTTGTAATCGATTACAGGTTTAAGTAATCGATTACCAGAGGAAATGATTAAATTTTTAATCAGTGTAATCGATTACCATGGTCATGTAATCGATTACCAGTGCGTGTCTGCTTGTTCTGGTATATGTAATCGATTACAGAGTAATGTAATCGATTACCAGTGCGAACTTCACTTATCTGGGTAAAAGTGTAATCGATTACCATGGAATGTAATCGATTACCAGTGCCAAAATGCACAGAATCTCAAAAAGGTGTAATCGATTACCATATTCTTGTAATCGATTACACGACTCCTCTGCACTTAAAGGAGTGCAGTTCATCTTCTTCCTCACGAAATAACCTCCATAGCCTCCGCGCCCTAACCTCTTCAAATCCCCATATCTTCCTCAATTCTTAACCAAATCGAACCCCGTTTGTTCCATTCTTCTTCATTTTCAATTCTCTTCAATTCTATCGATTCGATTTTACAAAATAATCACTCAAATGGCGGAATCATCAAAACGTCGTAAGGGTTCTTCACGTTCAACCACCGCCGGCCGCCATCAACAGCCTCCCTCCGACAACGCTCCTACGAATCAAATTCCATATACTGGACGTGCTCTCGCTCTGTTCTCCTCAGACGAACAACGAGATAGGTACTACCAGTTATTTTCTGAGCGAAATATTGTTGATCCCAAGTATATTAGTGTTGATTTTTTTGAGGAAGAATCATTTGAGTGTTATACTATTTTTAAAAATTCTGGGTTGGTGGATTTTATGTCTATGAAGAACCCTGTTTATCCAGAATTAGTCAGGGTCTTTTACAGCAATTTGGAAATCAGGAATGGAGTTCTTTACACTGAGGTTAAAAAAAATTCCAATAGTTATAAATCAGTCTCTGTTTGGAGATTTATCAAAATTAAAAGATCAGGGTACTCTGTTTGAGGGAACCATTTCGGATACATGGAAACCAGAATATTCCCATCCCAATGCCCGAAGTATGATTTGTGTAGATAACGCTGACATGACTGGAAGATTATTGGCTGGCTCAATGAAATTTGATTATAGAATCATGCATTACATAATTGTTCGGGTACTGCTTCCCCCACGACTAACCTTGCCCAGGCTTCAGAGGAGGACTTAATTTTGATATGGGCTCTAATCACTGGCCGGGAATTTAGCTGGGCTCATCTAATTAGGAGTCGAATGAAGAAGGCCTTGCGGGTTAATGCTTCTCTTCCATACCCACATTTTGTAACTACTATTTTGGAACATTTTAAAGTTCCTCTGGTAGATGAAACCTGGGTTCCAGTTAAGAGGGTCTTTGAGATTGGGGCAAATGTAATTGCTTCCTTTGGGTACAAGAAAACACTGGACAACACCTGGGTCAAGAAGTGGGATTTTCAAGCAGTAGACACTGACGATCGAACTCCGTCACCACCTCCTCAAGATCCTTCATCAGCACTTCTCTCGGATGTTCTCAATGAAATTAGAGATCTCCAATTCTATGTTGGTGAACGTTTTAATTCTCTTGACACTCGCATGACTCGTCTTGAGAAGGAAGTAAAATCTCTTAGACGCCCTTCCGAGTAGCTTGTTGACTCTGATTCTGTTATTTGCTATTTTAGTTTATCTTATGTTTTGGACTATTTTTTAGTCAATTTCTGGATCTTTGATTAGTATGTTTTAGGTTAATTCTGCTCGCTTGACTCTGACTATTTTGCTCATAGGACATATTTTACTTTTGTTTCTAAATGGTGTTTGTTTATCTTATTCAATTTTTTTTTATATATTGTCTCATTCCTTTTGATGTTGCCAAAGGGGGAGAGAAAAGGAAAGAAGGGTCCTGATCAAATATTAGATATTTTGAATTGAACAATTTAATCTGATCATTACAACTGTCTATTTAAAGTCAAATTTTTACAATATAAAAATTAACATCAAACAATGATTTATTAAGGGGGAGACTAAGGGGGAGTGATCGATATACACTATTTTATGTTTCTTTCCATCTACAGTATGTTGTCATCATCAAAAAGGGGGAGAATGTGGAAGAACGTATCTAAAGGATTTTGATGATGCCAAAGAAGTTAAAGAAAACAAGAGGTCAAGTTAAAGCAAGGTGACCAAGAAACAAAAATCTCAAAATATTTTAGATAAGTCTTGTCAACCTAGCTTAATATGTAAAAAGAAATCTTTAGAAATATTGCATAAAGTTCTTGACCATTTAAAATAAAGTATTTCAAAGAAAACCCAAATATGATTTATATTAATAAGGTTTTGAAAATAAAGGTTTTCAATATTTTAAGTTTTAATAAGGCAATTATTGTTTTTAAGAGTCTGGTAATCGATTACCATTACATGTAATCGATTACCAAAGGATGAATCTCATATGTTCAAAGTCACTCTTTAAAACGTGCTCTGGTAATCGATTACCCATTCCATGTAATCGATTACCAGAAGATGAAAATTTCAAAATTTGAATTTAAACTTTACAACGTTCCAATCATTTTGAAACTAAACCGTTGTAATCGATTACCAAGTCTTGTAATCGATTACCAGAGCCTATTTTTCTGGAAAATTTTAGAAAGTCACAACTCTTCATGAAAAGTTATGACCTATGAAACAATCATCTATAAATACTAATAATTTTTCAGACAAAGGTTACGAACTCAATTGTGAAAAACTATATTTACAATCACTTGGCCAAAAATCATTTTCAAATTATCTAAAGAGTTCTACTAAGATCAACAAGTGTAAAATACACTCTTCAAAGAGAGTTGTTATACTTCATTCATCTTTTCTATTGATCTGTAAAGGGGAAATTGTTGTTCTCCTTGGTGGTCTGTGATTCTCAACACGAGGAAAGAGATTTCCTAGGTGTTGGAGAATTTGAGTCTTGTAAAGGTTACAAGCATAGTGAAAAATCTCAAGTGGGTGACTTGAGGACTGGATGTAGGCAAGGTTGGCCGAACCAGTATAAAATCAAGTTTGCAATTCTCTATCCCTATACTTTTAATTTTGTTGTGAAGTTTTTGCATCATTACGTACAAATTTTTTAAGATATTGATTTTATAAAAAAAAAGTTAGAAAAACTAATAAAGAGAAGAAAAATTAGATAACTTAATTCACCCCCCTCTTAAGTTACACGAGGCTACTTGACTAACAAATTTAATCATTATTTTGCAAGTAAACATGCACCAATTAAAATTATCTAATACTTGTGGGTATATAAATAATCTAATAGCACACATAAGTCACACAAAATTATATTCATTAATTATGAGAATAATTAATCAACCTCTGGACGATACATAAATGTCTTACAATAATGAATTTCAATATACCTATAAATAAACAATTATTTTTTTAGCCCTCATTATTCTATGAGTAACTAAATTAAATACTATTAATTTGGAATTAAATAAATATAAAATTTGGCCACTTTGATGACTAACAAATTTATCATACAATTAATTTCAAGTAAATAAAAACCTTTACTAGTACCAATTTAAAGTCATTCATGAACTTCATAAAAGAAAATAAAATAAAATTTAATGCTTTAGAAATTGAGAACATTGAAATTCTACATTGAAATACATGAAGGTAGAGTGCATAATCACAAATTTCAAAATTTAATTAAAAGGAAAAATATCAATTTTTTTCCAATTTGAAATACAAACTTCCACATTGAAATACACAAGGGTAAAATGCACAGTCACAAATTCAAAAATTTTATTAAAAGGAAAAAATCAATTCTTTCCAATTTGAAATATAAATTTAGGCATTTAAAAAAAAAAAATTTCTTACAAGCACTCAATTTTAAGAAAATAATTCTTACGCGAATGCCACTAGCATTTTGATAATGTGGGGTTTAATATATTGAT
This sequence comes from Cajanus cajan, assembly GCF_000230855.2. Taxonomy (NCBI): domain Eukaryota; kingdom Viridiplantae; phylum Streptophyta; class Magnoliopsida; order Fabales; family Fabaceae; genus Cajanus; species Cajanus cajan. The sequence continues at coordinate 15,800,880 of NC_138520.1, read as the reverse complement.
CATAATTCAAAATTAAGAATTTCATTCATGATCCAGACAAATAACATGCAGCGAAATATTAAATCATAATTCCTAATTTATAAAATTAGGGTTCATATGAATTGGGATTTATATAGGCAAAAACCCTATTTTGCTCCCTTATATTAATTGTTTGTTTCAATTTAGTCCTACTTTTATTTTTGGTTTCAATTTGGTCCCAAACTAATTAATTGGTTTCAATTTAGTCCCAAATTAATTAATTGGTTTCAATGTGGGACTTCCGTCCAAATTATTTAAACGGAGTTAACTTTTGGCCACGTGGATGCCACGTGGATGACAATTTTTTTGAAAACACCTGGACCTAGAACAGCCCGTTCTGAAACCAGAACGGACCGTTCTGGTTTCACTTTTAGTGTGTTAATTTTGCAACTGAAACGGGCCGTTCCAGATGCAAAAATTAACACACCACCAGTGCAGCAGAACGGGCAGTTCTGAAACCAGAACGGGCCGTTCTGGTTTCAGAACAGGCCGTTCTGGATTCAGAACGGCCCGTTCCAAAACTGAGAATATAATATTCTTGATTTAATTGTGTTTTTGATCGCTCAAGTATTATAATTATGCAATTTTGATCCCTAAGATTTTAATTGAGTAATTTCAGTCTTTGAAAGATTACAGTTGTGTAATTTTAGTCTCACAATTTTTAATTGAACAATTTTAATCTCTCAAATATCATAATTGTGCAATTTTAGTCTTTCTCATTAAAAATTTTAAAATTTTAAAATTTTAATATATATATATATTATGTTTTAAAACTATATAATTGTTTGCTTATTTAAATTAACGTATATTATAATTTTTTTTAATGTATCAAATGATATATATTTATTATTACTAAATAAATAAATTTATATATTATTAGTATTTTAATATTACTGATAAATTAATATCAATAATATTTTTACTATATTTATAAATAAACTAATAATTTGATAAAGATAACTTAATATATATTAATATACTTTTACAAAAATGTAAATATATAAGATCAGATATATATTTCTAATTAATATACTTATATTTTTGTAAAAGTATATTAATATATAACAAGTTATATTTATCAAATTATTAGTTTATCTATAAATATATTAATAATATTATTGATATAATATTGAAAATTATAATATACGTTAATTTGAATAGATAAATAATTGTTTAATTTTAAAATATTGTATATATATATATATATATATATTAAAATTATTAATTTTTAATGGGAGAAACTAAAATCGTACTATTATGATCAAAACTGCACAATCGTAATACTTGAGGGATAAAAATGCAATCAAACCAATATTCTTTATTAATTTTATTAAAAAATATAATAATTTTGAAAAATATTTTTTTATGGTAAAAATTTTAAAATTACTTATTTTTATAAAATACAATTGCCTTATAAATAGAGTAATAATTTTTTCTTTTTCTCTTTCTGTTTGAAGAAATATTTAAGTATCACTTTATAATTTTTTACAACATATTTAAAATTAGAGGAATAAAATGATAAAAATTAATAAGATAAACATAATAAAATAAAATATAAAAGAATATTAATATATTTATTTTATTAGATATAACAACATAATTAAAATATAATTAATAATATATATTTTATAAAATTATTAATATTTTATATATAAAAAGAAGGATGAAACCGGAACGGCCCGTTCTGAAACCGGAACGGGCCGTTCTAGTTGCACTTTTGGTGTGTTAATTTTGCACCTGGAACGGGACATTCCGGATGCAAAATTAACGCGCCAAAAGTGCAACTAGAACGGTCCATTCCGGTTTCAGAACGGGCCGTTCTGGATCCAGGTATTTTCAGAAAAATTGTCATCCACGTGGCATTCACGTATGCATCTACGTGGCATCCACGTGGCCAAAAGTTAACTCCGTTTAAATAATTTGGACGGAAGTCCCACATTGAAACCAATTAATTAATTTGGGACTAAATTGAAACCAATTAATTAGTTTGGGGCCAAATTGAAACCAAAAATAAAATTAGGACTAAATTGAAACAAACAATTAATATAAGGGACCAAAATAGGATTTTAGCCGATTTATATATATATATATATATATATATATATATATATATATATATATATATATATATATATATATATATATATATATATATGAAGAGGGATCCTTTTACTCCCGGAGTAAGTCTATCTAGACTTACTCCGTTCAATAACTCATGTTCTACATCAAATTTCAAAGATCCAACCGTTCAATTTAAAGTTCTTAATGCATAGATCAAATCTGCAAATTTTTAGAAAATTTGAAAATCATTTGATACTTCATTTCATTAATTCGAATCAATGTATAAAATGATTTTATGATTATTCGTCAATTTGAATTAATGAAACGAAGTATTAAATGATTTTCAAATTTTCTAAAAATTTGCAGATTTGATCTATGCATTAAAAACTTTAAATTGAACGGTTGGATCGTTGAAATTTGATGTAGAACTTGAGTTATTGAACGGAGTAAGTCTAGGTAGACTTACTCCTGGAGTAAAAGGATCCCTCCTCTCTCTCTCTCTATATATATATACATATATATAATTGTCCCAAATATTATTTAATAATGCAGTAATGACCTTGATAAAATTATTCCACTTCTGGTGGTACTCTTATTTAATCAAAGGATCAAAGATAATATTTATAGTATATTTGTTTCTTTATCTATCCTTTTCCTTTTTCACTTTTCATATTATTTTCCCACTTTCGTGAGAAAAATATGCTTAAAATTTCTTCATTTGACAATATCTTCTAGATCATTGCAAAATCATTACACACACACACACACACACACACACACACACACATATATATATATATATATATATATATATATATATATATATATAATATTCATGAAAATTATACAATTTCACAACACATATCATTCGTGGAGAATCATACAATTAGAAAAACCTTGCTCTGATACTACATATTTTTATGATTTTCTAATACATCAATTATAGAAAATTAAAAGGATCTTTGAAATTCATGATACTCACGTAATAATAAGAAATAGTATGTGCCTTTCTCCAAAATGGAAATCTCTTTTGATCCTTAGAGTACTTTGATTTTCTTGAGAAGAGAACCAATATTTCACTTCTTTTGACTCTTTTTTTACTCTCTCTATCTTCCGTGATGATTAGGGTTTGAGAGAATACTTTCTATTAGGGGTGTGTGTGACACCCTTACTACCCCAACACATATATTGTAATAATGAAAACTTAACAAAAACAATTTTCAATTTCGGTAAAAGGGTTCACATGAGAATCTTCAAAATTGTTCTTCAATAACCACAACGATAAAAATGAAACGTGAGAGTTTACAAATGATTTTCAAAAATAATATTTTCTAATTTCATATAACAATCTATGTCCTAAAGAAAATCCTCTGCCCCGATGTCACAATATCAAAGCATAACCACAACTCAACCGTTAGCATTCTAGATGTCACTCGTAGCCGGATCTTCCTCACCTAAAATATCCACAAATTGCACGGTGAGAAAAGAAAACATCTATATATATAGCACATAAGAAAACACAACATATTATCTCATTTTAACTAAATATTCATAAATATTTCAAAATATCGTATTTCAATCAATCATACATCGTCATCACGTCATAATTCTCAATCACACCAATCATCACAAATCTTGCACTTCACACTATGCCAAGGTCACGCTACCCATTTAACAATCTCAGGCCGTGCTCACCCCTGATATAACACTGTGCCAAGGTCACGTTATCCCTATCCCAGGGCCGTGCTCACCCTTGACTTGTTAACCAAGGTCACGATACCCACGTAACAATCCAGAGTCGTGCTCACCCCTGATATAACACTGTGCCAAGGTCACGTTATCCCTATTCCAGGGCCGTGCTCACCCTTGACATGTTAACCAAGGTCACGATACTCATGTAACAATCCAGAGCCGTGCTCACCCCTGATATAACACTGTGCCAAGGTCACGTTATCCCTAACCTAGGGCCGTGCTCACCCCTGACATGTTAACCAAGGTCACGATACTCATGTAACAATCTCGGGCCGTGCTCACCCCTGGTCATAGGTGTGAAGAACCACAATCACATCTCATTCACATTCACATTCACATTCACATCCACATCCACATCCACATCCACATCCACATCCACATCTTAATTCCACAATATATACACAATCCATCCACATCTCAATTCCACAATATATACACAATCCACACAAAATGGTGATTCACATACCCCTCAAGTAATTCATCATCTAGATCATCAAATAATATAACAATAACATTCATAAACTAATATAACAAACAACAGAATTATCAATTTAATATAATTTTAACGTAAACAGTAAAATCCCCAATTGTTCCAAAACCTAACTCACAGGCACTTTTCTACAATTTCGTTCTCCCTCTCAGATCACCATTCTTACAAATTATTAGCATATCTATAATCCTCAACACATACAGAATCTAATGGGATCCTCAATTTCTCAAACAGAAATAATCCAATTTTTCACAACCTAACTTACAGGCACTTTTCTATAATTTCGTTCTCTCTCCCAGAGCATCATTTTTACAAGTTAAACATATATTCGTAATCCTAAATATATATAGAATCACATAAGATAATTAATTCTCCAAACATAAATAATTATAAAATTATTCATAACCCTAAGGGCTCTTCCTCTACCCAATTTCCTCATGTAACTCTACATATAAATAATCTCCTTTTCCCCCGTACCTGGATAAATAGGAACTCGGGCAGAACCTCTTCTTTTTCCTTAAACAAGGATCGGAACTAAATCTGGGACAGAACCTCATCCTCTGAGTTCCTCTTGGTCTTCAGAGAGAAGAAGAGGAACGAAAGAGAGAACATAAGAGAAGAGAGAGTGAGAATGAGAGGTGTGTAGAAATGAGAGGATTTGAGGCCTATTTATAGGATTTTTCGCCCACCTACCACTACGGCCCGTTCCAAAATCAGAATGGTCCGTTCTGGGCCCTTCAAACCTACGCAAATTTTTGAACTGGAACGGCCCGTTCCAAAACCAGAACGGCCCGTTCCCAATCCCAGCAGAACGGCCCGTTCTCCCTCCGGAACGACCCGTTCTCCAAACCAGAACGGCCCGTTCTCCCTCTGGAACGGCCCGTTCTCCAAACCGGAACGGCCCGTTCTCCCTCCAGAACGGCCCATTCTGATTCTCAAATTTTGGGCCTTTAACTTATTCCAGAACGGCCCATTTCACTTTTGAAACGGCCCGTTCTGGGCAACGAATTGGGCCTACGGCCCATTGAAAATTGGGCTGTTACAGTGTGGATCTTGTTTCACATTAGTGGATATTTATAACCCCTAAAGATTGTTATTCCCATCAAATAATAATTATTCTCAAAACTACTGCATTAAGCCCATTTATGATTTAGTCCCTAATTGTTTAATTATTTATTTATTAGTCCCTTTATACATCACATATTTCTCACATGAGACATAATTATCTTACAATGTTCCCTGTTTGATAAAATTAAAAAGGAGAATAGAACGGGACATATGATTAAACTAGTGGAACACTTTTGTTCCCTAAAAAAAGGTGGAACTAACTGGAATAGGATAGGATATTTTATTAAATATTTTTTTAATGACAAAATTACCACTCCTTACATTTATAACTTATTTATCACACACCCGACTAAAAAACAAAACCCTTGCCACAATCCTTTTTCGCTTGACACTATTTGTTGTTCTTTTTTTCTCTTCTTGCATTGTTCGTTGCTCCCACAACATACAAAGACAAAGTAAGTTTTTTTCTTTCTCTTTTGCTGTGCTATTTGCATCATTAGAATTTTTGTGCTTTGTTATTTGCATCATATAAATTACTGATAATTTGAATTACTATTGTTTGCTAATAGAGAGAATGGTAAACCCATTCAAATCAAATCAACTATATATATATATATATATATATATATATATATATATATATCAACAAGTAATTTAGTGTTGTTTTAGTAAATTTGGTTTGTGTGGCTATTCGATTTGTTGTCTAATTTTATTTTGATTTTTCAGTATAGGCATTGAATGGAACATTTTTCGTGTTTTGACCTTCTTTTATTGTTGGAGGATGTACATTAACATTCTTGCAATATTTTGGACAACACTTCAATTAATTAATATGTTTAGTTTTTTTTTACATAACCAAACATTAAATAGGATATGGAAATATATGTAATTAAACACGGTATTCTGTTGAGTTCAACAAGCACCAAAAACATAATAGAACACATGGTTCCATTTTGTTCTGTTGTTACCAAACATAGTATAAATACATTATTGTTCTATTCCATTTCATTTTGTTCTATTTTGTTCTGTCCCATTCCACTACCAAAACACTACCTATATATTAATCATTATATCTTATCATGAATGACCAATATTAAAACAATCATGTAATGTAACATGTTGATCACTAGATCTTATCACAAATAATTAAGATTAATATTTTAATAATCCAAAATTTCTAAAATTATTGAAAGGACTTTTTAATTAATTAAATGAGTTTTAAAAAGGTTTTTAATAATTATGAATTTTTCTAATTAAATAATAAATGTTTGTGAAATTATTTTGTTATAATATTTATTGGATAAATGTGCTTTTATTATATCTTGTTATAATAAGTATTTAGAGAAAAATATATGTTTTTATTATAATTATTTTTACATTTTCACGTTCTCTGGCGCTCTAGTGCTCTAAAGAAAGCATATTTGGAAAGTAATGAGAAGGGATCATCGAAGAGGAGGCATGGACTTTGATTTCATACGTTGCATCACTCTAGACAAGGGGGGAGTGAGAACATTCATCTCTTGAAATTAGGTTTATGCATGAAGGGTAGAGGGATTGATCTCCAATTCCATAAGTGCTTTGTTTGATGAAATCTTGTTTGCGTTTGATGTTGTTTATCGAGTAGATTCTTAATATGAATTTTATTTGGTAATATGATGTTTTTAAATTAATTAAATTAATTGAGTGCTTTGTAGAAAAGGGTTAGAATCCTAAGGGAGAAGAATTGATAATTTTTAGGGGCAAGAGTTGTAGACGTTTAATTTGATGAATTCATATTGAATAGTGGATTTTCTGGACGTAAAACAAATTTTGGCTAATTAAAATTTGCATGACCGATTATAGTGATGTTTATTTCAATATTATTGTTTTGTTGTTTGATGCATTTGGGTGCTGGATCACATAGGGTGTCAAGCTCGGGTGCTCGATGTCGGGCATGCCTTCATGCGTAGGAAGGGACTGCCCAGATGTGCTGGAGATGGGTAGGGAGATGTTCACATCGGGCATGGAAAGCTCAAGTACTCTCTATCTTAGCTTAGAGTCGGGCGTGGCTCGATGAAGCTGGGCGTGACCAGTTAAGTTATCCGAATCGAACCACTTTATAAAACCAGTTCAGTTATCCGATCCATTTTTATAAAGTGGATCGGTTCGATTCGGATTGGTTTTTTAAAAAAACCGATCCATATATGAGTAAAAAGTGGATAACTACACCGCACCGAACCGATCCAATTTCAAAAAAACTGATCCATATTTTAAAAAAACCAAACCAATCCACTTTATAAAAAATGGATCGGTTAACTGATCCACTTTTATAAAACGGTTCGGTTCGATTTGGATCAGTTTTTTCAAAAAACCAATCCATGAACACCCCTAGGCCTTGTACAAGTGGCACGAGAATGACTTATTTAATAAATTATTTGGACAATGGTGTTGATAATTGATTATATGATCATGAATGTGTATATATGCTTGGTGAATGATGATTATTATCTGGATGGATGACAATAGAGGTAAATGATTATAGATGTTGGTGAACGATGAACTATATGATGATCACGATGTATTTATATAGAAGCACTACATGGTTGTGACATGCATCTTACTTGCATGATTATGTGGTTTTGGTGGAAACATGTTAGTGTTCTAGTGAGAACATTTCTGTCTTAGTAGCCTAAGGTTAACTCGAGGCTTAGGTACCAACTGTATATTCTTGATGATTATGGTCGGTACCCCATGTATTTAGATGTAGGAGCACACTGCATTACATTACTATGTATGTGTTTGTGAGTGTAATTAATGGTGTTTACAATTGAAATTGATGTATTAATTATTGCTATTATATTTTTTATTGTGAAGGGAGGGGATACTAAGGGTTGCGACCCATTTCCTATAGAGTGAGATTGTTCTCACTCACTATTTGTTTGTTGGTATATTTTTGTATGTTTTACAGAAGAGGATCGTTAGTCTTTGGAGGAGTAGGGAGAGATTTAGGTGTGTGTGGTAACTCTGATGCCAATGTGATATTGAGGCTTGGGAGTAGTTTAGGAATTATGTTATCGCTTTTATTTTAGTTTAGTACATTCAAGTTGTAATTTGACTACTATTACTCCGTTAATTATTCTTCAATTGAATTGAGTTACTTTATTTATGACTTTAATGAGAATAAATTGATATTTATGAGTTATTTATATCTTTATATGGTATGAATCTTGGGGGTAGATGGGTGTCTCATTTTACGTTTTCATGCTCTGAATAACTAGAGGACTAAAATCCACTAGAAATTACCCTGGAGATTCCAAACTTGTATCTAGTGTTCATTGATAGGGGAATGAGTAGTCTCACTCTAAGTGTGGAATGTGTGTTCAGTAATGAGATTAATCTCTCTTCTCTTTATTGTATGCGTCATATGAGGGAGAAATCTCAAACCTTGACTTAGCTTGTGTTTTTTTACTTCTCATATGATTCTTTTGTATTCTAATTAATGTTTTTGATGTATATGTGTGTTCAATTTTCTATATTAACTAATTTTTCAAATCTTTGATTGCTCATGGGTTCCTATAGGAAACTCTAGGGAATGAATATACTAGGTTAACAAGGGATAATTGAGATGTCTTGTATGAATGAGTAAATTGTTGAGTTGCGGATGGATATTTCGAGTGTTAATTGTACTTGTAATCAATTGGATTGAAACAATTGATTTGGGTGTGAGTTGTGAAATTTTTGCATTTCATTACGATGAATTTTCCCCCAAGACAACAAATGGCATCCCTGTGCATCACATTGCACACTCGTGAGCCACGTTCCATGCCCGTGCAACTAGAGTTGAAAAAGTCCTTGTAGACAACAATTGGCAAGAGCACGCACCCATTTGCATGCTCGTGTAAACATCCTAAATGATCAAGTTGGATTTTAGTGTCTTCATAAGAGTTGTAACCTTATATGTTATCTTTCCAATGTTGTTAGAATCACCCAAAAAGGAGGTTTGAAACTCAATTTGTGGTCAAATTAGTGAGAAGAGGTCAAGTTGTCAAATTTAAGTTGAAACATTGTGATTTTGTGATATTTAAAAATAGTAGATGATAAAAACAACTCTTGAGGTTGGCAAAAATTTTTTAGATAATTTTCTTAGATTTCTAACAAAATTAAGATCAACTTAATATCATGTATATAGCTCTAGATGTTATGTTTGGACCATGAGAGGTCATAAAAGATTAATTAAGTTACAAAAAAATACTTTGTGAGAGGTGATAATAAATTATTTTACCTTTAAGTGTTTGAGCTTATGAATGGTTTGAGGTACCTATATCAATTTTTAGGAAAGATAAATTATGGGAGAAAACAAATGTGAATAAGTTATAATGTAATTTAATTGTTAACGACTTAAGATATTTTGATGATAACGACGCTTAAGGAATTAATGTGTGATATCAATAATGTTTTAAGACTAATTAAGTTATTAATTCAAATGCTTGGTTTGATGTTGATCTCTTAGTGACTATGGTTGAGGTATTAACATATAATTAGATGATTTCATAATAATTGTATCTTGAGGTGTTAGTGATTGATATTATGGACATTGTGTTTGAATTGCGAACATGTGACTCTTATGCGATACAATGTGTTGTGCATGTATTGGTTATTTTATCGAAGTAAATGTTATATGTGATAAGTATGTATTTATGATATTATGAGACATGAATAAGATGAAGGATGTGAACTGGTATTCACAAATTGGAAAATTGATGTATGTAGATTTTGTAATGGTCATGCGAGGGCAAATTGGAAAATTGTTGAATGTGTCTTGTAATCACATGATATTGCGTCAAGTCTTACGAGACATGCATCATATACATAAATGTTTTTTTATAGGTATAGTATAAAATACATTGTTAGGAAAGACCCCCTTTGTGTAAAAGCTTGAGAATTCATGATCTTGGGGACAATTGGATTTGGGAGCCCCAGTTTTGCTTGTTTGTATGCATAAGGTGGAACTTTTGTGACATAGTTGTCCCGACGTGCCATTGGTATATCTCCTCATAACATATAGTGCGATGAGAGTTTGACATGGAATGTTCTCCTAGGCTCCACTTTGTGTGCCTTTGGACAAGCGACAAAATAATGTGTTTTTATTGGCACCACATACATGTACATTTTAAAGTTCATGTCCATTGCATCATGGATGTGAATGTGTAATTGTTTGATGAATCATATTGTGACTCAGCGATTGATTGTGTTATGATATACCTTGTTAGTGCTATGTGTTGTTATTGTTACATCATGTTAGTAATATAATTTGTTGTTGTCATATATCTTGATATTGTGTGTATGACTATCTAGCTATGTTCCACATTGTAAGTCAGAGTGAGATGTTCCTCACTCCCTGTTCTTGTATCTATTGACCAAGCTAAAGATGAAGACTCAGTTTATGTTTTATGTTTTGATGATTATAAAGAGTGTCTCTCATGTTTAAGAGAGTGAAAATGTATTGATGTGTGTTCTTTGTTTGGCATGTTTTCTTTGTGCATTATGAGTAACTTAGTCATATATTTATTGTTAGATGATGAAAAGATTTTTAAATTAGTTTTAAACTTTGAAAAATTGAGAATTTGAGTCTCACTCAAAATAATCAATTATCAAATTGTAATAATTGATTATTTACATTGTGTCTTCTCATTCTAAGAAGCTCACTATAATAATCAATTATCATTATGTAATAATTGATTATTTTAGAGTTAGTTCTCTATAATAATTGATTATTCTCGTAAATAATTGATTATAATTTTCTTGGCTAGTTTCCATATTTATCAAGAACAAAATAATCGATTATTTATGAAAATAATTGATTATTTCAGTCGAAGAGTTCTATAAATGTTAGTTTTTGAACTCAGAAATATATTTGAAATAATTGTAAGTTTGTGAAATATCGTGCAAAAAAAACTATAGGAAATTCTCTATTTTCTCTATGAAAGAATCCTTTGACCCTTTGTGGATAATTTCAAGAAAGGGTTTAAGAATCATCATCATCTAACTAAAGAGAAAGGTTAAGCTACTCTGAATTTGATTCACCTCTTTGATTGATTCTATATGTAGATGAATTCGTTCAAAAAATCTCTATATCATTGTTGAGTAAATGTCTCAAGATTTAAAGGTTTATAGTAGGTGACTACAAGGGACATTTCTTGGGGCTCAAGAAATGGGTTTATCTTTAGGATTCTTGGAGTTTATTTCCTATGTGTGTAATTGTAATACTTTGAATCTAAAGATAGTGAAAAATCTCAATCAGGTTAATTGGGTACTAGATGTTGGTGATAGTTGTAGTGGTTGAACTAATATAAATTATTGTGTCATTTCTCTTCATCCCTACACTCATTATTCGAATTCTTGTTAACATTAATTGAGTGTATTAAATCTCTTATATCTGAATCTTGCAAAACATATGGGATTCAACATATAACCTATTCTTACATTTAGAAATCAATCTCAACATTCTACCCAATGTAATCTAAATCAATATACTTCTTTGGAAAGATTTTAGAAAATTTTTTGAAAATAAAAAATCCTAAAAATATTTTTTTTAAAATATCCAATGCACCCTCCTTTTAAATAAAGCCATTTTTTTTCTGACAGTATCTATTTTGTGTGTATATTGTTGTAGGTCAGATTCATCATGATGTTAGTGATGAGACTTAGACTTTGTGTTGAGTGCACAAAATGTGACATCGGGCATAATTAGAATTTGGTTCTTTTTTTGTAGTTCGACTATATTTTAGGACATGATGTTAGACTTATTTTGTAGTTATTTTTCATTAGATGCTCTTATTGGAGTAGTGATAGGTTTAATTGTTATGTGATATCTTCTTCCAAACTTGATGTTAATTTAGTATTGGTTATCTATGCATGAACTTAGTTTTATTAAATTATTCTACTATAATACATATTTTTATATGTGGGGTAGAAGATGTCTAAAAAATAGTCAAGTTGTGTGATTTTTTCAAAAGTCACTTGACTTTTTCTTTAAAAAAAACAAGTCAATTCGTTAAATAAAACAAAGAAAACCACAAGATATGGCTACTCAATCATTATAAACATATTTACAAATAAAAATCACATCCTTATTAAAGCTCTACACTCACTTAAGAAAAACAAAGCATGTGTACATCCACCAAGGGAACCAATCAAAATGTACATCCCATATAATAGCTTCTGTAGATGATTGAAAGTCATGTTGTAGTAAGTTCCAATTAGTCCAAGCATGTCGATGGGTCATGTGTCCAACTAGAGAATGAATAGCTAAAGTTGGACTTTGCTTTAAGCCATTGCCATGACACAATTTTTGTAGATTCCAACAATTTAGAAGACTCCTTACATCTTTCTTGAAATATTTTTTTTTCATTTATATTCTTCCAAAAACACCCAAATAACATTAAATCTCAACAATGTATAGTTGTATGGTCCAAATTTACTCGTTTTATTCTAATATAAAAGTTACTCTCACTAGATATGCCCCTAGATGTATAGGAAACATAAATAGTTAGGCGACCTTTTTTATACAAAAGTTAGAAGCATAAATGTTGATTGTTAGGGGTATATTTGAAAATTAATTAATTTGAAGTCAATTGGGATTGAAAAAAGTTGCGCTCACAAACTTTTCTTTTTCATTAGAATACTTGTTTTTCTTTTGAATATGACTATAAACAATATCCAAACATACACTAGATCTTATATGAATAACTAATATTAAAACAATCAAGTAATGTAAGAGTTTTAAAAAGTCAAATAACTTTTTTAAGTGTCATAACTTCAAATTTTGACCATCCAATTGTTGTGTGTTTCTGTTGTAGTGTTGTTACTTTGATATGTATCTTATATTTGAACTAAGCTACCTAAAGAGAACTTAAGAAAACACTAGAATACCATCATTCATACCCTCAAACACAAATTACAAGGTTTTATAGTAAGAGCAGGACAACATTATAGTAGTTTTAAAGTAGGAACGGGCCAACCATTATTGAAGTAAAACAAAATATTAGAAAGCAACTAAAACAGTATTAGCCTCCCATGCATTCAACCCATAACATAACCTATCATCTAACTTGGGGGTTGGATTTGCCTTACGAATGGGCCTAGATCTATAATCATTGTTGCCCCAAACAACAATTACCTTGCCTGCAAGGTTATGATGTGGCACAATAAAATTGGTTGAAACTCGTAAGTGTTGGATCACACTAGAATCCAATGATGAGACAAGTTTTGTATTTCTTTGAAGTTCATCCAATGGTGCATAAGAAACACGTGTGAGTAAAGCTTGAGTATTAGGAGAATGGAAAAGGTCAAAGGCATGCGAATGCGAATCACTCAAAATGGGTGAGTTCGGGAAATCAAACGCAAACGAAGGCAGAGGGTGAAAATGACAGAGAGGGTTTGGACCATCAAAATGACAAAGCTTTGAAACGTAAAAAATAGGATGGAGCCTTGCGGTGGCTTGTAAGTCCAGTTCATACACCACACTTTTGATTCAATGAAGCACGTGAAAAGGCTCATAATAACATCATGCTAGCTTCTATGCAGACCAACAAACTAGAGACTCCAGCGGTATGGTTGTAGAAGAAGAAACACCCAATTGCCAACCCGAAGGATACAATCATGACGTTGTTTGTAAGTGTAACACCCCAATTTTTTTATTATTATTATTATGGGTATTTTCGTAAATTTATTAAAAGTTTAGGGGTATTTTTGGTTACCAGAACGGGCCGTTCCAAAGATGGAATGGGACGTTCCAAAGGATGTAAATATGTTATTCTGCGTTGCTTCAGAACAGGCTTGGAACGGGCCGTTCTCCAAGTAGAACGGGCCGTTCTGCTTGGAGAACGGGACGTTCTCCTTGTAGAACAGGCCGTTCCAGAGGGAGAACAGGCCGTTCTACTGAGTTTTAGAACGGGCCGTTCCGGTTTTGGAACGGGCCGTTCCAGTTGAAAAATTTACGTAGGTTTTGTCGCCACCGGCCCGAAACGGGCTTTCGGCATTCGCGAAGGATGGTTGGACTCTTTTATTTGTTTAAAAATATGGATCGCTAGAATAACTTATTCTCAAACTGAGACCTCGTCAAACGAGCAATTTTATTAAAAGGCTCACCAATCCATGTTAATCCCAAGCGGGACCCTCCATGGATTAGCGGTTTTCATAAAAAGGAAGGGTTCATGGAGTCGCCACCAATGTTTTACTCAAAACATTGGAAAAAGAGATTTAAGGCAATCGATTCAAAAATCGACTTCGGCCATTACAACCAGAGTCGGGTAAGGGAGTCGGTTACGCGTGGGGAAGGTGTTAGCACCCCACAACGCCCCTTTCGGGTTCCCTATGACAGATTATTTAAAAATAATAGTGCGAAATTACTAAATTACCCCTATTTATTCTAAGCAATTATAAATTAACTATCTACATGATGACAGTTAAATATACACACAGAAAGCAGTAAAAGGAAGGTCTTAAGAAGAAACCTTTGAAGCGTGCTTTTTATATATCAAGTAAAACTGGGAAGCTTTTTGGCGTTCCCTCGCTCTACAAGCCCACTCGCTCCCTCCTAGAAAATTTTAACTATGGAAATCCGGAGGATTTCCCTTCGACTAAGTTCGAATCTCCAAGCTAAATGCTCGGAATTCCAGAACTTCGTCGGATCGACTCCCAGAGAGATTTCTAGGGCAGAACACTGCTCAAAAACCCCAGAATACTCAAGGAGGGAGTCAAAACTCAGTGGAAAAGTGTCCAATGACGTCAAATTGACGTCATATTTATAGGAATGAGGCGCAGTACGGCCCCTGGGGTCAATACGGGCGTATTGAAGTTTTTGAACTTCAATACGGCCGTATTGAATTCAGTTCGGCCGTATTGAAGTTCAAAGACTTCAATACGGGCGTACTGAGTTCGCCGCGGCCGTATTGCAGTTCAAAATACTCAATACGGCCGTAGTGAACCTCTGGGAGGCCGTATTGAGCTTCATTCCTCCCACTTTTCTTATTTTTGCTATCCTAAGACCTCTAGACCTACAGAGAACCCTCCTAGGGCCTTCCAGGAGTCCTTCTGGCTGATCTTCCTTCAGTCTTTGAGAGCCTTCTAGCTTTATTTCCGACCCGGACAATTTTAGGGGTCTACAGCTGCCCCCCCTTTACTTAGTCGGACGGCCTTTTGGTGTACCGGCTGACAAGTAAAGGAGTTGACCCAATTGTCCGGGTGATGTGCCGACCTTCTGACTTGTAATGTCTTCCGGTGGAAAATTGTTGAGTAGCCTCTCCAGGTGAGTGCATACCTCGGCGCTTCTGACATCCTCGGCAGCTGAGTTTACCCTCTCCAGGGTCAACTTCACTCGACGCCCGAGCCGGAAGTTGAACACCGACGTGCCTCTGGCGACGCTGGTGATTGAGTACCGTCTCTCCAGACCTAGCCTCACTCGACGCCCGAGCCGGAAGCTAGACACCAATGTGTTAACATCACACTGATGATTAAGTATTGCCTCTCCAGGCCCAACCTCACTCGCCGCCCGAGCCGGAAGTTGGACACCAACGCACCTCTGATGACGCTGATGGTTGAGTACCGTCTCTCCAGACCTAGCCTCACTCGACGCCCGAGCCGGAAGCTAGACACCAGTGTGTTAACATCACCCTGATGATTGAGTACCGCCTCTCCAGGCTCTGCCGCTTAACATTTGGCAGTTGAGTTTGCCCTCTCCAGGGTCTGCGTCTTAACATCGGCAGGTGAGTTTACCCTCTCCAGGGACTGCGTCTTAACATCGGCAGCTGAGTTTGCCCTCTCCAGGGACTGCGTCCGTGTCTTCTGATCACTTCGGCAATGCGAGTTTACCCTCTCCAGGGATTGCGTCCGTGTCTTCTGATCACTTCGGCAATGCGAGTTTACCCTCTCCAGGGATTGCGTCCGTGTCTTCTGATCACTTCGGCAATGCGAGTTTACCCTCTCCAGGGACTGCGTCTTAACATCGGCAGCTGAGTTTGCCCTCTCCAGGGACTGCGTCCGTGTCTTCTGATCACTTCGGCAATGCGAGTTTACCCTCTCCAGGGATTGCGTCCGTGTCTTCTGATCACTTCGGCAATGCGAGTTTACCCTCTCCAGGGATTGCGTCCGTGTCTTCTGATCACTTCGGCAATGCGAGTTTACCCTCTCCAGGGATTTGAGATGATTTTTGTCTCCACAGTCCACTATGCTGCTTCGACAGTTTTTTTTTTTTGATTTTGTGCCGCTGAGGGCTGGATAACGCAGGGATCCGTCTAGGGGATGTGCAGTCATTCATAGGTTCCTGTGCCCCAACTTGCATTGCATTGTTGGTACCCATGGGGAATTTCTGAATCCTTGGGGTGTGGACACAGATGCTCTCTCTTTGAGTTGAGCGATGCCTTATGTTTGGCTGACGTCCTTTGACGTTGGTGGAGTATCCCGGTTGTCCTTATTCGGGTGACTCTTTTCAATTTTCTGATTTTGTAGCCTCTGTGTAGGCTGTTATCCACTAGGGAATTCTGTCATTCATTTCTTGACTGGCCTCTTCTGTTAGGCAGATAATCTTGATGTTCGGTGCTTGGCTGGATGCCGCATTCCGCTTGGGGAATATTTATTGAGATTTTTTATTTTTTCTCCTTTTGTAGGGATGCCTCTTGAGTAGGCAATTGGGGATTTGGGGACCTTGTGTATCCCAGAGTATTATTTAGGAAGCCTCTGCAGGCTTAGTCTCACTCAACGCTTGAGTCGGAGAGTTATCTTCCACTGAAGAAGTTTTAAAGTCCTTTGACTTGAATATACTGCTTGGATGATCATACTTCCATTGGAGATTTTGACGATCTTGCTTGATAGCTCTTGCTGGGGATTTTGAATCCAAGAGCATGAGTTGA
Organism: Cajanus cajan; assembly: GCF_000230855.2. NCBI lineage: Eukaryota > Viridiplantae > Streptophyta > Magnoliopsida > Fabales > Fabaceae > Cajanus > Cajanus cajan. The sequence continues at coordinate 15,783,603 of NC_138520.1, read as the reverse complement.
GGTTCCCTCTGGGGAGTATTATTTCTGCGAGCCTCTCCAGGCTCAATTATTCTGAAAGAGTATTATTTCGGCAAGCCTCTCCAGGCTTAGTTATTCTGAAAGAGTATTATTTCGGCAAGCCTCTCCAGGCTTAGTTATTCTGTACGAGTATTATTTCGGCAAGCCTCTCCAGGCTCAGTTATTTTGTACGAGTATTATTTCGGCAAGCCTCTCCAGGCTCAGCTATTCTGTACGAGGCGATTGATTTTCTAAATCTTTTGCCTTTTTTGTCGTTTTTGGCTTTTTCTGTGTTTTTGCCTTTTTTTTTGGTTTTGGCTTTTTCTGTACAGAAATGTCTCTGAGGAGTATTATTTTGGCAAGCCTCTTCAGGCTTAGTTATTCTGAGAGAGTATTATTTCGGCGAGCCTCTCCAGGCTCAATTATTCTGAGAGAGTATTATTTCGGCAAGCCTCTCCAGGCTCAATTATTCTGTACGTTTTATTGATTTTCTGAATTTCTGCATTTTGTTTGCTGCTGTCATACACAAGCAATTTTTCCTATTTTTTCTATTTTATGCGACTGCCTCATGATGAGGTCTTTGAATGTGCAATTAATGTGCGTGATGCACAAAATGCAAGTTTAATTATTTAATGTTTTTAGAAAAAATGAATGGCTCCCCCTATCCTCTTCTTCTTGGAGGAATTTTGTCATCGACGTGAGGGAGGATTTCTGTTATTGCCAATACGGCCGTTATTCATTTCAGTATGCCCGTATTGAATTGAAAATTTGTTCATAACCCTAATTTTGGTACGGGCATACTGAACATGATACGGGCGTATTGTTTTTCTGAAGTTTATATATTTTTTTTGTTTTTTTTCAATAAACAGAGAATAAGTGATCTTCCATTACACCTATCATCTGTATGCATGTATGCAGTATGATGCACCTAATTCTATTTGATTCACTTTTCAAAAGAATTAACCGATGCGTTTCTCTGTTTGGATTTTTGCCATTCCTCTAGACGGGCTGTGTGCTGCCGATTTCTGTAACCGAGGAATGATGCATGTTATATTGAGATTTGGTGTCATCAACCAAATGATTTTCCTTTCCTTTAGAAGATGTGTCAACCCTCCTATTGACTACTATATCTCCATGTTTCCACTAGATTATTCAAAAATCGTTTGGGACAAGAGAGAAAAGAAGGAAAGGATATATTTTCAAAAGTTTGTGTTTTAGAAGGGATTATTTATTTTTTGAAAAATGGATTTTGTAAGAATGGCTTGGCCAATGGTAGGCTTAAGTGTTTAGGCTTGTTTGATTAAACACTTATGAAGTTAAGCACGTCTTGGTTATTAACATTTGTGATTTGATAACTTGGATAGCTTTTCTTGAGCCCCTTCGTTGAATTCAGTTGGTGGTACCATCATGGATTTATTCTGTTTTTCGATTGCCCTAACTTTTGCCTAAAACACCCATTTGTGGAGTTTTAGCGGGCTTTTGTTTTTGTTCATTGTAACCCTAATTTTTGCCCAGGTCACCCTTTTGTAGGATTCCTAGCGGGTCTTTTGCTCTTATTTTTGCGCAGTCCCCTTTTTTGGGTTTCCTGCCGAGCTTCTTTTATTTTTAGGATTTTTGTCCTGAATGGATTTCTTTTTATCCATGACGGCACTTATTGAGGCCAAGGAAAGGTGCTCCAAGTTGTCGTGCACACTTCCACACAAAATGATGTGGGTTTATTGATTATTAAGACGATTTTAACCTCACTTATGTTCATTCAAACAGGGTTAAATAATGCGGTCTAGAATTTTATTGCAAGCAAGAAAAGAAGCAATAAAGAATTAATAAAGAATGATTTTATTATAATCATAATGGAAACATGTGCCCTATCGAGGCTCGGGGGTCGGGCTGTCCCCGAGGAGTAATCTCTAATAGTCATCAGGTCTATACATCCCTATCGGAAGGAGAAAAACACTTGACGACGACGACCGGCCTTAACGCTTGTGAACTGGCCTTCCTAAAGATCTGGCTTAAAGAACGTCGAGAAGGATCTTGGTTTCTCTTCGTCCTTTGATCTTTATAAGGGTTGTATCCTAACCCTTGTTTCCCCGGATTATCCTTGATAATGGGTAGCTCCGGGATTCCTTGGGAGTCCTTGCCTAATCCTTGTCCTGGCAAGTATCCGTTCTTGGTGAGCATGGAGGCTACCTTCTTCATTTCTCGGGGAAACGTTTCGACATTGGCGATTTCCGATGCTTGGAAGGCGGTTTCTAAAGCTTCCTCCGCTGCATCCACGTAAGGTATGGTGGATGGTTTGCTGATGAGTATGTCATCTTCAGCTTGTACAGTCACCAGTTTGTCACCCACTATGAACTTGACTTTCTGGTGGAGCGTAGAGGGTACAGCTTTCGCATCATGAATCCAAGGTCGGCCGAGGAGACAGCTGTATGCGGGAGTAATGTCCATCACTTGGAATTCGACATTAAAGATAGTGGGTCCAATTTGGATTGGAAGATTGATCTCTCCCACCACTTCTCTTTTAGAACCATCGAAGGCTCGAACGATCATGTTGCTCGGGCGCATTTGGACTCCCTTGATTGCCAATTGCTTGAGCGTTCTTTTTGGCATCACATTCAAGGAAGATCCATTATCTACCAAGACTTTAGCGATGTGATACTCCTTGCACTTTACAGAGATGTGCAAGGGCTTGTTATGATTCGGTCCCCCAGCGGGGATTTCTTCATCGGTGAAGGTGAGGTGATCACTAGCCGTGATGTGACTAACAATCCCCTCAAACTTGTCTTGGGAGATAGTGTGTGACACATATGCCTCGTTCAAGACTTTCGACAGAGCTTGCCGATGCGGTTCGGAACTTAGGATCAACGACAACAGCGTAATCTTTGCTGGCGTCCTATGAAGTTGATCCACGATGGAGTACTCGCTCTGTCGGATAAACTTTAACAGCTCGTCTGTCTCCTCCTCGGATTCTTTTTCCTCGGTTTTCTTTTCTTTTTTTTTCTTTATTCTTGGGGGCTTTATCATGAAGATCTTCGGGAGTGTAGATCCTGCCACTCCTAGTCATGCCCCCAAGTCCAGCGATGTTAGAGATATCGCTGTCGGCAGAAAAATGGATGTCGTATATCCACGGCACAGCCTTATTCGATTCGTAGGGAAAAGGCCTTGGAGTAGTGATCCTTAACGGTGTCGGACCTTCCCCTTTATTCGTCTTAATTACCAACAACGGAGTTGACGTGTGTTCGCTTGGCGCGGTTGTTGGCTTACACTTGATAACGAACGGCGTGCGATCCATTCTTTGAACATACGCATCGATTAATTCTTTCTTTTTATTAATGTTTATTAATGATTTACTAGGAGGGATGTATGAAATGTAAACCTAGATCCCTCCATGATCTTTGATAAGAATGCATGATATGAGATGATGACGATGAATATGCATGCATTGTGTTTATTCAACTAAGCATTATCATGTTTTTAGGATGTCCCTAAGATGATGCATGATATTGCTTGGTTTGGATAAATAACCCTTTTTTCCTTCCTTTTTTTGGGTATTTTGTTTTTTGTATTTTTTTTTGGGTGAAAAGGGAAACTACCTATATGAATGTGATGAAGGTAGATGTTAACACCATGCAATGGAAGATTCTTATTCCTATTTATTCTTATTTTAAAAAGGAATGTTGTATGTTTAAAAGGTGCAATGTATGCTCAAACAATTTCACATAATCAATGCACAAACAATTCACTCATCCACGAACAGTCACGAGCGAATCACGAGGTAGGGGTATCCTGCAGAAAAGTGCATATTCAAGGTGGATCTAACTGTTCTCACCGGTCTGAGGCCCCCAAGGTGCCCCCATTATAGGGACCCAATTCCTCTCGTCGTAAGCCGATGGAAAGCTCCAACGCACTGTCGGACTCGAGTTCATGGTTATCACCTTGAGTGATGCTTTCCGACAACGGTCTACGGGCACCTATAGACCCATTCGACAACCGGCCGTACTAACATCCACTCCCTATGGCTTACCACTCATGCCCCCGGGTATAGAGGGAACTGTTGTGTGCAAAGGTTTGTGTGCAATTTATATTTCAAACAATTGCGAGAATTTAAACATACAACAGTTATTAAAGCCAAATAGATAAACATGTTATCATACAAGCAAGGGGTAATGAAGTAATTTTAACTATTATTTGTTAAAAATAATCTGTCACTAAATGGGACTGACTCTCGAAGCTTCCCCAGTGGAGTCGCCATCTGTCGCCACCGGCCCGAAACGGGCTTTCGGCATTCGCGAAGGATGGTTGGACTCTTTTATTTGTTTAAAAATATGGATCGCTAGAATAACTTATTCTCAAACTCAGACCTCGTCAAACGAGCAATTTTATTAAAAGGCTCACCAATCCATGTTAATCCCAAGCGGGACCCTCCATGGATTAGCGGTTTTCATAAAAAGGAAGGGTTCATGGAGTCGCCACCAATGTTTTACTCAAAACATTGGAAAAAGAGATTTAAGGCAATCGATTCAAAAATCGACTTCGGCCATTACAACCAGAGTCGGGTAAGGGAGTCGGTTACGCGTGGGGAAGGTGTTAGCACCCCACAACGCCCCTTTCGGGTTCCCTATGACAGATTATTTAAAAATAATAGTGCGAAATTACTAAATTACCCCTATTTATTCTAAGCAATTATAAATTAACTATCTACATGATGACAGTTAAATATACACACAGAAAGCAGTAAAAGGAAGGTCTTAAGAAGAAACCTTTGAAGCGTGCTTTTTATATATCAAGTAAAACTGGGAAGCTTTTTGGCGTTCCCTCGCTCTACAAGACCACTCGCTCCCTCCTAGAAAATTTTAACTATGGAAATCCGGAGGATTTCCCTTCGACTAAGTTCGAATCTCCAAGCTAAATGCTCGGAATTCCAGAACTTCGTCGGATCGACTCCCAGAGAGATTTCTAGGGCAGAACACTGCTCAAAAACCCCAGAATACTCAAGGAGGGAGTCAAAACTCAGTGGAAAAGTGTCCAATGACGTCAAATTGACGTCATATTTATAGGAATGAGGCGCAGTACGGCCCCTGGGGTCAATACGGGCGTATTGAAGTTTTTGAACTTCAATACGGCCGTATTGAATTCAGTACGGCCGTATTGAAGTTCAAAGACTTCAATACGGGCGTACTGAGTTCGCCGCGGCCGTATTGCAGTTCAAAATACTCAATACGGCCGTAGTGAACCTCTGGGAGGCCGTATTGAGCTTCATTCCTCCCACTTTTCTTATTTTTGCTATCCTAAGACCTCTAGACCTACAGAGAACCCTCCTAGGGCCTTCCAGGAGTCCTTCTGGCTGATCTTCCTTCAGTCTTTGAGAGCCTTCTAGCTTTATTTCCGACCCGGACAATTTTAGGGGTCTACAGGTTTGAAGGGCCCAGAACGGGCCGTTCTGATTTTGGAACGGGCCGTAGTGGTAGGTGGGCGAAAAATCCTATAAATAGGCCTCAAATCCTCTCATTTCTTGACACCTCTCATTCTCACTCTCTCTTCTCTTCTGTTCTCTCTTCCTTTCCTTTTCTTCTCTCTGAAGACCAAGAGGAACTCAGAGGATGACGTTCTGTCCCAGTTTTAGTTTCCGTTCCTGTTTAAGGAAAGAGAGGTGGAGGTTATGCCCTAGTTCCTATTTATCCAGGTACGGGAGAAAAGAGAATTATTTATATGTAGAGTTGGGTAGAGGAAGAACCCTAATTTTATAATTATTTCTGTTTGGAGAATTTTTGGTTTTATGTGATTCTATATGAATTTAGGATTATGAATGTATGATTTATTTGTAAAAATGATGCTCTAGGAGAGAGAACGAAATTATAGAAAAGTGCCTGTAATCTAGGTTTTGGGAAAATTGGAATATTTCTGTTTGAGAAATTGATGATCCTAGTAGATTTTGTATGTGTTGAGGATTAGAAATACATATTTAATTTGTAAGAATGATGATCTGAGAGGGAGAATGAAACTGTAGAAAAGTGCCTGTGAGTTAGGTTTTGGAACAATTGGGGGTTTCATTGTTGGTGTTAAAATTATATTAATTTATGAATGTTATTATTGTATTGATTGATAAGAATGAATGATCTTGATGTGAATTACTTGAGGGGTGTGTAAACCCTTATTTGGTTGGGCTTATCTGTTGTGTATGTGAGGTGGAATTGTGTACGTGATGTGAATTTGAATTATGAGATGAGATGTTGTATGGATGTGATTATGATTGTGATTGTGGTGCCTCACATCAGTGACTAGGGATGGCACAACCCCTGGGTAAGTGGTGCTACAGGGAGGGCGTGACCCTAGCATGGTGTGGGATGAGTAAGAGAGTTAACACACACCACTTATGTCAATTATGGCAGCCCTGGCATAGGATTAATTGCAAGAGATTGTGTGGATTGTAATGTGATTGTGGTTCCTCACACTAAAGGATCAAGGATGATACGAACCCTGGTAGTTGATGCTTCAGGGACGGGCGTACTCCTGGATAATCAGGGATGATACAAACCCTGGGTAGTTGTTGTTTCAGGGACGAGCGTACTCTCGGATGATCAGGGATGATACGAACCCTGGGTAGGTGATGCTTCAGGGATGATACGAACCCTGGGTAGGTGATGCTTCAGGGACGAGCGTACTCCTTAATGACTAGGGATGGCACGGCCCCTGGGTAAGTGATGCCACAGGGAGGGCGTGACCTTGGTTTGGTGTGGGAGGCAATTAACCTGTATCATTTGTGTCAGATGTGGCGAGGTCTTGGCATAGTGTTAATTGTAAGATTGGTGTGAAATATGGATGTGGAAATGATATTGTTAATTGTAAGATTGGTGTGAATTATGGATGTGGAAATGATATTGTTAATTGTAAGATTGACATGAATAATGGATATGGAAATGATGTTGTAAATTGTATAATTGGTGTGGATTATGGTGGATTGAGATATGTATGTGAAATGAGATATGTTAAATGTGAATTGAGATGTGAAGATGATGAATGATTGATATATATATATATATATATATATTATTAAATAATGAATTATGATGAGATTATATTGTGATGTGTTTGTATGTACTTTGCATATAGATATTTTCTTTTCTCACCGTATAAACTGTGGATATTTTAGGTGAAGAAGATCTGGTTACGAGTGGCATCTAGAATGCCAACAGTTAAATTATGGGAATGCTCTGATAGTGTGACATCGGGGCAGAGGATTTCTAGGACAGAATATTTATATGGATTTGGTATTGTAATAAATGATTTTAAAATTGTAAACTCTTAAATTTTACCTTTCAAGTTTTATTTTTCAGTCATTTTCTTATATTGAAGAAAGAACAGTTTTAAAGTTTTATGTGAACCCTTTTACGAACCCTTTGAAAGTTTATTCTTCTTAATTAAATTATATTATATATGTGTTGGGGTAGTAAGGGTGTCATAGTAAGCATAGTCTTTCATATGTTGTCTGGTTGTGATAAGGTGATGTTTGACCAGTAACAGAATCCCATCGTGTTGTTGTAAGATAGAATCAGTTGATGGAATAAAAGAAGAATGTTGGAGGAGGTCCAAAATAGAAAGGGGATGGCATTCATAGAGAAATTGAAATGAAGTAGTGCAAATGCTCGAATGATACATAGTGTTATACCAATATTCTGCTAAATGTAGAAAGGGAAATCAAGAACAAGGACATTCAAAAATGAAACATCATAGATAACCTTCCAAGCAACAATTCAAAATCTCTATTTGACCATCAATATGTGGATGGTAGGTAGAACTAAAATGAAGTTTAGTACCATAGGCCTTGAATAATTCCTTTTAGAATGCACTTAAGAAAAATGGGTCATGGTAAAAAATAATTGATCTAGTTAAATCATGCAACTTTCAAATCTCAACCAGGAAATAGTGAGCTAGTTGCAGAGGAGTGAACGTGGATGAAAGAGCCAAAAAATGAGCATATTTGCTCAAGAGGTCACACATATCCCAAATAGACATGTGACCAAAAGAACTAGGTAAGTGTGTGATAAAGTCCATCATGATATCTTCCCAAACATGAAACAGGTTGTGTATTGGTTGTAATAGTCCAAACTTCTTTTATGTCAAGTACTTGGCTTTTTGAGAAACTTCACACTAGCGAATGAACAACTTGAGATCAATAACCATGGAAGGATAATAATAAGAAGTAGTGAAATGACACGTGGTCTACTTATGACCAAAATGTCCAAGAGTGGGTGTTAGATGAAATTCAACCATTAATTGGTGACGCCAATCCTTAATATCAGGCACAAATAGACAACCTTGAAAATAAATCAAGTCATTAAACTAGGTAAAACATTCTTTGGTGGAAGAATTTGTCAATAATTTTATTTTTAAGAGTTAACCAGATGGATGAGAATGATAAACTGCTTCCATTGTGTGAGGAAAGAAGGGACTTGAGAAGAAATGGAGAACATCAAAAGGCTAGTAAGGTTTGGTCTGGACAAGGCATCAATGATTGCATTATGGTGACCAAAGCGATATACTATCTCAAAGTGAAAACCCTAAAGTTTAGTGATCCATTTCTGATGTTTAGGTGTGTGAATGGCTTAGGCTAGCAAACATTGTAAGCTCTTTTGGTGTTGACCCATCAAGTATTGCCTCCACTTCTTAATTATTTTAGTAACTAAAAACATCTCCCTAACATAAACGATTTGGATTGCATCTTTGTGCAGAGCTTTTTGTTGAAGAACGTTAATGGGTGACCATGTTGAGAAAGAACTATGCCTATAGCAATAGCAGAAGCATCCGTCTCCAAGAAAAAAGGAGAAGAAAAATCTAACAAGCCCAAAATAGGGGAATTATTGATGCATTATTTTTTAATTTCATAAAAGCAATTTAAGCTTCTGTAATCCATGTAAAAGTAAAATTCTTAAGTAAATCTATAAGAACGACAACTATGGTCGCATAATGACAAACAAATTGCCTATAAAATCTTATAAGACCCAAAAACCCATGATGGGTTATGAATGAAGTTAGCGAAAAAACACATAGAAAGGGGGTAGAAAATGTGTGTGCGTGTAAAGGAATTTTAAAGACATTTTCGCAAGAGTAATATACTTCGTCCAATGCATTTTTGAATATCAGATGGTTAGGCATAATTTGGTTAACACAAGGTCATTGCGTCTGAAGGGTTTATCGTCTGCTGAGGAAAATGGTTTATAATAATTATTGAAGTTCTTATATTTTCCTTTTTAAGATAGTTTCGTTTAAAAACAAGTAGTAGATAAATCTTTTCAGTGTAATATATTTGTTAAATGAAATTGCGTCTTCGTCTGAAAAATGGTTTTAACGATATGTAAATATTGGACGAAGTCTTTCACAAAGATTTAATCAGTAAAGAAGATTTGTTCCTAGTTAAACAAGAAAAATAATGCAATCATTTTATATTGGTTCGCTCAACTAAGCTACCTCCAATCTCCTTCAATTGAAGGGTTTCATTAGATATCAAAATTAAGAACATTGAGTATTGTCGTCCACTCCTGGACCTGAGTATTCTCGACCACTCCTGGCCCGTTAGCTTCACTCACCAACGCTAGTATTCTTAAACCACTTCTGGTTCTCCAAGTATTCTTGACCACTCCTGGCCCGTTGGCTTCACTCACCAACGCTAATATTCTTAAACAACTTCTAGTTCCCCAAGTATTCTCGACCACTCTTGGCCTGTTGGCTTCACTCACCAACGCTAGTATTCTTTGTTCAGCCACTTCTGACTCTCAGTGAGTATTCTTTGACAAACCCCTCCAGGCTTTACAAGTATTCTTTCCCTAGTCTCTTCAGGATTTTACAATTAGAGATTTTTGCTTTGGTCTGAGTGCATGAATGACTCTCACAGAGATGATTGGGAATTTCCTGCACTTTCTAAGGTTTTCTACCCTAGTCTTACAGAGACCTGTGTTTGAGAAGTTGGGTTACTCTCATGGAGAGGATACATAGGTTTACAAAACTCTTTAAGGTTTGTCCACAAGTGACATTTCGAGCACCTTAGTTTATTGAGATACAAATACAATATTTCATTGTACATATGACTATGAATACTCATCTCTGGTCTCTTTGTCTTGTGGGCTTGATATCACTATTTTTCTTCTTATCAAAGCCTAGGGCAAAGCCTATAATTATTCCTTCATTACTTCTTTGCCATCCTTTTTCGGTTTGATGTTATTGCATACTTATAGGCCTGTAAAATTTGCCCGTTGCATATGTCCGTTAAAGCAAATATAGTCGTTCATGACTAGTTTGATCCTTTCATTTAATACATTTGGTCTTGTATTAAATGTTGCTTCCTGTTCTTAGACATTGCTTGTATTCTTCTTTGTCCTGTTACCAGTAGTGTTTGACTTTATCTGAGACCTAGAAATTATTTGTCTTTTTCTAGTCATGCAGCAATATAGCCATTGTCTTTTTCTGAAAAAGTAATGCACTTTTTCTGACACATGCATGCTCTGCTTTTGCATGCTTCTTTTCTTCTTCTTTTCTTCTTTTAATAATGTTATAACATTGAGAATACTTATGTGATCGTAGATGATTCTTTGAGTAATCTTTTGAGACTTGATAAGTGCTTATGCGGTAGTCTTTGTCTGCGTCTGTTAATCTCATGCTTCTCACGTCTTGTTCTCCATCTGAGTATTTGACATAGATGCTTTGGCGTCTTATATGGTCTGGTCAACATTACATACAAACTTGTCTTCATCCAGAGTATCTTTTAGTTTGTTCTGCTCTTGGCCTTGATGCATGATTGACTTTCTTCTGACCTTAGAAATATGCCTCATCTGATTTATGCTTTAGAACAGTTGCACTTGATACAACTTTGTCTGGATATTTTATGATCATCTGGCGCATATTCGTGTTCCATCTATTCATCTTTTGATGCTCGGTTTCCTATGTCATTTGCTTCATCTGTCTTGACTTGTCTGGTCCGTGTCTTGCCTTGACTATTCTTCATAAGCTTCGTCTGATACTTCAGTGTCTCATTCTGGTGGTAGTCCTCTTCCGTCCGTGAGCAGACTTCGTTTTGATGCTTAACTAACCATCATCTGATTCTTTTATCTAGTTTGCACAATCTTCATGGATTATTGCATTTAATGCCTTTGATCTTGCATTAAATGTTTGCTTGCTGAATCTGTGCTTCACGAGGTCTTTTGTACCATTTGTTTGCTTCTATGACTGACATTAAGATATCTCTGTACTTTCTTGGTATTGTAGTGATGGAGGTGTTGTCCTTTGTTGACTGGTAGGTGTACTTGCTTTGACACACGCAGTTTTGATTTGTGGATAAGCGCTCGCCCATTTTTTTTTATCTTTCTTCTTCTGTTTTAATGTCTTCATGTGTTCTTCTAAGATTATATATGCTAGGTAGTTCGTCTCGTTGTGTCTTTAGACGCAATCCATTTTTCTTTATCTTCGTCTGTGTATTCGAGTCTCTGTCTGGTGTGTTTTAACTTAGTTTTTTCCATCATCTTGGTAGCTCATGTCCTTTTTCTTTATTTCTTTTGTGTCTGTGTTTGTGATTGTCTTTGTCTGATGTGTTCCCTTCATTTGCTCAGCCTTTATCCAGTGCTTAGCTCATGTCTCTTGGTCCTGGTATGGATGCATATCAACTTGCCTGTACTTATATCTGAAACACTAACACACTTGTTAGAAATAATAATACGTATTATATTTGTCTCATTCAAAACCTTGCTGGGAATTGTTTTCGTATTTATCTGATTCAACAGTGAATAAATGAGGAATGAGCTAGTCCAAAGTGGTTGTGAGCTTGTCTAGGCTAGGTGCAACACCCTGCCTTGAAATAATGTGGCCTAGATATGTCACTGATGGAACACCAAACACACATTTGGCATGCTTGGCATGAAACTGGTTATTTAATAGTGGCTATAAAATCAAACTTAAATGATCTAAATGGGTCATGAATTATTTTATATAGATCAAAATATCATTAAAAAAGTATGAAAAATTCTCTCAAATAAGGTCTAGGCAAATCATTCATGGTTGAATAGACAATGGATGGAGCATTTAATAAACCAAATGGCATAACTAAAAATTCATGATGGGCATCAAATGTCCAAAAAGTTATTTTATAAGTATCTAAAGGGACAACATAAATTTGATGGTAACCCAAATGTAAATCAATCTTAGAGAACACTTGGACAGTTCCAACTCCATCCAACAATTCATCAATGGTAGGGTTAGTGTTAGACTTTATAATTCCTTCCTTCCATACAAAAATGTCAAGAACCGTCTTTCTTTTTTACCAATAGCACCAAGGAAGATAAAGGGTTACTATTAGACTTTATAATGCCTTCCTGTAACATTTTAGTGATCAAAGTGGTCATAGTGGCTTTTTGAGAGTAAGGATAGCGGTAGGGCTTGACATTAATTATAGTGTTTGGTAATAAAGGAATATGGTGGTCATGTAGGTGGGAATGGGGTAGGCCATGAGGTTTTTGAAAAACACGGTCAACTTTAGAGATTAATTGTGTAAGGTGAGGATTAGTAAGAGTGGAAGGTAAAAAGATCGGAAGGGATATAGTAAAGGGTTCAACAATAATGGTAATAGAAAATAAATGACAAGAAGCAATATCATCTTGATGAACAAAATGACATATTTGATGGAAAGTAACTAGTGTTAGAGTTATTGAATCTCCTATGATAGTAATGGTCGACCCTTGATGAGTGAAGGTAAAGGAAGGAATAGAAAAATCTGCTTATATCGTACCTAATGTACACAACCATGCAACCCCTAAAAAATTTGCAGCCTCAATAGGCAACAAGTATAAAGGTACATTGAAAACATATTCTTGGAAGGAAATAGAAACCTTAGGACAATAATCATGGCATGCAATATAATCACCATTGTCAACCATAACTTGAAAAGGTGTTATGGAGGTAAAAGGTAGATTTAGGTGTTGAGCAATGCGAGGATGAATGATGTTATGTGAACTACCCAAATCAATGAGGAGCAGAACTTGAAACCCATTAATCCAACCTTTGAACGACAATGTTTGTGGGGAAGTATGACCAATAAGGGCCAAGTTGGAGAGAGGTCTTCATCAGATAAGAGTAATAAAAACCAAAGGCTAGAGCACTTATCACCAAAAGCATATTTCTCATCACAATTATAACACAATTTGGTTGCACGGGGCTCCTGTAATTGTTGTGGTGTTATTTTTTTTATAGTTAGGGATGTAGCGATAAGTGTAGAGTTGGAGGTTGTAGTGTTTGATGTTGTAAGTTTAAGAGATGAAACAAATGAATTACTATGGATGAGGGTTGGAATTGTAGGATTGAGGGTACTGGTTAAAATGGTAGAAGTGTTGCTTAGAGTCCTACAACATGGCTTCTACTAATTTAGCCAAACTAATTGTTTGGATAACTGAATGTGGTCTCAAGATAGCCATCTCATTTTGAATTGTCGAAATTAACCCAAAAATGAAACAGTTTAATATAATGGCGGGGCATATACTACAAATCTTATTACACAACTTTTCCAATGTAGCCTGATACTAAAAAACGAAGCATATATGGAGTAATTCGAGTAAAATTGCCTCATGATTTACATATGTGGAAGGACCAAAATGTAAATCTAGTGAGAAGCTAAAGTGAGTTCAATTGCCCAATTGTTTATTAGATAACATCCATTTAAATCAGGTGAGAACCTCCCCTTTCTTATAGAAAGCTGCCACTAAGACTCATTGTTCCCATGGTACATGATACATCATAAAAAATTGATTAGCTTGAAAAAGCTAATCCAAAGATTCAAACCCTTCAAAATACATAATTGGAGCTTAGGGTGTGTCATATAGGCTAGAGAATCGATTTGATCATAGCCAAAAGGTTGATGAAAAGATGAAATGGGAAAGAATGGAAATATTAAGACTATATGGTTAAATGGTAAAGGAAGTAGGCAATTAGTAATAATTGGGGTGGTGAAAATAGGGCATGTGGAATATAACGATTGGTTACTGGTTGAAATCATGTTAGTGGGGGAACTATAGAAAGAGAATTTGAGGTGATTAGGGATTGGGAAAATTGTGGTAAAATGGAAAGAGGATGTGTGGTGGAGATATATGGGTCATGAGGTAGGGATATAGTGGAGGATGTATGAGATAAGTGTAAGAATGGGGGTTTCTAGATCTTGTCCATTAAAAACCCAAGAATGGAAGTGATTGATTCGAGTTAGGTTTCTTGAATAAATGTGTGTTGATTACCTTGTGATTGTAATGCAATGATCTCATTAGTTATCATTAGAAGAGTATCATCTAAATCTTTACCCATTTTGGGATTGACATCTTTAAAAACCCTAGGAGGCATGGAGGTTGAAACAATGAAAGCACCAATGATACGTATCTACTATTTTGACTTAAGCTACCCAAAGAGAACGCTAAGAAAGAAAAGGTTGGAATACCATCATTCATACTCTTAAACACCAATCACAAGGTTTTATAGCAAGAACTAGCCAACAAAAGAAGCCAAGCATTATTGAAGTAAAACAAAATATTATAAAGCAACTTAAATAACATTAGTCTTCTCGAGCATTCAGCTCATAACATAATCTGTCATCTAACTTGGGAGGATTACCTTACGAATGAACAATCACTATCATATTTTTAAAATATTAAACATTTTATCTCCATACTTTCAAAAATCATTCCAAAATATTAATTTAAATTATAAAATATTAAATTAAATAATTATTTTATAATAAATTTGTTAAAAAATATTAATATTTTGGAGGGTGATTCGGAGAGTACTATTAAATTATTACTCATTTTGCTCTTATACCTATTAGTTTACATCGTCGATCCATATCTATTAACAGTTCATTTCAAAATAATACTTAACATTTTTACTTCATCAACCAACTAAATTATGAGCGTGATTGTATAATTTTTTGAGCAAAAAAGTGCAATTAAATAAAAATAAAAAAGAAAATTCCACCAAATCGAGGCAAAACTAGTAAATCTTCACAATCATATTAGATTATCAAGACTATTAAAACGTCCATACCCGGTGCACATTGAATCCCTTTATTGAACACAACCATGCAAATGAAAGCTTATTTACGTGAACCTTTCCATGGTAAACATTATTCAACAACGAATCCACTTTCACAAACTAACCCTTCACAGTTTTTGAATTAAACGACGTGCAATCTCTCCTAATCTCTCCATTTTTCCCAGTCTTGACCCCAACCCTTCCAAGCTTCCTCATGGCTGCCACAAACGCTTCATTGAAGTCCGCACCGTTTCTCGCGAACCGCACCACCGTAGACTGCGACGCAGCGTCCGTGAACAGCACCTGGTCCGAGGTTAGTAACCCTTGTCCCGACATCAAGTTCGTGTAATAAACGTTGTCGAAGGCCACAGGGGATTGCGGGTCCAGGGGAACCACTACGCTGGGGTCGCTATTACGAGGACACTGAGCGATCAAATTTCCGGCGTAGGTGGGGTCCAGTGTGGGGTCCACGGGAGAGGAGCGCGAAAAGGAGTATAAGCGGTTCGTGAACTGGTCGCAGTGTGAGAACCCTATGGTGTGGGCTCCGGAGAGGGCTATCATGTCGGTTTGGGCCAGGCCGTGTTTGGAGAAGAGGGCGTTCAGTTGGCCCAGATTGAAGTTTGCTTTCGGAAGGTTTCCTTCTACGCGCGAGGCCTTAGAAATAAGCCCGTCTTTGCGCCCTAGCTCTACCTTGAATGAAGGCCCACCAAGCTGGGACAATTGCACTTAAACAAGTATCAATCCTACTTCCATTCAATTTAAAGTATGAGTTAATCATCGATGCCAGTATAAATTTTTTTTACACCAGTAACTAATTATATTTTTTAAAATTATTTATTTTATTATTATTTCATTAAATAAACAACTGATATATCATTATAAAAAAATATAATTGGTTGTCAGTATAAAAAAAATTTATACTTGCAATGTATAGGTGATTAACTCTTAAAATATTGTGGGTATATAAAAAAAATATTCAAATAATATTATTTATCAAGCATAGAACCACTAAGATTGATTTAATAGTAAAAGATTAGAACAAAATACACATTATTTTAAGCTCGAACTTTAATAATATTATTGTAAATTTGGTAGATAAAAATTAAGGAATTGGGTACCAAGCCTATGACATCTCTGGTAGCGAGTGCTAAAATGTCTGCGCATGAAACGACGCCGGGGCATGCAGCTTCCACTGCTTGCTTTGCCTTGATAACAGTGTCAAACCCATCTCCTGCAAGAGAAAGACTTTCCGTGGCATCTTTTTCTGCGTCTCCATTTGGCGATGAGATCATAATAGAAGCATCACATCCCTACACCATCAAATTAATTCTTCATTAGTGTAGCCAACCCAATTTTCACGTTAATATTTGACTTGTATTCAAAATCTTATGTCCTCAATGAAGTAGCTAGTAGCTAGCATAGGATTTTTGATTAATTTTTTTTCTAGCATGTTCGTACGTTTAAGAGTAATTGGTCGAAAGTTAACAACAAATCAACTAAAGGAATTCTTGAATATGCCTCTACCTCGTACTCGACGATTTTTTTTATGATAACCTACGATGCACCGATACGATACGCGTATCGGATACGACACGGCGATACACTTATTTTAAAATATATAGGATACGATACTTGTAAGATACGTGTTGTCATATATATCAATGTTCATACAACATAATAATTTTGTACTTGTAATTTTGATCAAAATTCATAAACATTAAATATATAATTACTATTTTGCAAATTCAAATTAAAAATATACTTATTGTACATTACTAAAAATAATTATAAACCATTTCATCATAAATTACTTTTTATTATTTACAAATGGAAATAATATTATCAAATTTCATTCCTTTCTTAAAATTATCTATGTAGAAGTAGAAGACAATTTTCATTTACAGTTTATCAAGGACCAATATTTCTATGTTTCTATATTAAAAATGTTTATATATCTTATTTAGTTGTAAAGAATATTTCATAATTTTTCAAAAATTTGAATACTTTATCGATATGTATCACCGATAAGTATCGGTGAAGTATCTGAGAGTATCGAGATTGAATAAAATTTTCATAATATTTTCAAAAGTTAGGATACTTCATTGACACGTATCGGTGAAGTATCCAAGAGTATCGTGTCGGATACGTATCGGATACGGATACGTGAAGCAAATTGAAGTATCGGTGTTTCATAGATGATAACTAGGTGTGGGTTTGTGTGGTTATGACTGTTCTCTCAGCATATTATTCTCATCATTTAAGAACAAAAACTAGGTGGTCACGCATAGCATTCCAAATGTGATAAAGCAAGAGAAAAAAATTAGTGGATGACACGATCGGGATTATTAACAAGGATAAAAACAAATAAGCCTCCACCGTAGCCATAAAAGTCACGATCATATTTTGAAAGTTCAACTTAATACATGAAATTTAAGCGTAAAAAAGAAGGAAACTATAATGTCTAATATGGAAAATGCAAGCTCATCTTCAGAGGAAGGAAATGAAAAAAGCATAATTAACTTAAACGTCGTGATAATTCTATTTTCTTAATAAAAACTTGACACTGAAAAATTATACTATACACACACAAGTGAGGAACTAATAAAGAAATATATGAATTGAGAGGGGCACCTCAACAAAGCAATCATGGAAAAATAGACGCAGTGTTGCTTGTCCAGTGATGATGGTTTGAGAAAACTTGGTAGTCACTGCTTTAGTTACGATGGATTCGACCTTTGGACAAGATGAAGCATAGAAATTCTCTACTAATTGGCCTTCTCCCTTAGATATAAGCATTGTGAAAGCCATCAAAACAGACATCAATACTATCCTTATGATCTCCATTTCCCTTTCTCTGGTTGCTAGCTATGTAAGTGCGCTCTCCACAACACTATATACTAAATAGAAATAATGTTACTTATAAATTGTGAAGGAAAAATATCGTAAGACAGGACAGTGAATGATTTAATGAAGTACACAACCCACCACATATATTAGGAATGAAAGCAATAATACGAGGGAATAACATTTTTTCTAGAATATAAAAGAAGCATTAGGAGTGAGAGCAATAATAGGAGGGAATAACATTTTTTCTAGGAAATAAAAGAAGCTCAAAGGATTGACAATGACAAGTACTATAATGAAAGAATAATGTGAAATAAAGGATAGTTTGTTATACCAATTCTATTTTTCGTAACAGAAATATTGACAATTTAGGTGACTTAAGTAGGCTATTTTGAGGATGAGTACAAATGTTTTCTACCTTTCCCTATATATATATATATATATATATATAGTTAAAAAGGGTGGTACTAGTAATGAGTAAATAATTCACTTAAAACGAGTTTAAACAGAGTATCGCCAAGTTAGATTATGATGAATTTATAATGTTATAAATTTAAAACATAATTTAGAGTTAATTAACATCTTAAGTATAGTTGAATATTGGAGAGTTTGTTACACTAAAAAAATTTATTTTCTCAAGAATTTGAAATTAAGAATGTTAGTTTTTTTTTTATGTTTAATTTGTTTTCCTATGATAATTTTTACATAAGTTTTTTTACATAATTGTTTTTATGGGAAGGTAAGAAACTAACCTTCTCTATTTAAAAAAAAATAGTTTTAATACGGTAAAAATATCTCACTAACTTTATTAGTTTATTTAATGTAGTGAAAATCTTTAATTTTCAAAATAGCATTTGTAAATATTCTCCAAAAACATCTATAACTTATACAAGCAAGAATAACCTTCCTATTATTCACTCATTGGTATTATTTTATTGGATTATACACATATGTGAATATACTTATAAAATATAATATAAGTATTTAATTAATAATTTTGATATTTTATTTTTATTAATAGAACTGTTTTAATATTTATTTTAATTATTTGACATTTTTGAAATATTATATAAGGTGTTTTAAGTAAAGGTTTTATTTAATTAATTAAGGGAGAAGGAAACTAGTAATTAAGGTTAAGTATTTTAACTAAAGGATGGTTAAGGGGAGGTTAATTTTTTTTTTATTTAAAAAAAAGGAGTTTTGATCAGTTTTTACACATTTTCTTTTCTTTGCGTATGCATTCTTCTTTTTACACTTAGAGCCTGAAGATTAGGAGTAGGAAAGGAATCACCCTGAAGTCGATCATCCATCTTTTTCTATTCAACAAGGAAAGGGGAAGTGAGAAACCTCACTTTGGGTGTAGGATGTATGTTGGGTAGTAAGATTGGTCTAAATTCTATCTCTGTTGTATGTCTATGTATGATGGGTATTCTGCAAATACATCTGTTTTGTCTATTGTTCTTCTTACATGTTCCTAATGACATGAATTGTTTGAATATATGATCAATTGTATATTTTAGATTATAATTGTATGATGAGATTCATGTGGGTTCCTATAGAAAACCCGAAGGGAACTTATTGTTATAGTTAGTGAAGATATTGATTGATATGTGTAAACTGAATAATTTGGAATGTAAATTGCACGTTATAGAGCATTTTTACTAATTATATATATGTTTATGCATGTAATTGGATGTGGGTAACTAGTAGTTGTTGAGGAGACGTGATTTCTAGGGAGGAAGATCGTGTTCTTGCTCAATGACACATGTTGGGTTTCTCAACGACAAGCCCCAGGGGGCTCAGCTTGCTCAACTAGATGTTGGCCGCTCAGTAAGAAGTCCCAAGAGACTCAACTCGCTTAGCTACATGTTGGTCACTCAACGAGATGTCCTAGGGGGCTCAACTCAATTAGCTAGATGTTGGTCACTCAGTTAGATATTGGTGGCTCAGCTAGATGTTGGTGGTTCAACTAGATGTTGTAGACACTAGTTTTTGTCCAGGATGAGAATTTGAAGATGGGAAGCTTCTAAAGCGAGATAAGTGACCCTCAAGAGACCTTGAGACTCCAAAATGCGTCGAGATGGAGTAAGCAACCTCCAAAAGACATTCCAAGGGTCAAACAACCAAGAAGCAAACTTGGAGGCATGAGAATGGTCGTTTTGGTCATGCAAATGATCGTTCCCATGATTAACCAAAATATTCGTTCTCATGGTTAGTATGGTCGTTCCAAATTGAACTTTTCCATGTAAAATGAGGTTGAAAACGACCTTTCCAAGGGAAGAACGACTATTTTGGGCCTTTGGCCTCTATTTAAGCGCGCATTTAATCACCCTCATTTGGGAACACTTTATTCTCTCTTCCCCCTTGACTCTTTTTAGAAGCACTTTGAGTAAAAAAGACTCATTGAGAGCCAGATTAAAAGATCTTTAGTCCGTTTGGCAGAGATTTCAGAGTTTATGTAGTATAGAAGTCCCTCTTGAGTGATAGAGAGGTTCTTGTAGAGCGAGGAAGTTGCCAAAAATTGCACCCAAACGGTTTTACGAGAAAACAATACTAAAGCTTGCTTCGGAGGTTTCGAAATCTCTCTCTCTCTCATATTTATTACTTTAGTTGTATGCTTAGAATAGGCATCATGTAGATAATTCATTACAATATATACATAATTATGGGGTAAGAATGTTAATCTTTGCTTTATTTTGTTAATAAACAAATCATAGGATACTATTTTAGGCGTTATAGGGTGCCTAATACCTTTCCCACGTAAACGACCCCCGTACTCAACTCTGATTGCATAAACCTTTCTTTTTCTAATGTTTTGAGTAAAATATCGGTGACGACTCCAAGAACCTTTATTTTCAAAACCATTGACAAAGGTTTAGTCCAGTTATCGGGCATTCCAATGTCAATGAAATTTTAAAATACAAGTCGAACAAGCCATCTTTTTTAGGTCGGGTTTCAACAGACGTTAGTTGATATTACTTTTTTACTAATGACTAGTTGATGTATTTGAGAATGTACGTGGGATATATGAGATAATGTGAGAAATATGTGATATGTGAAGTGAGATCGTGTGTATGTTATTGCATTGAGTTTGTTTTACATGCATCAATTGTATAAAATATGTTTTTAGGGTATAATATGGAATACACTATCAAGGAGGGTCCCTTATTTAAAAGTTAGGGAACCAACCTTGTGGATGGCTCGGTTTGGGAAGTCACAACCCTACCCTCATGTGTATGGGATGTAACTTGTGCAACTTAGCTATAATGTTACTTGTTATTATTTATAATATCATGAATGAACCAAGCGTGCTAATGATATTATATGTTTATGTTGTGTCTTGTATGTCTTGTTTGTGTTTGACTATCTAATTTGTATTCTTACACCGTGGGTTAGAGTGAAATGTTTCTCACTTCCTTTATCTCTGTTTTTAGTCTTGTATTGATTCTACATGTGATGATCATCATGATGATGAAGATATTGGTGATGAGGCTTAGGCTTCATGTTGGATTTCTTTGATAGAACATGTAACATCAGGACATAGTTAGGACTAGTTTAAGACTTTATTTTGTTGGTTCATTTGGAAAATATCAGTTTTTAGTTTCTTTGTAATTCTTTTAGTTATGTTATGTTATTTGTTTAAGATACAATGTGATTTTCTCTACTTGTTATGATTTTGAGTTACTTTATTATGTTGAGGATATTTAATTTTTATATTTTTATGTGTTATACCCTACAAGATACAGGGTGTCACAATACTAATATTAAGGAAATAATATTTGGAAGAGTACATACTAATAGTCAAAATAAAGTACATGAGTTAGTTGAAAGAGTATGTATAACATTGTAAGGAAAGTACATGAGTTAGTCGAAAGAGTATGTATAACTTTGTATTGCAATAGTTAGGAATTATGTAATGCACTATTTGTGAATTTTAAACTTAGAACCATTTTTATAGTCATATTTTAAACTATAATTTCTTTCTAGAAATTGTTGGTATGTTAGTTTCTAAATCGCACATTCATAAACTTATTGATGGAAAAAATTCATCTTCACACAATAAGTTTACTCATACATCTAAGGATCTTAAACAAAACACACATTGTAATTTTATTTTGTGGCTCTATATATATAGAATAAATTTGGAGTACAAAATTTGAATACTATAATCCTCCTAATTTAAAATAAAAAAATCACTAAAAGATATTAAAATAATTTAATAAGAATCTATAAATCCAAATAATATCCTATAAATTACAAATTCCAAAAATAACTCTTGAAATTTTCATTCACTCAATTTATTTGAAATTTGAATTACTTTCCCAACAAATCTTTCCTTAATTAAAATTTCCAAATAACTAGCTCATCAAAACATTTATCTTCTCAAAACTTATCTATCCAAATGGCAAAGATTTTTCTCAATCTTTTGCCCTTGCAATATCAAACTTCTTCAATTGTGTACTTTGCATCCCCATTTTGAAACAACATACTTGTAGTCTTGTGATGTCATCTCTCCTAATGAAATTATATTGGATGCAACACAAGGTTCATGTCTCATATTTTCAAAAGTTTGGATGATATCGTTGTGAAGCTTCATTCTCACAGTCTCAATGTCTTTAACCTCTATTTTCCCACCATTTCCTAACTTGAATTGATCAAAATCACTGTTAGTCTTTAAAGTGTGAAACATTATTTGGTCTCTATAAATGTGTGTTGAGACAGTAGAACCCATTATCCATTTTGATTTAACAACTTCCTTAGTAGTTTCCAAATAGACATCTTCATCGTCATGAATGTTTTAGGTTACATTAGCTTAGGAGTTGTCATTATCTCTCTTCATAATTCTCAACTTTTGAAAGTTCTTTCTCATTTCTTTACACATTGATTGCACATGACATTTCTTCCCACAATAATAACATTGCATGTTACTCAAATAATTTTATAGACATGATTGAAAATTTGATCTTCCTCTAAGCTCATCTTGTCTCCATGAATTACTTCTCCCTTGCTCAGAATGTTGAGCAGTTAATGCATGACCTTTAATATCAATATTCTCATTTTTCGTCATTCTTTTATTTTCTCTTAGAGTGAATGTTACATCATCTAGCTTCAATGATATTTTTCCTACAAGCAATGTCTGAACTAAGTATTTATAAAACTTTGGTAGTGAAGTCAACAACACCACTTGTTCTTCATAAAAATAAATTTCATTTATATTTAACAATTGACATACTAGTTGGTTGAAATGATTAATGTGATAATGAAGATTTCCTCACATCTTTATTTTGAGTTAATATAACTCCATCTTCAAACATGGGCGATTGGTCAATGACTTAAACGCATAAATACTCTCCCACAAGGCTTTTGGTACTATCTTTTTTTAACACGTTGCACTTAATCTCGAGAGTAAGAGCTAACTGAATCATGTTCATGACCTTCTTTTGGATTTGACTTCATTCTCTTTCATTGATAGTATTTGATTTTTCATTTTCCAAAGTATGATCAAGACCTTACTACACTAAAATTTCTTGAATGGATAGCCTTATATTATTGCCATAATATAGTATATTCTCTTCTATTGAGATTTTTTTGTTTTCCAAATGAGAGGAATGAAATCATAATAAGGTATTATCATGGGATCTTGTGATCATCATTCTTACTACTTCTTGTCTGGTTTCTTTAATGATAAAAGGAAATTGTCTGGTTTCTTTAATAATGATAAGAGGGAAGTGGATGCTTTTGAAATAGTAAGGAGTTAGTAATTTTTGTTATTTGACAAGCTTACATCTTTACTCACTCATGCCCTTGTTTTTCTATTTTATGTCTCTTTACATCTATGAAGTTTGGTTTTAAAATGGTGGTATTGTATTGTATAACTTCTATAAACAATTTTTTATGATAAGAAACTTGGTAGAAATTAAGAGGAAGCAAGATCGGGATAGGATTTAAATTAAAATTGTTAAAATTGTTCTGAATACTTGTTGGCTTGCATCCGTGGAAAAAATAGAGAAAAAAATTATGAATAATGGAATTCTAGTTTATATCATTAAAATGAAAGTATTTTACATTGACCATAAATATTTTTATTGTAATATCTTATTCATAGTTGGATTTTCATCAATCCTCTCTTAAATCATGATGATTTGCCTTTAATTGTCACAGTTTAAGATTTTTATAGCTACATTTCATATAGTGTATTAAATTTAATATTCGAAACTTTTAAATCTAGAGAAAAATAGAGATTTTAATATTAACAACTAATAAATCACCATTTAATAAATCAAATTAATAGTACTTGAAAAAAATAAAAATAAAAAATACATTTAAAAATTATAATTATTAAAATAAAGCGTTAAACTATATCATTATTTTATTGTTTAACATTTTATATTACTACATGTACCTAAGAATTGTCAAGAGATTTGGAGATGTTCTTATAAGTCTAACCATGTGGTTGAAGATCCATTTAGGAAGACAATTCAAATTGTTGTATTTTATTTATTTTTTACCTTGTTGAACAAGTTTGTGCTATGTTATGTGTATTTACATTGAAAAATTCAATAATTCATTGGAGTTAACTTTAATAAAATTTTACTTTTATAAATTACTCCAATAATTCATTTATTTGTATCTATTTTTAATATTTAATAATGAAAAAAAAGCTTTTATAAATATTAAATATTTAATAGATAATTCAAAATTGATTAAATATCATTTTTTTTGAAAAATAATTTTTAGCGACCGACCATGTGACAAATGATTTGATGTCTAAGTAGGACTAGATTTGAAATTTTTAATTAGAAAAATGACATATACTTATCAACTGATTTCGTGACAGAAACTTCATTTACTATTTTCATCCCAACAGGTAAAACGACCGATTTGGCAGCGACAAACCTAATTTTGTTAGTGATCGACCTATTCATCAATTGTTAAACAACAAGATATCCCATTTCAATCCCTAAAACGGCTTAGTGACTAGGCTTTTCACAGTTAACTTGTTTGAGTCGCAATTTTGATTGCTACTTGGTTTAGCAACTAATTGCTCAATTTAGTGACCAAAAGTAGGTTCACTAAATGTCTTTTTTTAGTGAATTACCTTTCACGCACTACCTCTTGCCCCTTAGACTTTGAAGAAAAATACCTAAGTTTCACAATTTTGAAATCAAAATCATATTATGTTGATTTTAAAATAACTATTGTAAAAAACCTCTTTGACATAAGTTAAAATTAGAACCTATGTAAAAGGAAGTTTTACATCCATTATTTTAGAACAAATGTAAAATAGTTATTTCAAATTATAAAGATGTCACTACGTCATTTTCTACATGAATTGTATAATAGCTAATGTAAAAAATATATATGTTAAGCAAATCAAACAAAGATACATTTTTTGAGAGTTTAAAACCGCTAGAGTATGTGAAGCAAGTCAAACAAAGATCCATTTTTTGGGAGTTTAAAACCACTAAAAAATGTGAAGTAATGGCCTACATTTTCTAGTGTCAAAAATCAATAATTAGATAATATCCGCCACAAACCATTTTTTGCAAGTGTTAATATAACAGTTATTAATAATGCTAGAAATGTCATTTATGACAATTTTTAATCGTTAGAAATTGAAAATTAAACTAACCACCACAAATCATACATTTTTTGTATTGAAAGTGGATTGGGGTAAGAAATGGAAGAACAACCCCTAAGGATTAGTTACTTGAGGAAGAAAAGTTTTAGGAAAATATGGGCTTGTTTGATTCAACAATGACTTCATTTGTTCAATACACATCCTCATCATATTATATATGTTTCAAGCATAGTCATTATAGGAGTGAAAAAAAGGATGTAAGATAAGATATCTAGAGTAAATTTGAGCTTGCTAAAAGGCAACTATAAGAAAAAGGCTTTGGAAGAACATATATATACCACAACATAATGAGAAAATGTATTATGAACTACGATAACTCCATATGAGCCTAAACCAACCCTTACTCCATCATCAAGTACCACTTTAGAAGACCATGAGCACAATGTTAGTAGTGATAGTCAAGATGATTATATTGACGAGATAATGATGTCATCATTGTAGTGACAATAGTAATAAAAACGACAATAATAATAATAATAATTGTAAAATAAACAACAATAAAAATATATGATAGCAAAAATATGATAATGCAAGTAACACTAGTAATTAATGATGGTATTTACACTACTAACATCATAGTTATTATCATCATCATTGTTAATACTATTATTATTATTATAAATAACAATAATGATTAATGATAACGATAATAATAATTGTAAAAATAATTATAATAATGATCTTATGAGATATGTGTATATATAATTAAATTCATTAATATATAGTTGTTAATTCTCATTTAAAATTTCTGTGAGTGGTCATATCTTATAATTGCACATTTCCAACTTATTATATTGACAAGCATTATTTATATTCACGACGGGCCACTTGAGCAAATATTAATTTGCATCCATATAAATTCATCATCATACAAAAAAGATTGTACATGCATTACATTACCTAAAGCCCTAAACAAGCAATGAATTAATTTGCAAAACCCACATCATATCCCCACTGCACAATTAATAATGAATCCCTTTATTGAACACAACGAACCAAAACCTTATTTACGTGAACCTCTCCTTAGGTAACAACATTATTCAACGTATGAACCCACTCTCACAATTCACAAACCAACCCTTCACCATGCATTCACGAATTAAACGCCGTGCAATCTCTCCTAATCTCTCCCTCGCTCCCAGTCTTGACCCCAACCCTTCCAAGCTTCCTCATGGCTGCCACAAACGCTTCATTGAAGTCCGCAGCGTTGTTCGCGAACCGCACCACCGTAGACTGCGACGTAGAGTCCGTGAACAGCACCTGGTCCGAGGTGAGTAACCCTTTTCCGGATACCAAGTTCTGGTAATAGACGTTGTCGAAGGCCGCAGGGGATTGCGGGTCCAGGGCAACCGCTACGGTGGGGTCGGGATTTCTCGGGCACCCCGCCATCAAATCTTGCGCGTACGAGGTGTCCAGAGTGGGGTCCACTGGATTCGACGATGAGAACGAATATAAACGGCTCGCGAACTGGTCGCAGTGTGAGAACCCAACGGTGTGGGCTCCCGAGAGTGCTATCATGTCGGTTTGGGTTAGGCCGTGTTTGGAGAAGAGCGCGTTGAGTTGGTCTAAGTTGAAGTTCGCTTTTGGAAGGTTTCCTTCTACACGCGATGCTTTGGAAATAAGCCCGTCTCTGCGTCCAAGCTCTACTTTGAACGAAGGCCCTCCAAGCTGAGACAAATCAAATATGAATTATTGTTTGAGTTTAAATTTAATGTTTAATTTGTCCACATGCAAAAGGTAACAAAAAAAAAATTATACACACTATTGAACTGGTATTAATTAGTTTTAATTAGAATTTACTGAGAAGTTATAAGAATTATTATATTGTTATTCATGAATAATGATGGGTTTATATGTATATTAAATTAAAATTGTTGACTTTTTTTTAATAATTATTTCCAAAGATATATATGATTTTTTGTTTTTATATTTAACTTTTTAAAACCTTTCTTCTACTATTGGGCAAAATCTCTATCATTACGTAAGGATGAAATAAAATTTCATTTAATATATATGAGAGAAAATGATGATGAGAGAGTGTGAAAAGAGTTTGTACTTCTCAACAAAAATGAAAGCTATTATTCATTGCATTTGATGATGTATTGCTACAGCCTACAGAATTGGACAACGCGTGTAGACAATATCAACATAGTAAAATTCTTGTAATGAACACATGATTAAACGATGGTGTGCATGAACAAATCAAAATAAAGTCTTGAAATGATTGTTGATTATACTTTTGTTAAATTAATAAAATTGCTTACCAAGCCTATGACATCTCTGGTAGCGAGTGCTAAAATGTCTGCGCATGAAACCACGCCAGGGCATTGAGCTTCCACTGCTTGCTTTGCCTTGATAACAGTGTCAAACCCATCTCCTGGTAGCGAAAGATTTTCTGTGAAATCCTTCTCTGCGTCCCCATTTGGTGACGATATTATAACAGATGCATCACATCCCTACACCATCAAAATTAATTCTTCATTGGTAAAGCCAACCCAATTTTGGCATCAATATTTGGGTTAGATTCAAAATTTTACACTATATATCTAAAGTTTAATTTCAATTGCCCTGAATGAAATAGAATGGGATTTCTTGATCAATGCTTTTCTACCATGTTCCTGTGTTAAGTCAAGTCTAGTTGGTCAAAAGTTAACAACACAACAACTAATAGCTAGGATTGTATTTTATACCTCAAAGTCAATGACTTTTTAATAATCCATGTTTCAGCCAATCACAATATTACATATATTTATGGTTTTTAATTTATTTCAAAAATTTAATCACACTCTATTCCATGTCAAGTAAATACCAGTTAGAAACTAAGCTATTCAGGACAACCTAATAACGTGATCACTATAAACAAAAAAATAAATACAAAGTCACATATAGCATACCAAATATGCGATATTGCAGAATTTTCTACTGAATGACATAATCAGGCATTAACAAGGAAAAGGAAGAATAAGCCTCCACCAACCATAAAAGTCACGATCATATTTTGAAACTTCAACATCATACATGAAAATTAAGAGAGTAAAACCAACTAGAAGGAAACCATTATGTCCAGAAAATGCATGCTCATCAGAAGATCAAGGAAATGAACAAAGCATAACTTGACGGGGAAAACAGTCTATACATATGAATCAGTAGCGTAGTGATAATTCTATTTTCTTTATATCAAAACAAAACTTGACACTGAAAAACTATATTATATAACCAAAAAAAGGGTTAGAAACTATAGAGAAATATATGAATTGAGAGAAAGGCATGCACCTCAACGAAGCAATCATGGAAAAATAGACGCAGAGTTGCTTGTCCAGTTGTGATGGTTTGAGTAAACTTGTTGGTCACAGCTTGGGTCACGATGGATTCGACGTTTGGACAAGTTGAACTATAGAAATTCTCCACTAATTGGCCTTCTCCCTTAGGCATAAGCACCATCAACAAAGCCACTAACATTAACACTAACCTCATGATCTCCATTTGTTGGCTAGCTATGTAAACGTCTCTATGTACAACTCTATTATATATCATTCAGTTATGTTTATATATATATATATCTCCCTTTCCGTGTGGTTGAGGATAGCCTAGTTGGATTTGTTAAAGGTCATAATAAAAAGAAAAAAGAATGAGACAAAGTTGATTACTCGGTAATTAACCCCAACCTTGTGCTATATAATATATATAGCTGGAATAAGCTGTCTTGGTCCAAGTAGTCATTTTAACTTGCCAAAGTGAAACCTTCCTCTTTTGAATTTTCCAGATTGGGTCTTAGTAAGTTCAAGTTGTTAAGGTGGGTGTTATTGGAATTAAAAAGATAATGCCTATTGTTTTATATTCAACTTTTTAATATTACTTAAAAAATTATGAAATTTGAAATTTTATAATAGTACATTAAATATTTATAGTGTTGTGAGTTGTGACACATATAAGTACATGAACAAAACGGTTCCCTCAAATTCATAAACTCTGTGTTATTATCATTTACATTACTCCCTTTATTGTTTTTAATTTTTTTTTCTGATATACACAAAATATTTTACATCACTTAGGAATTGAGATAAAAAATTATTTATAATTAAATATTTTTATTCTTTAATTCATTAATAATTGAACGAGTATCAAAGTAGATAATATTTCATATGTGATGATCTTATAATAATATCAGCAGACTTGAAGTTTAAAGATAATTAATACTAAAAGGAAGGCTCAAGCTGATTCTCCTTAGTCTCAATTAAAGGCTTGTTTGATATACTTAAAATGTTTTACATTTTTTTTAAGAATTAATTAAAGTTAATGGTTGTTTATAAATATATCTCTCCAATAATTTAACCTATCGAGACATTTTTCAAAGATAAAATTGTGATGATAAATGAAAGATAAAGTAAACAATATCTCAAATTACCTCAAATATAATATTCCTAACAAGTTTAGGATACTTGAAAACAGAATTTTGTATAGAACATTTTGTATTAACAACATTGTAGATGGTTTTGTAATTATTTTTTCTATACAAATGACTTTATAAAATTTACAAAATATTAAATATTTTTCAAAGCCAATTCTTCATATCTGATTACATCATATTTCGAAACGTTAAATATTTTTCAAACCCCATTCTTCATATCCAATTATGGTGGAATTTTATTACTAAAAAAGTATTATTTTATTGCAAATTTTTCTAAAAAACATATTTAGAGGAATTTTTTGTGGATTTTCTTGCAATAATAATTTCACAAAAAAAAATGTGAATTTATTTATGAAAAATAATTTTCAAAAATTTCTTATAAATTTTTTATGAAAACTAATCTACCACAAATTTTACTACTGTTTTAGTGACTATAGGAATTTTTTTTTTCTATGATAAAAATTTATAGAAAATGTTGTAAGAGTTTTCTTTTGTTTCTTGTAGATATTCTTAAATAAATAAATTTGAAAGTAATATTTATTAGTATTATAATGAATGTTAGGAAAATTTCGTAAGTAGCTTTTCTTGCCAATTTTAATTCACAGGAAACATGAAAAAAATTTGTTTAAATTTATAAGTTTAAAAATTAAAATATTTTAATTAATAAAAAATTATTTACTAAATTATTTATGAATATATCACTATAATTAATTTTAGTTTTAAATTTAATTAAATTAAATATATAAAATTTATAAATATGATAAGTTAGTAATAATGAATTTTAATTTAATGATAATTTATAAAATTTATAAATTAAAAGTATTTACTTAAAAAAAAATATTATTTTCTAAATTATTTATAAATATTTCATTAAAATTAATTTTAATTTAAAATATTGGTAAATTAAAAATTAAATGATTAAAGGTATAAATTAATAATAATGAATTTTAATTAAATGATATTTTTCAAAATAAAATTATTTAATAAAAAACTAGTATATATTTTTTAGAATATTGAATGTTTTAAGAGTTAATATAATTTATAATAATATAATTTTGGAGTTCAATATAATAAATTGATTTTTTTTCTATGGACATGGTCTAATTAATATTTAAAGAAAATCTCAAGTCTCACG
The DNA here is from genome assembly GCF_000230855.2 of Cajanus cajan. NCBI lineage: Eukaryota > Viridiplantae > Streptophyta > Magnoliopsida > Fabales > Fabaceae > Cajanus > Cajanus cajan. Next base: position 15,752,532 of record NC_138520.1, on the reverse strand, counting down.
TCGATTATAAATAAGACAATTAAAAGGTATATAAATGGGATGAATTCTCACGTTACAAATTAATTTTATAGGATTGAGTTAAACTAATAACCGACATTCTAAGAGTTCAAAAGGTTATAAATCACATGTTGGAGGCATGAAAGTACGTACATTCTTGATATTTTTTATGAATTCGTTGTGAACATTTGAAAGACAAAGGTTGAAGAATTATTGATGGTGTGATTTGGCACTAATAATGGCAAAAAATTTTGTGAATTTGAAATTTGCAAGCAAAAATTTAGTAAGAAAATTTGCACAAAAATTACTTGTGAATTTTAAATTCACAAGAAAGTTACCTACAAATAATAAATTTGCAAGAAATTTTGTAAAAAAAATTCTTGTGAATTTAAAATTCATAAAGGTATTACTCGGAGATAAAATTTCATAGAAATCATGTTTTCTGTGAATTTTTATGCAAAATCTGTATGAAAAATCGTATGTAATAAGAGAAAATTTTAGTAATGTTTAGATAACTTAATGAGTATTCATAAGTAAAGTGAATTTCTTGTGAATTTAAAATTTGCAAGAAATTCAGCAAAATAAATTTCACAAAAATTACTTATGAATTTTAAATTTGCGAGAAAGTTACCTACAAATAACGAAATTACTGAAAATTTTGTAGAAAAATTTCTTCCAAATTTCAAAATTTGCAAAAAAACATATTATTCGCAAAAGTATTAACTAGAGATAAAGTTCTACAAAAAAAATTTATAAAAATCACATTTTCTACAATTTTTTATGCAAAAACTGCATGTAAAAGTTATAATAGGAAAATTTATAGTAGTATTTAGATAATTTAACGACTATTCATAAGTAAAGTGAATTATTTTTTCTACTCACTTATTAACAAAAATGAAAGCATGTATTGAATTATTATTATTAGAATTAGTTTAGTGAAAGGAACTTCAAATAATATAGACGAGATTTTAACTTTAAAATCTTGTTGTCTTCATTGTACATTAAAAAAATGAGAATACATGGAGACTTAAAATAAAATATACAAGATTTTACGATTGAATATTGTTGTCGTCATACATAAAATAAAATGAGAGCATATAGTAAAGGATTACATGTACTTGTTATTTAAATATGCACAAATGTTCTTAATTATATATAAAGTAAAGTTTTAAAAGTTGTTAATCTACAAACTAAAAAAACCCAAGTTGTTAATCCACAAACAAAAAATAACCAAATTTTGGAAGAGGCATAAGGAACTTTTTTTTTTTTTTTTTTAGTAAATGTCCCTTTTAATACTTCATTTCAATGCTTTTAAGTATAAATAAAAAAATAACAAAATTTGATTATTATCATTTTTTATCATTGTAAAAGTATGAACAGTATTTACCTTCGAAAGTAGTGATTAATCTTAATTAAGAAGCGTAAATCAAAAGGTAAATATTTTCTTCACAATATATTTTATTTCATATCTAAGACTAAAGTAACTTAATTAAAAAAATACAAGACGTTACCACTATTGTATACAAGTGTTGGCACAGTTATTACTTAAGTTAAGTTGTATATTTGGTCTCCTATAATATCAAATTGACAGTTTTGGTCTCCTAATTTTTAAATCCACAATTTTAATTCCTTGATTTTATAAAATTTATAATACTAGTCCTCTTATCGATTATTTATTTATTGATCGTTAAAATTATTACATTAGTCATAATTAAGATTAAATAGATGACATAATAATTAATATTTAATAATATTTAAACTATATTTCACTTTTACTTCTCATTTTAATCACATAAGATAAAATGAGAAGAAAATGAGATGAAAATAAGAACTAAAAGTGTAATTTAGCATAAATATAATTAAATATTATTTAGCTTGTTATTTATCTAAGGTTAAGTACGAACATTATAATTTAACTATTAATTAATGAACATGTAGTAAGATGATTAAAATTGCAGATTTTACAAAATTGAGAAATTAAAATTGGAAGACCACAATTAAGAATTTAATATTAGGACGTGTTTGATACATGACAAATTTTTTCATGTCTGGCAATCATGATTTTTAAGAATCATAATTTTAGAAATCATGATTATTTATGATTCCTAAAAATCATGAAAGTCTATTTGGTTGGTCATAAATATTTTTGAAAATATTTTTAAATGTTATTTGAGAATCAAGAATTTTTATAATATTAAATAAATAAATAAATAAAGGTACATGACATTTTTACCGTATTAAATTTTTATTTTTACCTTAGAAAGTTAATTTTCACCTCTCCAATAAACATTATTTTGTGGAAAAATTGTACAAAAATCATTTTCAGATAGCAATATTTCTTAGTGAAAAACCCCTTTTGTACTAGTGAATATTATTTTTTAAATAAAAAATAAAACTCAAAAAACTAATATTTCCGATGTCAAATTTTTGAGAAAGTGAAAATTTATATACCAAACACATTTTTATAGAAAAATAAAAATACAATTTATCCTACTACTTATAAAACCATGCCATCATGTGATTTAAAATATATATACACATAACACTACATCATCATTAAGCATTTAAGATATGGTTGCTTAGCATATTGAGGCAGATCAATGGAAACTTGTCCTTGTCATAGAGCCCCATCAACCCAGTGAGATTTAGCCACATTGTGACTTTCCATAATATTATATAGTTTTAGACTTTTAGTATACAACCTCATCCACAAGCACATTAATCTTGCCTGCCCAATAAATCCAATACACTTTTTGTCGATTTATTTCGACATTTATGGTAGTATTTAGCAAAATTAGTGTATAAACTAGTGGAAAGTTTACAAGTTACATGCAAGTTAGAATCTTGAAATAATCATATAAGTTATTGAATTGAAAATCTTATAAATATAAAATAATAATAAAAAATGTTTTTAATTATTTGATGCGAAAAGAAAATTTAAATTAATTATTAAGGATAAAAATGAAGAAAGAAAACTAATATCTAATATACTAACTTATTTTTATAAATTAATTAAAATAACTTATGAAAATAAATTATAAGTTACTTAAAATAAAATTTTGTACCAAATATAATTTATTTTAGTCAAATTGAACTATAAGTTCTTCAGGTGCTTTGTCAAACAGATTCTATATCAGAAAAAACTTTTTAATTAAGTTATATTGACGTATATGGCATACACTCCCTTATTAATAATCTGTTTTGGAAAATTTATTGGAATGAAATTAATCGTCTGTTTCACTATTAAAAGGAAGAGGAACAAAAATAGAATGCAAGATGCGAGTAATTTGTTCCTTTTCAGTATATCTGTTTTACCCACGCAACCCAGTCACTTTAGATAAAATTGTCATAAAATGTTATCAGTTGCTCGACAGAAGTTATATAATGCAGACAAGTTATTTCTCATTTCTCACTACCCTTAATTAAAATGAGAAGGAAAATAAGAGAAGGGACAAAGTACAATATATATATATATATATATATATATATATATTGTATTAGGTATATAGATTGTATGGTGTGCTCACTCATGTTAAATTATTATATTAAGGTTAACATTTTACGTTATTATTTTAATTTAAAGGAATTATATATATGAACATTATTATTTTTATCAATAATTAAATAATAATTGTTATATTCAAAATCACTAATATATTATTATTGACATTTATATAAAATATTGATAAATACTTACTAAATTGTCAAAAATTTAATTTAATTAAATATATACATAAAATAATGACTAATAAATAACGACTAATATTTATTAGTCACAAAATTATGTAATATGTGATTGATTTAATAACAAACACATATTTGTCACCACAAAATTGTGATTAAAAGATATTTTTATATAATGCAAGTAAATGATTTATTATTTCTTATATTGTGTCGGATTTGGCCTTTTTCTTTTTTTCTTTTTTATAAACGTTGAAACCTTCCCTTCAAAATTCAAAGATATAGCCACACGGGTTTGGATTAAATAATTGATTTCATTTTGTGTTGAGTATTGTTAATAGTTACTTGCTCATTTGGTTGAAAACTCAAGATGTAAACTAATGCGTGTAATCTTACAGTGCGTTGATTACCAGTTACTAGTTGATTTTGACGCCTTAACCAATCTTAGATTAAGCTTTGACATACGCACCCTATGTGGATCGTCTTCAAATTTTATTCAAATATATAGCCACCTTTCAATAATGACTATTCTTTTATTCAGAGATTAGGTATGGAATTGATTTTACCATTTCTCGTTTTGTTCCTTTTTTTCTAATTAATCAATATCATTCTATCCACGTAATGAATATAATAGTTAGTATGTAGCCATCAAAGCACATTCAACGCATGCACCATACCTGAACTCGTCAAGTTTTCGTTATTTTCTTCTCTTCGTGGAGCTGTGGATTCCCTCAACGTTTCTAGGCATTAATTTTTGCCAACCCATACTCGTGACGATTTGATTTCTTGGATGTTTGAAAAATTGAAGTTAGCTAGAGTGTAGAGCTGGGTAATGATTTTAATTTGTTTAAACTGCTATGTAAGACTGGTAAAAATAAATCACTATGTAAAAACAGAATTTATTTACTTTTTCAATTGGTGTTAATTAAAGGTGGTTTTATCAAATGGTGTTTAAATTGCTAAAAAAGAATTAAGTAGCTTCAACGACATACATATGTAAATATATACTTCATTAATTATTGAGTCGGCTAGACTGAAAAGTGTAACATCTTAAACCTCTAACTAGTCAACTAAGGATTAATAACCTCATAGAATGCCATCCAACAATAACAAATTTAGATTGATCAAAAACAACTATATGTTGGATAGTGCTTTTAAAAAAATAATATCAATACATTTTGTTAATATCTTCATTCATCACATGTATCACGTGAAGTAATTAATACTTTTTATATACTCTTTCATATTCTTATTATAAGATTAAAATAACTAATTTAACGAGATTAAAAAAATCATCAAATATTAATAAAAGATGTCATCACAAAAGCAAAAAGGCAGAAAGTGTAACGTGCTCTACAGAGTTGTGGCCAACAAACTTGCATTCTCATTCATTATGAAAAGGGACTATATATATACACATGGAGAGAGAAGAAAAGCTGATAACAGAAAGTTGTTATATAAAAGACAAATAATGTGAGGAAAACGTAAACAAAAAAAGGAGAATTAAGAGCCCCCCTCAAGCTGAGAATGGATGTTGTACATTCCCAGCTTGGAACAATTTTCTTCAAAAAGAGCTGGAGACAAGGCCTTGGTAAACACGTCTGCAATCTGAGATGAGGAAGAAACTGGAAGAAGCTTAATAACACCAGCAGTAGCCTTTTCACGCACAAGATGACAGTCAATGTGAATGTGTTTTGTGCGTTCATGGAAAACTTGGTTTGAAGCAATCTGGAGAGCGGATTGACTGTCACAAAATAACAAGGCAGGTTGGTTGAATGAGACTCTAATATCTAATAATAGATACGTGAGCCACTGGAGCTCACAAGTGGTGGACGCCAAGGCACGATACTCAGCTTTCGAGGAGCTTCTAGAGATAGTAGCTTGCTTCTTAGAACGCCAAGAGATGATAGAGTTGCCAAGAAACACACAGAAACCAGTGACCGAGCGACAGGTATCAGGGCAACCAGCCCAATCAGAGTTGTTGAACGCCTTAAGATGTATGCAGTTGGTAGCATCAAGAAAAATACCAAGTCCTGGATCACGTTTGAGGTATCGAAGAACACGAAAAACAGCTTGCATATGAGCTTGAGAAGGATTAGAAACAAATTGACTTAAATGTTGCACTACATATGTGATGTCTGGGCGCGTGGTTGTGAGATAAATGAGACGACCAACGAGGCGGCGATAAACGGAAGGATCCGAGAGAGGGCTATCAGAAATAACATGCAAACGAGTAGAATAATCCATAGGTGTAGAAGAAGGGTGTGAAGTAAGCATCCCATTATCAAAAAGCAAATCAAGAGTATATTTACCTTGACAAAGATGAATGCCAGAAGAAGTTCGGGCCACCTCTAAACCCAAGAAATATTTTAAATCTCCAAGATTCTTTATCTTAAATGTAGAATCAAGAAGGAGAGTAATGGAAGTAATTTCAGCAAGATTGTTGCCCGCAAGAACGATATCATCAACATAAATGAGAACAACAGTCATAGATGAAGCTGAACACTTAAGAAAAAGAGAGTGATCTGATGTTGAAGGTTTAAATCCATGTGTCAGAAGAAATGAAGAAATTCAAGCATACCACTGTCGACTCGCCTGCTTGAGACCATATAGAGAATGCTGTAATTTACAAACCTGTCCAGGCTTGGTTGCAACAACACTTGGAGGCAATTGCATATATACGTCTTCATGAAGGTTGCCATGAAGGAAAGCGTTATTAACATCCAATTGTTTGAGAAACCAATTATTGATGGTAGCAAGGGCAAGAATGAGGCGAGCTGTTGTAAGCTTTGCAACAGGTGAGAAAGTATCAATGAAGTCAAGCCCTTCCATTTGGGTATACCCTTTTGCAACGAGACGAGCTTTATATCTTTCAATGGATCCATCCATATTATGTTTAACTTTGAAAATCCAGCGGCACCCAGTGGCTGTTTTGTGGGGAGGAAGATCAGCTAGAACCCAAGTTTTGTTAGCTTCAAGTGCAGTGATCTCATCATGCATGGTGTTAATCCAACAATCATGTTTAGAAGCTTCAACGTATGATTTTGGCTTAGAGACAGATGAGAGAGACAGAACAAAGTGACGAAAAGTTGGTGAAAGACGAGCATAAGAAATGTTGTGTTCAAGAGGGTAGCGAACTGTAGAAGCTGAAGTGGTACCAGTTAATGTTGATGGGGTATGAAAATCTTTGAGATATGTAGGAGGGCGACGAACACGAGATGAACGTCGAAGAGGAATGGGACTAAGATCAGAAGGTGCTGGTTGGGTATTTGTAATAGGAGGTTCATCAATAAGAGATGGTGAGTTAAAAAAGTTTGGGTTAAGAGTGCAAGAAGAGGATGGGGTGGTAGAATCATGAATGGAAGGAAAATAGTTTTCATGAAATACAACATTACGGGATACCTCTAGGTTACGAGTATGGAGATTATATAAAAGATAGCCTTTCGTGAAAGGTTTGAACCCAATAAAAATTGAAGGATAAGCACGAGGGTCAAGCTTTCGGCGATGGGAAGTGATAGTGCTTGTGTAACACAAGCATCCGAACACTACAAGAAAATGACGATTTTGCGACGGTTATGTGGCCTACATTGCGATGGTTACAACTGCCGCAAAGACAACATTACGACGGTTTGGGAACCGTCGCAGAGTTGTCCGTCACCAGCCAATTTTGCGACGGTTATTAAAATCGTTGCACAAACCGTCACAAAATTTGAATTGCGACCCTTTCATCAACTGTCGCACGAAATGCCTCGAAATTAATATTACGACCCTTGATGTACTTGTCGCACGAACTACCTCTAAATTAATATTACGACCCTTTTTCTACCTGTCGCACGAAATGCCTCTAAATTAATATTACGACCCTTGATATACTCGTCGCACGAACTGCCTCTACATTAACATTACGACCCCTCACTTAACCGTCGCACAAACTGCCTCTGTATTATCATTGCGACAGTTATTTAGATGACGTGATATTTAATATTTATTTTTTAAAAATAAATTTTATATAATTTTTTAAAATTAAATTATTCTTTAACTGTTGCAATTATTTTCTAAAAATTAATTTATACTTTTAAATAAATTTCATATCACTTTTTAAAAATACATCAGTCGTTATTTATTTTATTTTATAAATATTTTGTATCACAATTTAATAGAGGTTAATGCATACTTATATTAATATTATATATTTCAATACAAGTAAACATTAATTAAATTACAATTTAGGAATTATTATAATTATATATACAACAATCATTTTATATATTTTTTGTTATAATACTTGTCTAACTATTATTTTTATTTAAACTGTAATACTAAACAAAAATAAATAACATAAGTTAATAATAAAATAAAATAAAATTCATAAACATATAGAGTATTAAATTATGCTTCTCATACAACATTAAACAAATTCAAATAAAACACAGAAGTATGTATTTAAATTTCTTAATTAGAGTGCATAAATTAAAAACAAAAAAATAAACTAAACAGTGCTAGGTGAATCTAAGTCATGGCCTTCAGGAATATGACTCCCTTCAGAGGAAGCCTTTCCATTTCCGGGTGATTCCAAGTCAGGTGCCTGGAACAAAACAAAAAATTAATAAAAATAAGTAAAAATCAAAAGCATACTAGTGTCAACATTTATCAAGTATATTCAATTTTTCCACCTCTCACTGTGAGTACAAAATAAGCAGCAACATACACTACAATTCATCAAGCATTATAACAATACCATCAACCATTATAATTCCAAAGCCTTCAATCACACCATAAACCTCCCCAGAATGCAATACCACTAATAACCCATTAAACATAAGAATACTCAAAATTCTTATAAATATAAGTTACCCATTTTAATGTAGACAAAATTACAATCAGTATCCAGTTATTCTTATTGACATAACAAAATACAACTAACAACAATACAGGTCATTCTATGCTTTCAAATTTTAAGAAACATAATAATATTTACTTTACCTCATTCCCCTTAACACGTTGCATAAGAAATGCGATCGGCTCCTTTAAGACATCGACTTCTACAACTTGTGCCTTGAGTGAGTCAATTTCAGCTTGCATTTGTTCCATCTTTTCATTAGACTGAAAGGAAGTAGTTGATGATGTTGCATGAGAAGAAGATCCAATGATTTGAGATGGTCTAACTCCAAGTCCCATACCACGTACATAGCCAGGATGTTCTTTCCCACAAACTCTCTCAAAAGCTTCATTTTCAGAACAATTTTGCATTTCATTTTGCAACTTTTCCTGTAAATAACATTAAACATAATAACATTTAAACAGTACTAGACCACAAATAATAATGAAGTTCAAATAACACATTAAGCTTACATGTAACTCTCTAGCCTCTTCATTAACAAAATTTCCATCAGGCTTTTTGTGAGAAACTTGATACATTTCTGCTCTACTAAATTCCCGGCCATGTAACAACTCCTAACAATAAGCATCATGTAATGATTAAGAATACAAATTATCAATAAACATATTAGCTAGTTAAAATAAGAAATTGAACCATATATACCAACTAATGGAAATGTCACACGAAGATTGGAAATGTCACATGGTTGTTTATGAATTTTTTCATGTTGTGATTTATGATGTAAGAAAGGAGTTGGAATGCAATTAATTAAATATGCTGCATGAATGAGTGCAAAACACAAAAAAGTTGAAGGAAGTTTAGATTGAAATAACAATGCACGCGTAACATTTAACAAATGTTGATGTTTGCGCTCAACAATGCCATTTTGTTGGGGAGTTTCCACACATGTAGTTTGATGTATAATCCCTTTTGATAAAAAATATTGATGCATGAGGAATTCAACACCATTATCAGTGTGTATGCATTTAACATGAGATTCAAATTGAGTTTCAACATGATTGATGAAATCAATGACAAGTTGACGAGCTTCACTCTTAGAAATCATAAGAAATACCCATGTAAAACGCGAGTGATCGTCTACAATCGTCAAAAAATATTTATGACCGTGTAGGGAAGTGATGGAACATGGTCCCCATATATCTAAATGCAATAACTCAAAAGGTTTGGATGCATGGGAGTTGCTTAAAGGGAAATGGAGTTTCTTCTGTTTAGCATGATGACAAGTGTTACAGACAAACAATTTATCACTTGATAGAAAAGGATAGCACTATTTCATAATGTGTAATCTGTCATGGGATAAGTGACCCAAACGAAAATGCCAAAGATCTATGGGTAATTGGGTACAATGAGGATGGGTAATAGTAGTCATAATAGAAGCAGAAAAACTAGCTAAAGTATAGAGACCATCAGAGACATTAACTGTACCAATCTGATTCTTGGTGATCGCATCCTGTATCACACAAGAATGAGAAGAAAAAATTAAAATACAATTGAGAGAACGAACCAATTTGGAGATGGAAATAAGGTTAAATGTAAAACTAGGAATATATAAAACATTAGTAAGATAAAAGGAATTAGAAAAATGAACCACGCCAAAATGAGTAGCAGTGACATGGTGTCCTGTAGGCAACTTAACAATGACAGGATCAATGGTGACATATGAAGAGAAATGATTTAGAGATGAAGTGACATGATCCGTAGCACTAGAATCTAGGATCCAAGAAGAAACAGAGAAAGGGGTACCTGGTGTATGGGAAGAAGAAAGAGTACCAATCTGATTAACATGAGATGTTGAAGTTCCTTGCTCTGGTTGTTGGATTAAAGCTAGCAAGGCTTGATACTGTTGAGGAGTGAAGCAAACATCTGAGTTCTTGGCTGGTTGTTGGTCACCTGTAGCAGCACTTGGATCAACAGTTACAGAACTGTTAATATGAGCAGATTTAATAGATGAGTGGGGATGTCCAGGAGGGAACCCATGCTTACGATAACACACCTCAATGGTATGACCACTACGTCCACAATGAGTGCAAATTTTGTTACTCTTAGAATTTTTGCTAATCTTACTATCACCAGCCAAAGGAAAACCATTTTTCTTGTAACAAACACTTGCAGTCATTGACGGACGCACGTTGAAGCTTGTGGGGGCAGTTGCCCCCACTAGCTTTTCAGTTTTGATTTTTAATAATATATATAATATTATATTATTTTTATTTAAAATTTAAAAACTAAAAAAATAAATAAAAACAAAAAATTATAAAATTAAAACTAAATTTAAGTTTTCTTGCAGGGACGGATGCACTAACTTGTGGGCCCCTATTAACTTTTCAGTTTTTTTAATAATATATATAATATTATATTATCTTCATTTAAAATTTAAAAACTAAAAAATAAAAATAAAAAACTAAAAATTATAAAATTAAAACTAAATTTAAGTTTTGTTGCAGTTATCTTTATGTGAGAAAGGAAATTTTTTTAAAAATATTTTAATATGTTATAATAATTAACAACAAATTACATGTTTTAAAAAAAATTGTTATGCATTTAAATTGTAAATCAAGATAAAAAATATTATAAATTAAATAATGTATGTGTTTTAAGTTTAAAAAAAACCATAAATTGTTATTAACCTCTTTTTAGATATTTTTTTTTTGTTTTATTTTTATTTTTTCTAATTCTTTTTATATTTTGAGGTTCTCCTCTACCTCTAACATATTTTAAAGTGTAGAAGAGTGAAATTAGAAGAAGAAAAAAAATAAACTTTTTCTTCCATCTATACTCCTTCTTGTTTGAATAGCTAAACTATACATTTAAAGTAGTCTTTGAGGTTAGTGTATTTAAAGTTATTATTTTTATATTGCTTTATTTGAATTAATTTTTTTATTTTCAATGAGAAATTCAGTATTTTGATTTTTATTTACTCATTCTATTTTTATGTTTAGAAGAAACATTGTATGTTATGAACATTACATTAATTAAAATTATATTGCTTTTAGTTGTAGCAATGGAAAGGTATTTTAAAAGAAAATCATCTTCAGAACAACCATCTTCTCCTCAAACACATGTTGAAAAAGAAGTCAAATTGGGTCCACCAACCAAAAAAAGATTTTTAGAATGTGATTTGGAAAGGCTTCCTGATGATCCTTGTTTAAAAATGAGAGAACCATAGAGAGAGAGGTTTTTGATAGTATTAAAAATGAGCAAATCATTCAATGTTTTCAAATTATGAAAACTCGTAGAGAACAATTATGATATATATTTATCTTTATAAAAATTTTATTTTATATTTTAAAAATTTATGTATTTAAATATTGTCCCCACTACTTAAAATTTCTGGATCTGTCACTGCTTGCAGTGTGACCCTTGCGGCCACAGTAGGTGCATGTGTTGGTAGATGTAGCAACATTGAGCATAATATCCTTTGAATTAGAATTAACAGTAATCAGAGGAGAAGGGTTGAGTAATTGGCGTTCTTGTTGAGCTACGTATGAAAATATTTTTGAAATGGGTGGTAAGGGGTCCATAAGCAAAACATGAGATCTAATATTACTGTAAGAATCATTCAAGCCTCGTAAAAATTGCACAGCTCTATCTTCCAATTTTTGTTGAGCAATGATGGAAGAAGCAACACAAGAGCATTTAACATTACAAAGACAGACAGGATCAGCTCTAAAATTCTCAATTTCATCCCAAATGATACATAACTTAGTGAAGAAATCAGTTACAGACAAATCACCTTGTTTCATAGAAGAAGCCTCATATTGTAAATCAGAAATACATAGATGGTCTCCTTGGGCATAGCGGGATTTTAAATCCTTCCATATTTCATCCGCTTGATCCATCCACAAGATACTCTGGCGAATGAACAGGGAGACTGAATGAACAAGCCAAGATACCACCATGTTGTTGCAGCATCTCCATGCATTGAACGTGGGATCCGATTTGGGTTTGTTAAGGTGCACTACCATCAATGAATTCAACCTTATTTTTAGCACTAAGGGCAGTAACCATGGAACGACTCCATGAGTGATAGTTGTTAGATTCAAGCAGAGGAGAAACAAGAGCAATGGTTGGGTTCTCACTAGGGTGCAAATAAAGAAAATCATGGACGCTAGGTGGTTGGTCCATGTCGTCACTCATGATGATAAGAGTGAAATAGAGAAGAAGAAAAAATAGCAGTAGGAAACGTCAGGTGTATGCTCTGATACCATAATAAAAGATGTCATCACAAAAGCAAAAAGGCAGAAAGTGTAACGTGCTCTACAGAGTTGTGGCCAACAAACTTGCATTCTCATTCATTATGAAAAGGGACTATATATATACACACGGAGAGAGAAGAAAAGCTGATAACAGAAAGTTGTTATATAAAAGACAAATAATGTGAGGAAAACATAAATAGAAAAAAAGAGAATTAAGAAATATTTTCAAATTTTTTGCATTCCAAAAGTAAAAATAGGAGAGTATTTATAATTTAAAAGACATATATTAAATGAATTACACTTATTTGTTGAACTAAAAAACACATTCAATAAGTTTATTTTTTTAAAATAAAAACTAATGTTTGAAACATAATAGATCTTATAAAAAAAAAGCATCAAACCAATTTGAATATTTGAATCCTATAATAAAGATTAGAGGAGTATACGCTACAAGAATACTATCATTTAGTGTGAGCCAAAAGTTGGCCGTAGGACAAAAAAGTTGACACAAATATCAATTTTAGCACTACATAAGCATCGGTCTCAATGTAACACTAAAACACTTTTTACTAGTAACTTTTCATCGATCAACACACATGGATTCTACTTGAACTCTACCTAACCGATGTAAAGCCTGTCATAAATTCCAGCTAATACTAAACAATATATTTTTAATATTTACTCATGATTGAAAGAGTATTAGTCATGCTGATAATATTTGCTTAAGAGTTTTATTTTTTTTATTAATACTAGTATCAAACTTAGCAAAACCTGAGTCGATGATAATATTTTTAAATGAATATTGTATTTAAATTATCAATCCAATATATAGTTAACATAATTCAATATAGTGACAATGAATGCTAGAATCTAGAATTAATACAACAAAATTAATGGAAATCAATACTATTAAAAAATTATATGATAATTTAACATAAAATTAATCTAGAACTAAATTACTAATCCAATAATTGTTGTTGGACCTTTTAGCTTTTTCTCTAATCGATTTTGTCCCAAAATTAACCACATTATATGTCGAGGTTGGAACTACATTGGAAAAAGCCTAACAAAACATCTCATAAGATATATGAGATATCTAAAAACTGAGATGATAGTTGAAGATGTTAGAATTAAAAAAAAAGAACTAGATTTTTCTCATAAACAAGTTAATACAAGTAAGTTAAGATATCAAATCTACTCTTTTGCATCAGCATGAGCACAACTTAAACGATTAGACATAACAGACTCATACAACACATTTAGAGATACCAACACAAAGAAAAAGGAGACAGAGAAAGGACTTGAGAAATTAAGGCCAAAGCTCCTTTAACCTATCCTCTGGTATATTTATTGATAACAACAATAAGATATACTATAGTAACTGACATGGGTAAAAAGAAAGCATAACGAGAGAGGTTCCTAGTTCTCTACAACTACTAGAAACAATTAAAAGATTATTATTAGTCTTAAATAATAATTTTTTAGTGACATGGGTAAATGTATCTTGTTACTATAGATAGTACTAATTAATTTCTTTTAAGTCATTCTTAATTATATAATCTCACATCTATACAACTTTTAGATTCCTCCCATTGTAGTATATTCGAGATGTAACAGAAATTCTCACTTTACTAATAATTATTACAAAGAGATTTTTTTCTTTCTTTTTCCCTTTCTTTTTAATTGTTACATTAGGTTTGGGTAGGTTGATGAACATTGCAATTCAAAATTATTTTTGAGGTTATAAGATTAGAGTTGATTAAATTCAAATATCCCATTTGCAGAAGAGGTAAATGATACATAATCTCAAAACAATGTCCAAATTCAAACTTCAAATTAAAGCATGAAATAAATGAGTAATTTACACTCCAAAGAGTATATATAGGTTTAAAACCAAAAGACTGAAATGTAAAGATCCAAAAAAATATATATAATTTACCCCAACTTCTAGTGTCATGTCCTATCATATCAAGGTACCCAAAACAACATCAAATTAAGGCTTATGTCTCTCCTCCAATATTAGCATCTTATTAATCTTCATCTACAAATGACATTCAACCTAAACATAAACAAAACAAAGAAAATAAGTGAGATACATCTCAATCAAGCTTTTAATGTGAAACAAAGGTCAAGTAGCTCATAGGTATAAACATATCAACAAACAACAAATATAATTCAAACACATATATCAGGATAATATATGTTATCTTGTCACCAATAGCACAAAAATGATATCATTTACATAGATATGTACACTAATAAATTGTGAGTTTATGTCTTTTCAAAAGAGAGTGGTAACAATTTTTCCTCTTGAAAAATTATTTTCCACAATAAAAAAACTTTTTCATACCAAGCTTTAGGAGCTTGTTTTGAACAATATGAAGCCTTTTTTTTTAGTTTGAAGACATGTTTAGGAAAAGAAGTATTGTCAAAACCTATGGGGTTGTATAACATAAACTTCTTCTATTATTATACCAATATTCTAGAAGTAATTGTTTACATCCATTTGATGCAACTTCATATCATGATGACCAATGAATGAAAATCAAATGTGAATGACTTCAAGTCTAACTACATGAGCAATTGTTTCGGAAAAGTCTATGTTTTCATATTGTGAGTAACCTTGAGCCTCTAACTTTGTATTGTCTCTTATCATGCATTTCCTTATTCGTCAAGTTTATTTCTATATATGCATTTTGCATACATAATTCCAAATAAATAAGATTTTTACTAATAAGAGTTAACACACACATATATGATAATTACTCAAAAATACAAATGAATAGGTCATAAATTTTGAAATAAAAAATTAGTTATATAAACAATCAAATAAACTATAGAAAATGAGTTATTGATAGAAGACATTAGGTTAAGATGAAAAAATTGAGGGAGAATTGAACTAAAAATAAATTATTAAAATTTACTCCAAAAATTGGTAGCAATTCATATAATGTGATTGGTGTTATAGAGGTTTGTGCAAATATTTCAACTAAAAAAATGGCTATCAACGTAACTATTTATAGAAACCCTTATCTAATATTGGAATTATACGATTTCAACATAAATCCATTAATTAGTAATTGTAAACCTATTTATGATCTATCTTAATTCGTGTCATCGATAATCACTTAAAACAACCTTCCAACAGGTGAAAACGTATTCATGAAGTGTCTTATTGTTACCTAATGTTTACCTACTTGAATGTATCAATATTCCTCTAATTCTATATTTGAAAAGAAACATAAGAAAAGTCTTTGAGCTCAAAAAACACTTGCAAATAAACTTATATTAACCTCTCCATAAAAATTGAAACTCAAATCTTTAAGTAAAAAGGCAAAGACTTTCATTCATTAGTCAAAAAAAAATAAAAAATAAAAAAAAAACTCCATTCATGTTCATCCTTTTTGGAACAAAAATAATATCACACTACTAAAAAAATTAAAATGTTCATTGGTCTAATTGATGTAGCGATTGGTCCTCAAGTCTCAAGCTCTCAAGTTCAAGTCTTAAGTTTAATAAAAAAAAATGACACTGGAAAAGACAACCCTAATACAATCTAGGTCTCAAGGGAGATTGATTCTCAACGAAGTCAGTAGATACTCCTTCCAATAACATGGTAATTAAAAGAACAAAATTGTAAAACAGCAACCAAATTTAATGTTTAAAATACATTTGTCTCTAAGTACAACCGAATTTTCATTTGACCATTACATTTTGTTAGCGACTAATTTTGTGACCAACAAATGTTGGTAACAAACTTATTAGTCACTATGTTCATTGTTGTTCAATTATTTTTTAAAAGAACAAGGTTTGTGACTGCATTAGCAACGAAATTGTTACTAAATGAAAAATACTATAACACCTAACTTTCTATTGGTTGTTAAATATAAGAATTATTCCTAAAATTAGGATTGGTGATAATTCGATAACTAACCTATATGTGCTAAATTGGTGCATAGAAATTGAATGTATTTTTGTAGTTGAAGTCATTCAATAATTATGACTGAGATTAATTTGATTGCTAAATATAAATTACATAAAAATAAAATTTTGGATTTAAAAATAGAAAAAGTGTTATTGATTTTTGGGTGAATGAATATTATTTAAAAGGAAACTAAAAACCTCAAGGAAAACATGTTTGAGTTACATAAATAATGAGCTTATGAATAACAAAAATATGAGCAAAATGAAAGACATGGAAATCATAATTTGCCAATAAGGCATACATTGCTAATCTATCCACAGGTTGATTTGTCTTTTTTAGCACATGGTTCCAAATAACTCGTTTAGAATTATTATGTACATTATGAATTGATTTCATAATGTTAAAATAAGGGTGTGAGTTGCAACATCCAAGAGCTGGTAGTCGTATTATTAGTTGAGAGTCAGAATTTATGCAAATCCTCCTATAGCCCTTGGACCAAGTAAATTGCAAATCTAAAAGGATTGTTTTAAGCTCTTCCACCAACATTGAGCAACCTCCCAAATTTGAAATATAGCCAGCAATAAATCTTCTCGTATGATCTTGTAAAACATAACCACACCCCAATTTACTTCTACCCTCTGTAATTATACCATTGCAATTAATAACAACTAAACCTTCAACAAGAATCATCTATTTAATATTCAAAACCTTGGAGATTACTTGACTTGAACCTTGGAGAGGACTATAAATGGATGCACTCATATTATAAGCTTGAGCCATAGTGCAAGCTTTTGTGAAAACATCATAGATAGTTTAGCTATTTCCTTGAAATATCATAGAATTTTGCAGCCACCAAAGCACGTTTAGAATATTGTCTAACAAAAGACTTCATTTCACACCATGCATAATCACATAGTTGGAAAACCTTTTGTAAGCTAGCTACTCCAATTATAATCCATTTAGAACTCAACTTCTTGCTCAATACGTATAAAAACTTGCCATACTAGTTTGGCATGATAGTAGTCCCGAAAAAGATGGATTAAAGATTCTTCTTGCTCTCCACATATGACACACATGTTGGAACTACTTAACCCCCAACACATTCTTATGGAATTAGTAAAAACACATTTATGGCTTAGTTTCCAAAGTAATCTGTGAGTTTGTTCAGGGTCTCTCCATCTATTAACTAGTTTAAATAACACTTGATTAAGGGATTCAACAACTTGATTCACAACTTCATGGGTTGATTTCATTGAAAACAACCCATCACTAAATGTACTCTAGCCTATTGAATCTTTTTTCTCTATTTTAGGAAGAACTATCATACCCAAAACTTTCTGAACAATGTTCTCAAGAATATAATCCTTGAAACTCATAGACCCTAAATACCATCAACATATAAATAATCAACAATATAGTTATGAATTTTGGACTATGGAATATTAGTGGATGATGAGTCAATAAGCCTCCCACATTCTCCCACCTAGTTATCCTTCCAGAAACTCATTGTCCTACCATTATCTCCTATTCTCCATATGATATCTCAGACGAAGATATCTCAAATACTACAAATTCAATACCATAAGTTACTACCTTGTCTCTTTGTGTTAATAATCTTGGGCAAAAGATTTGAACCACGATTGTATTTTGCTCTAATTATCGAGGACCGCATCGGAGGCTCTAAAGTACATAATCTCCAATATGCTCGCAACATAAAGGAATTATTGATATCTCTCATTGATCTTAATCTCAAACCTAAATGCTCACGTGGTTGGCAAACTCTTTCTTAGGAAACCAAATGCATTTTCCTTGCACTAGAATTGCTACCTTAAATAAAATTTTTGAAAGCTTTATCAACCTCACCTTAAATAAACAAAGGGAAAATTGTCATCTGCATAACATATGAAGGCAATGCTTGTAACACTAACTTTGCAACGGTGACAAGACCTACAAATGAGAGCAATTTTGCCTTCAACGCACTTAAGCATTGTTGGACCTTCTAAATTATAAACTAAAAAGTGTGCTAAGAAGCCCTAAGTACTTTCTTAGCTCCTCAACCCATTATATTCCCATCTCTTGGCTCAATTGTTGTCGTACATGCACCCCATCATTCTTTGAACAATACATCATGGATTTATCAAGATTTATTAGCAAAAGTATTATTGATGGTAATAAATTTCATGGCTTATAACCTATACAACTGATGGAATAACACTAAGGCTGAGAAGACCAAGAGGTGATATATTAAAGGAGGCAAGAGGAATGGGTTAGTGAGGCCACTTTTGGACCTTAGCTCCTAAGTTCTTTTTAATCATAGAATTTATTTTACTTGTATTTCCAATTTTACCCTTGTATTTTGGGGTATTTAGGACTTAGAATTTATTTTCCCTTGTATTTCCCTTTTTACCCTTGTATTATGGGGTGCTCTAGATGATTAGGATTTTTAATTTTGGGCTAAGGTGTTAACTAGAAGGGTGACGCATTTTTTTGGTGCTCATTGGATCTATTTTTGGTGTTAGAAAGGCTTAGGCCCAAGTGGAGGGCAAAGGTTGCATGGTCTTATCATGCACCTAGATATAGCCAATCTAAACCCAAAGATTCCATCCTTGGCCACCAATTTGCATCTAGGGTTCATTTGCATTTCATTTGGAATGCATTTGCCTACTCCAAATGCAACCCTAGATGCCTCCCCTCCTATAAATACCCAACACCCCACACCTTGTAAATACTTTGGATATTGAATATAAAGAGAGCCTTTAGTGCCTTTATATCTTTCCTTAGTCACCCTTGGCTATTTTCGGCCAAACCCTACCATCTCCATCTTGAGAGAAACAACCCTAGAAGTGGCCTTCATCATCATGAAGTGAGCCAACCCTAGAGTACCATTCTCAAGCATTTCCTCAAACACCTTCTACCCAACCTTCATTTTCGTCCATTCCATCATCATCCACCCTAAAACCTTGGTCCACCTTTGAAGAACTTGATCCTTGGAGAAGGCGTCCTCCTCCTTGCTCATCATCTCAAGTTCATGCAAGTAAGGATGCCATCAAGTGGTATCTAGAGCCTTGGTTCTTCAAGGGTAACAATCTCTTTATCTCTAAAAATATTCGGTCATGTCATGTCTTCCTTACATGTCTCCTAAGTGTGCCTAAATGAATCATCTTAATTTCCATATTTTGATGATCCATAAATCTCTTCTCATGTGTTGATTCATACCATATGTTCTTTGTGAATCATCTTGCCATTTTAGGCTTTCTTATTTAGGTTCTTGATTTTTTCTTTAAATTTTTGAGTTGCTGGAAATTTTGGGCTGCATGTTATACATTAATGTTTCTATTTTTTTAATCCATCCGGTTTTGTCATAAGCTTGTCTCTTTGAACTACCTTGAAAGAAATTCCAAGTTTTTTATGCTTAGCCTTTGAAATGAACAAAAAATGACATGCATGCCACTTGTTTGATAAAATGGTCGTGAGTCCTTGATGTGCTTTAGAGAGTCAATCATGCATGCTAATTAGTTCTAGCATGTTCTACATCACTTAAAATATCATGTGTGATTAATTCCTTTACACATACTTACTTCAAATTTTCGGCCAATTTTTTGTGTATTCCTTGGTGAACTTGTATGCCTACATGATGTTTGATAATTTGAGTGTGAAATTGATTTCAATATGCCTATCTTTGCTGCTGGACGTGGGCTATTAAAAACTTAAGAAAAACACTCAAATTTTGTCTCATTGAGCTAGTGTAAGTTGCTAAAAGAATACTCCAAAAAGTTGCTAACAAAACCACCAAAAACAAGTGTAAAACCCAAGCAAAGGAATAGTATAAAATTTAAAAGAAAAAAGAGAAAAGTGGCTAGACTTTGAACAAAAAAAAAAAAGCCAAGACTTGGACAAGCCCAAAAAGAACAAAGAAACCAAAAACAAGAAAAAGGGAACCTTTGCTAGACTTGTGGAGTTTTGGACCAACTTTCATACCATAGCACTTGGAGTTAATTCTTGGACCATTGGACAATACTTAATGGCCGAATGAGACAATAAATCAAACATGTTAAGTGCATAATTTTTCTTTTAAGCCTACTTGCTAAATTCTATTCTAGTGCCATTCTAGGAATTACTCTTTTATGTGCTTTCCTTTTATTAATGTACCTTAATTTCAGTTTTTGAGTCTTTCTTCTACTCTTAAGTTTGTCTCATAAATTCCATTTGAGTTTAGCCTTTTCTTAATTGTGCCTTTTTAGTTTTTCTTTCTTGGCCTCTTGTACTCTTGTGTTGTGTTTTCTTCTTGATCTAGGTGGGGAATGTTGAAGATTGAAGAATCTACATCTGGAAGATGTTCCCTAGAAGTTTTAGTTTTGATGTTTTGCTCATGTTGCTTTTTATTTTAAGCCTATGTCAAAAGGATAATGTATTGTTTGTTTAAAAGATTAGGCTTGTATGTGTTTGTTTGTTATGTGTTAAAAATTAGTAATTAACATGAAGGTGAAAATATCATAATACTCATTTTTCTTATTTCATTCATTGTTGAGAACATGAAGTATTAATTTACTGAGTGTTTGAGACTTTAAATGAAAACTTGAAAACATCAGAAATTTTCTGAGTTAAGGAATAGATTACCTGAACTGGTAATAGATTACCTGACTCATGTTGAAAAACTGATTGATACTGGAATAATCGATTACCATGTGTGGTAATAGATTACCAAACTGATTCTGATGATTTCAAGAGGAAAAAGGATCGTGTTAATCGATTATCTCTTTAAAGTAATCGATTACCTCTGTTCCAAATGTGAGTTTTGTGTTATTTTGGCATCGTGTTAATCGGTTACCATGTTAGGTAATAGATTAAAACAGGAGCTGAAATAATTAGTTCAGTTATTCTAACTCGTGGTAATAGATTACCATCACAGGTAATAGATTATCTCCGTTATGAATATAACTGAAATAACTGTTTCCTTGCACATGAAAATTGTCTTTAAATAAGATTAAAACTGAAGCTTTTAGAAGAGAATTTTTTCACACACAGAAAGAAGAGAAATACTTACACGAACAAGAGAGACTTTTTTTTAATACACATTACTGCAAAAGAGAAAAAGATTTTCTGAAAAAGAAAGAAAGAACATATCTGCTGAAAATCAACTTTTGGAAAAAGAAGTGTGCAAGATCAATTCAAGAAGATGAAGTTCATATAGAAAATTCATTCTAAACTGGTTTACGTTGTTGAAGATCATATCTACACGAACAGGTGTACTCGTTTCTGATCTTTTGTTATTGTTTGAATGGTTTTAACTCTTGAGATTAGAGAATCTCTGGAAGAGTTGTGTAAAGAGAAATCTTGAGATAGGTTTTTCTCAAGTAGGATATTGTGGGATCAATATTCTTGGGTTATATGTTTCTTGTGGAGTCAAGAAATGGTTTGTTAATCTTGGGGGTGTCAAGATTTGCTTGTTAAATTCATTGATTGGATATTGCTTGTGCAGGGTGCATGTAAAGAATATCAATAGTGGATTTGACTGGATTTAGAGGTGTATCTAAATCTGAAACTGGATGTAGGCCTTTGGATGGCTGAACCAGTATATATCTTGGTGCATGATTTTCTTAACTCTTACACTCTTTACATTCTGTATAAGTTTCTTGATTAATGTTGTATGAAGAAAACATTATCTGCAGAAACTGAACTTTAAAGATTCTTGGTAATTGATAAATTCAATCTTTACATATCTTGTATTAATTGTGTTATTCAAATCTTGTTGGATAAGTTGTGCATATATAACTCTGAATTACTTTTTATGTTTAAAGGTTTGTTTTAAATCAAGATTTGTTTGGAGGATAATGAAAAACAACAACCAACACTCTTAGAGAAGAGTAAGGAGGATAATGTTTCTTTCAAAGGGCTTATGCTTGAAGAGAGTCACTTTCCCATTGAAAATGATTTTAAAAAGACTTTTTTCATTCATCAAGACCTTAACTCTTTCTCTCACGTTGCCACTAGTCATGAAGTGGAGATTCAAAAACAAATCCTTTTTAAAGAAAAAGAATCTCAACTTCAAGATTTAGTGAAGAAGAAGTAGACTTCACTTAGTCCCACTTCTTGTGCTACCTCCTTGGTGGTGCCCAAGGAAGATAAGCCTTCTTTCTTTAAAACTCTTTCTACTTTAGTTTTCTTCATAAAGCACCCAACTTTTGGTTTGTATGGTTTGTTGGATACATCTCATGGTGTTGTATCTTCTATTTTTGATCTTGAAGGAAGTTCAAACTTATTTGAACTTAACTTGAATACTTTCCTACAAGACAAACTTAGATTATATGAGTTTCCTAGACTCCTCTTAACACCTTTTTCTCATATGTATCTAACAAATTATGCAATACAAAGTTGTTTAGGTAATTTTTTAGTTAAGTTTTCTTTATTTTCCAATACATACCTAGGTCATTACATTGGGGACTTCCAACAAGATATTTTAGTTTTTAGGACTAATACATTAGTGTGCGATAGTTTTAGTCTTTTTACCTTTTTAGGTTTTAGTTATTGTAGACCCCTAAAATTGTCCGGGTCGGAAATAAGACTCGAAGACTCTCGAAGACCGAAGGAAAGTCAGCCGAAAGGACTCCTGGAAGACCCTGGAAGACCCTAGGATGATTCTTCATAGGTTTAGAAGTCTTAGAGTAGCTTAAAATAAGGATGTGGGAGGATTGGAGCTCAATACGGCCTCCTAGAAGTTCAGTGCGGCCGTACTGAACAATTTGAACTACAATACGGCCGTACTGAAACCAATACGGCCGTACTGAAGTTGCCGTACTGAAGTTTTTGAACTTCAGTACGGCCGTACTGAATTCAATACGGCCGTACTGTAGTTCAAAACTTCAGTACGGGCCGTATTGATGTCAGAGGTCGTACTGCGCCTCACTCCTATATATAGGACGTCATTTGGACGTCATTCCACACATTTGGACACTTTTTCCATACTTTTGGACCCTCTTGCTGAGTATTCTGGGGTTTTTGAGCAGTGTTCTGCCCTAGAAGTCTCTCCGAGAGCCGATCCGACAAAGTTCTTGAGTTCTGAGCATTTAGCTTGAGGATTCGAACTAGTCGAAGGGAAATCTTTTTGATTTCCATAGTAAAAATTAATCTTTAGGGAAGGAGCGAGCGAGCGTGTAGTGGGAAGGAGCGCCAAAAAGCCTCCTAACGTCCGTTTAAATATATAAAAGCACGCTTCAAAGGTTTCTTTTCCAAATCCCTTCTTTTACCGCTTTCTGATTGTTGCATTGCATATTTAGAATTTTCATCATGTAAATATTCCGCTTATAATCGTTTCTAATAAATAGGGGTAATTTAGTAATTTTACACTGTTATTTATGAAATAATCCGTCATAGGGAACCCGAAAGGGGCGTTGTGGGGTGCTAACACCTTCCCCGCACGTAACCGACTCCCTTACCCAACTCTGGTTGTAATGGCCAAGGTTGATTTGCGAAAATCAATTGCCTTATCCCTTTTTCCAATGTTTTGAGTAAAACATTGGTGGCGACTCCAAGAACCCTTCTTTTTGCGAAAACCACTAATCCATGGAGGGTCCCGCTTGGGATTAACATGGATTGGTGAATCATTTAATAAAATTGTTAGTTCGATGAGGTCTCAGTTTGAGAATAAGTCGTTCTAACAATCCATCATTTTTCAAACCTTTAAAAAGAGTCCAACCATCGTCGCGAATGCCAAGGTCCGTTTCGGCGGGTGGCGACAGATGGCGACTCCGCTGGGGAAGCCTCGAGAGTCAGTCCCATTTAGTGATGGATTATTTCTAAAATAATAGTTTAAAATTACTTCATTACCCCTCGCTTGTATGATAATATGTTTTATCTATGTGGCTTTTAATAACTGTTGTATGTTTAAATTTCGCACTTGCTTGAAATATAAACTGCACACAAACCTTTGCACACAACAGTTCCCTCTATACCCGGGGGCATGAGTGGAAAGCCATAGGGAGTGGATGTTAGTACGGCCGGTTGTCGAATGGGTCTATAGGTGCCCGTAGACCGTTGTCGGAAAGCATCACTCAAGGTGATAACCATGAACTCGAGTCCGACAGTGCGTTGGAGCTTTCCATCGACTTACGACGAGAGGAATTGGGTCCCTATAATGGGGGCACCTTGGGGGCCTCAGACCAGTGAGAACAGTTAGAACCTCCTTGAATATGCACTTTTCTGCAGGATACCCCTACCTCGTGATTCGCTCGTGACTGTTCGTGGATGAGTGAATTGTTTGTGCATTGTTTATGTGACATTGTTTGAGCATACATTGCATTCTTTAAACATACAACATTCCCTTTTAAAATAAGAATAAATAGGAATAAGAATCTTCCATTACATGGTGTTAACATCTACCTTCATCACATTCATGTAGGTAGTTTCCATTTTTTCACCAAAAAAAATACAAAAAACAAAATACCCAAAAAAAAGAAAAAGGGTTATTTATCCAAACTAAGCAATATCATGCATCATCTTAGGAGCATCCTGAAAACATGATAATGCTTAGTTGAATAAACACAATGCATGCATATTCAACGCCATCATCTCATATCATGCATTCTTATCAAAGATCATGGAGGGATCTAGGTTTACATTTCATACATCCCTCCTAGTAATTCATTAATAATAGTAATAAAAAGAAAGGATTAAGCGATGCGTATGTTCATAATGGATCGCACGCCGTTTGTTATTAAGTGTAAGCCAACAACCGCGCCAAGCGAACGCACATCAACTCCGTTGTTGGTAATCAAGACGAATAAAGGGGAAGGTCCGACACCGTTAAGGATCACTGCTCCAAGACCTTTTCCCTACGAATCGAATAAGGTTGTGCCATGGATATACGACATCCATTCTTCTGCCGACAGCGATATCTCTAACATCGCTGGACTTGGGGACATGACTAGGAGTGGCAGGATCTACACTCCCGAAGATCTTCATGATAAAGCTCCCAAGAATAAAGGAAAAGAAAAAGAAAAAGAAAAAACCGAGGAAAATAAAGAATCCGAGGAGGAGACTGACGAGCTGTTAAAATATATCCGATAGAGAGAGTACTCCATCGTGGATCAACTTCATAGGACGCCAGCAAAGATTACTCTGTTGTCGTTGATCCTAAGCTCCGAACCGCATCGGCAAGCTCTGTTGAAAGTCTTGAACGAGGCATACGTGTCGCACACTATCTCCCAAGACAAATTTGAGGGGATTGTTAGTCACATCACGGCTAATGATCACCTCACTTTCACCGATGAAGAAATCCCCGCTGAGGGACCGAACCACAACAAGCCCTTGCACATCTCTGTAAAGTGCAAGGAGTATCACATCGCTAAAGTCTTGGTGGATAATGGATCTTCCTTGAATGTAATGCCAAAAAGAACGTTTGATCAAGTGGCAATCAAGGGAATCCAAATGCGCCCGAGCAACATGATCGTCCGAGCTTTCGACGGTTCTAAAAGAGAAGTGGTGGGAGAAATTAATCTTCCAATCCAAATTGGACCCACCATCTTTAATGACGAATTTCAAGTGATGGACATTACTCCTGCGTACAGCTGTCTCCTCGGCCGACCTTGGATTCATGATGCGAAAGCTGTTCCCTCTACGCTCCACCAGAAAGTCAAATTCATAGTGGGTGACAAGCTGGTGACTGTACAAGCTGAAGATGACATACTCATCAGCAAGCCATCCACCATACCTTACGTGGATGCAGCAGAGGAAGCTCTAGAAACCGCCTTCCAAGCATTGGAGATTGCCAATGTTGAAACGTTTCCCTGAGAAATGAAGAAGGTAGCCTACATGCTCACCAAGAACGGATACTTGCCCGGACAAGGACTTGGCAAGGATTCCCAAGGAATTCCCGAGCTACCCACTATCAAGAATAATCCGGGGAAACAAGGGTTAGGATACAACCCTATTCAAGATCAAAGGACGAAGAGGAACCAAGATCCTCCTCGACGTTCTTTAAGCCAGATCTTTAGGAAGGCCGGTTCACAAGCGTCAAGGCCGGTCGTCGTCATCAAGTGCTCTTCTCCTTCCGATAGGGATGTATAGACCTGATGACTGTTAGAGATCACTCCTCGGGGACAGCCCGACCCCCGAGCCTCGATAGGGCACATGTTTCCGCTAGAATTATAATAAAATCATTCTTTATTATTTCTTATTGCTTCTTTTCTTGCTTGCAATAAATTTCTAGACCACATTATTTTAACCCTGTTTGAATAAGCATGAATGAGGTTAAAATTGTCTTAATAATAATAAACCCGCATCATTTTTATGTGGAAGTGTGTGTGACAACTTGGAGCACCATTCCTTGGCCTCGACAAGTGCCATCATGGATAAAAAAGAAATCCTTTAAAAACAAAAATCATAAAAACAAAAAAAAGCTCTGCAGGAAACCCAAAAAGGGGGCTGCGCAAAAATAAGAGCAAACAACTCGCTAGGAATCCCACGAAAGGGTGACCTAGGCAAAAATTAGGGTTGCAAAAATAAACAAAAACAAAGGTCCGCTGAGACGCCACAAAAGGGTGTTTTAGGCAAAGAAATAAGGACTATCAAAAAGCAAAAGAAGTCCATGATGGTACCATGAGCCGAATTCAAAAAGAAAGGTTCAAGGGAAGCTATCTAAGTTGTCAAATCACAACGTCAATAACAGGACTTTCTTAACTTCATAAGTGTTTAATCAAACAAGCCTAAACACATGAGCCTACCTTGGCCAGCCATTCTTACAAAAACCATTTTCGAAAAAATAATCCCCTCTAAAACACAAACTTCTGAACAAAAAATATCTTTCCTTTCTTTTCTCTCTTGTCCCAAACGATTTTAGAATAATCTAGTGGAAACATGGAGATATAGTGGTCAATAGGAGGGTTGACACGTTTTCTAAAGGAAGGAAAGGATCACTTGGTTGATGACACCAATCTCGATATAACACGCATCATTCCTCAGTTACAGAAATCGGCAGCGCACAGCCCGTCTAGAGGAATGGCAAAATCCAAGCAAAGAAACGCATCGGTTAATTCTTTTGAAAAAATAAAATCAAATAGAATTAGGTGCATCATACCGCATACATGCATACAGATGATAGGTGTACTGGAAGATCACTTATTCTCTGTTTATTGAAAAAACCAAAAATCAAAAAAAAAAATCAAACTTCAGAAAAAACAATGCGCCCGTACCATGTTCAGTACGCCCGTACTAAAATTAGGGTTATGAACAAATTTTTAACTCAATACAGGCGTACTGAAATGGATACAGCCGTATTGGCCTTTAGTTGCACATTTAAAGACCTTATCATGAGGCAATCGCATAAAATAGAAAAATAGAAAAAAATTGCTTGTGTATGACAGCAGTCAACAGAAAAAGCCAAAAAACGACAAAAAAGGCAAAAATTCAGAAAATCAACCGCATCATACAGAATAACTGAGCCTGGAGAGGCTTGCCGAAATAATACTCCCTCATCATACAGAATAACTGAGCCTGGAGAGGCTTGCCGAAATAATACTCCCCCATCGTACAGAATAACTGAGCCTGGAGAGGCTTGCCGAAATAATACTCCCTCATCATACAGAATAACTGAGCCTGGAGAGGCTTGCCGAAATAATACTCCCCCATCGTACAGAATAACTGAGCCTGGAGAGGCTTACCGAAATAATACTCCCTCATCATACAGAATAACTGAGCCTGGAGAGGCTTGCCGAAATAATACTCCCTCATCATACAGAATAACTGAGCCTGGAGAGGCTTGCCGAAATAATACTCCCTAGAGACATCTCAGCTTGCACTCTTGGGCCGAACTCCCAGTCAAAGCTTTCAGCGCAGGATCAACAAGATTCCCCAATGGAAGCATGATCATCCGAACAGAATATCCGAGTCAAAGGACTTTGACTTCCTCAGTGGAAGATAGCTTTCCAACTCGAGCGATGAGTGAAGCTAAGCCTGAAGAGGCTTTCTAAATAATACTCTGGGATACATAAGATCTTCAATCCCCATTCGCCTACTCAGAGGCACTCCTTCAAAAAAAAGAAAAAAATCAAAAACATCAACAACCATTCCCCAAGCGGAATCCGGCACTCAGCCGAACACCAAACATCAAGATAATTCGCCTACTCAGAGGCACTCCTTCAAAAAAAAAATCCGAAAAGATCAATAACCATTCCCCAAGCGGAATCCGGCACTCAGCCGAACACCAAACATCAAGATAATTCGCCTACTCAGAGGCACTCCTTCAAAAAGAGAAAATCCAAAAAAGATCAATAATCATTCCCCAAGCGGAATTCGGCATTCAACCAATCATTGAACGTCAAGATGATCTGCCTAACAGAAGAGGCTAATCAAAATTAACGACAGAATCCCCCAGCGGATAACAGCCTACGCAGAGGCAACAAAACCAAGAAAATCAAAAAGAGTCACCCGAATAAGGATAACCGGGATACTCCACCAACGTCGAAAGGACGTCAGCCAATCATAAGGCATCGCTCACCTCAAAAGGAGCATCTTTGTGTCTGCACCCCCAAGGAATCAGAAATTCCCCAGTGGGCACCAACTACGCAATGGAAAGTTGGGACACGAGAACCTATGAGTAACTGCACATCCCCTAGACGGATCCCTGCGTTATCCAGCCCTCAGTGGCACAAAAATCAAAAACAATCGTCGAAGCAGCATCGTGGACTGTGGAGACAAAATCATCACAAATCCCTGGAGAGGGCAAACTCACACTGCCAACGTCGTCAGAAACACGGAGGCAAACCCTGGGGAGGGCAAACCGCAGACCCTGAAGAGGGCAAACTCACGCTACCAAAGTGACCAGAAGCACGGAGGTACGCAACCCTGGGGAGGGCAAACCGCAGACCCTGGAGAGGGCAAACTCAGCTGTCAAGGTTGTCAGAAACACCGAGACAAAGCCTGGAGAGGCGGTACTCAGCTACCCCGTCGTCAGAAACACGGAGGTATGCAACCCTGGGGAGGGCAAACCGCAGACCCTGGAGAGGGAAAACTCAGCTGCCAAGGTTGTCAGAAACACCGAGGCAGAGCCTGGAGAGGCGGTACTCAGCTACCCCGTCGTCAGAAACAACGGAGGTATGCAACTGCCAATGTCGTCAGAAACACGGAGGTGTGCAACTGCTAACGTCGTCAGAAACACGGAGGCAGAGCCTGGAGAGGCGGTACTCAGCTACCGAGGTTCTCAGAAACACCGAGGTATGCACGAGCCTGGAGAGACGACGACTAATACTCAACCTGGAGAGGCTACTCAACAATTTTCCACCGGAAGACACTACAAGTCGGAAGGATGGCTTATTCCCCGGACAATTGGGTCAACTCCTTTACTTGTCAACCGGTACACCAAAAAGTCGTTTGACTAAGTAAAGGGGGGCAGCTGTAGACCCCTAAAATTGTCCGGGTCGGAAATAAGACTCGAAGACTCTCGAAGACCGAAGGAAAGTCAGCCGAAAGGACTCCTGGAAGACCCTGGAAGACCCTAGGATGATTCTTCATAGGTTTAGAAGTCTTAGAGTAGCTTAAAATAAGGATGTGGGAGGATTGGAGCTCAATACGGCCTCCTAGAAGTTCAGTACGGCCGTACTGAACAATTTGAACTACAATACGGCCGTACTGAAACCAATACGGCCGTACTGAAGTTGCCGTACTGAAGTTTTTGAACTTCAGTACGGCCGTACTGAATTCAATACGACCGTACTGTAGTTCAAAACTTCAGTACGGGCCGTATTGATGTCAGAGGTCGTACTGCGCCTCACTCCTATATATAGGACGTCATTTGGACGTCATTCCACACATTTGGACACTTTTTCCATACTTTTGGACCCTCTTGCTGAGTATTCTGGGGTTTTTGAGCAGTGTTCTGCCCTAGAAGTCTCTCCGAGAGCCGATCCGACAAAGTTCTTGAGTTCTGAGCATTTAGCTTGAGGATTCGAACTAGTCGAAGGGAAATCTTTTTGATTTCCATAGTAAAAATTAATCTTTAGGGAAGGAGCGAGCGAGCGTGTAGTGGGAAGGAGCGCCAAAAAGCCTCCTAACGTCCGTTTAAATATATAAAAGCACGCTTCAAAGGTTTCTTTTCCAAATCCCTTCTTTTACCGCTTTCTGATTGTTGCATTGCATATTTAGAATTTTCATCATGTAAATATTCTGCTTATAATCGTTTCTAATAAATAGGGGTAATTTAGTAATTTTACACTGTTATTTATGAAATAATCCGTCATAGGGAACCCGAAAGGGGCGTTGTGGGGTGCTAACACCTTCCCCGCACGTAACCGACTCCCTTACCCAACTCTGGTTGTAATGGCCAAGGTTGATTTGCGAAAATCAATTGCCTTATCCCTTTTTCCAATGTTTTGAGTAAAACATTGGTGGCGACTCCAAGAACCCTTCTTTTTGCGAAAACCACTAATCCATGGAGGGTCCCGCTTGGGATTAACATGGATTGGTGAATCATTTAATAAAATTGTTAGTTCGATGAGGTCTCAGTTTGAGAATAAGTCGTTCTAACAATCCATCATTTTTCAAACCTTTAAAAAGAGTCCAACCATCGTCGCGAATGCCAAGGTCCGTTTCGGCGGGTGGCGACAGTTATACACCTAGACTTCACCGTGGGGAGGATCCTATCCTTAACATTAGAAAGTCTAGTCCTTTTAATTTAGACAATCTTTTTAGCATTTTTAGTAGAACTCCTCTTAGGATACACTTTCCATTTCTATCATATACTATTACCTCTAATGCTTATTTTTATGTTTTTGTTGGTCATGATGCCCACCATGAGGAACCTCTTGATTTGAGGTCAAATCCTTTTCAAGAGGGAGGGAATGATGGAATAACACTAAGGCCGAGAAGACCAAGAGGTGATATATTAAAGGAGGCAAGAGGAATGGGTTAGTGAGGCCACTTTTGGACCTTAGCTCCTAAGTTCTTTTTAATCATAGAATTTATTTTACTTGTATTTCCAATTTTACCCTTGTATTTTGGGGTGTTTAGGACTTAGAATTTATTTTCCCTTGTATTTCCCTTTTTACCCTTGTATTATGGGGTGCTCTAGATGATTAGGGTTTTTAATTTTGGGCTAGGGTGTTAACTAGAAGGGTGACGCATTTTTTTGGTGTTCATTGGATCTATTTTTGGTGTTAGAAAGGCTTAGGCCCAAGTGGAGGGCAAAGGTTGCATGGTCTTATCATGCACCTAGATATAGCCAATCTAAACCCAAAGATTCCATCCTTGGCCACCAAGTTGCATCTAGGGTTCATTTGCATTTCATTTGGAATGCATTTGCCTACTCCAAATGCAACCCTAGATGCCTCCCCTCCTATAAATACCCAACACCCCACACCTTGTAAATACTTTGGATATTGAATATAAAGAGAGCCTTTAGTGCCTTTATATCTTTCCTTAGTCACCCTTGGCTATTTTCGGCCAAACCCTACCATCTCCACCTTGAGAGAAACAACCCTAGAAGTGGCCTTCATCATCATGAAGTGAGCCAACCCTAGAGTACCATTCTCAAGCATTTCCTCAAACACCTTCTACCCAACCTTCATTTTTGTCCATTCCATCATCATCCACCCTAAAACCTTGGTCCACCTTTGAAGAACTTGATCCTTGGAGAAGGCGTCATCCTCATGGCTCATCATCTCAAGTTCATGCAAGTAAGGATGCCATTATTAAGTAAACATAAGATCCATTAAACCAATGGTTTTATTTATTTAGAATGTGGATAAAAAAGCATCACCTATACTTACTATAAAATAAAAGCAAAAAGCATTTTTGGTAAATTGCTCTCACTCTCTACTTGTTAACCACTCACACATATTTAATTTCAATTATTTTTATCATTTATTTTTATTTTTATTTTTAAACAAAATACATGGAGACACAAAGTACCTTTTTATGCTTGTATATATAAGGAGTTTATCTTATAAGAATGTCATTTTTATTTGAGAATAAAAATGCTCAATCTCAACTCTTTAATTGAAATAAATGACTTATATTAAAATATTACAAGTAAAACTATTATGTATAGTTGTTATCGTTGTTATCTCTATCATTGTCATTGTTACCACAAACATTACAAGAATTGTTACCGCCACCACCACTATAGTCACCACCATGACGATGGTGGTAGAGGCCATAGTTGTGATGTAACAATACTGGTAGAGGTGATCGAGGTAACAATAATGCTAATGATGACGATAGTAGTAATAGTGGTATTATAGTGATTATGGGGATGACAATGGTAGTGGAGAAAGTTGAGGCAATCACAGTGGCAGTTGTAATTATAATGATAACAACAATGTTAATGATAACAATGAAAGTGGAGATCGTGGTGGTAATGGTGGCGATAGTGGTGGTGGTGTAAATTATATAAATTTAATACTTTATTTTAAAAATTAAATTAGTAATAGCTTAAAAATTATAAATTTTTAAAAACTAATGCTAAAAAAATAATGACTGAAATAGTGACTTAAATATTTGGTGGTAGTATATGTAAATCTATATTTGTAAATAATGACCAATGATATAATTAGAAAAAAAAAATTCTTAACAACAAAAATACTAACAAAATAACATAGTGGCTATTTGCAATCAATTTAGAGACTAAATTAAATGACAATTTTTTATAAACTAAATTTATAGCGACTGAAGTTGCTACCAAATATCACGATCACAAAATCAATCACATAAAGCATGTGACCAAAATGATAGGATTGACAATTTTTTCCTAGTAACACTATTTTTTAGTCGCTGCACAACCATTTATACAAATTTGATTGTTGATAACATTAGTAACAAGGCTTTTTGCAAAGGATGTTATTTGATCGTTAATTCAATCATTAAATGTAATAGCAATCAAAATAGACAAAATAATGATATGATAAGTCACTAAATATTTTTTGATGTCAGAACTATGTGTACTTTATGATGTTTTGTACCTTTATATATATATATATATATATATATATATATATATATATATATATATATATATATATGAAAACTCTAATACTAAAGTATGAAGTTAACAACTTAAAACAATAATTTAATGATTTGTATATTAAGCTTTGAAATGAATTTCTAATGTTAAAAAGAATAATTGAAAGTTATCTTAATGACACATATTACAATTATTGTTGCTATCTTAACAATAAAGTAACAAGATATAAACACCATCTTTAACTATTTCAATCGCTAATAATTAGCTATGAGGAAAAAATAGTTATTTTATATATAAGTATTATAAAACTTAGTATTTTTATTTCATATTATATCTATCTCAATTATTTCATTTCTTTTCTGTTTCATCTTCATATTCTTTTGAATAGAGATATTTAAAAGAGTTAAACTGAACTGAACTAAATTACATGTTAATTAAATTGAATTATAAAATTAATTCATCTAAATTGAACTAAATTATAAAATAGTTTAAAAAAAACAAACTAAATTATCTTGTAATTCAGTGAACTATTATTATAATTTAAATTGAACTAAACTTTTTTTTTACTATAAATTTAACTAAACAACATTGTACAAAAATTATTTTTATTTTAAATTAATTCTCATTCTCAAACTTGCACAGATAAACCACAATGTATCTAACGCGGTTTAATTTTGGATAAACTAAAATCTTGAAAGTGATAAGTCAATCAAAATCCCTTACCAAAAATTAAAATAAAATAGTTTAAGCTTACATAAGTAGTAACTATGGAACCGCTAATCGATGTTTCATCTACTTGAATTATCCTTTTTACTTAATTAAATTATTTTTGTACTCTAAATCAAACTTTTTTCTTGTGATTTAAACTAAATAGAACTTATTTTTATACTAATTTATATATATTAAAATTAACATTAATATTAAGATTCATATACAATGTATGTAAAAAAATATATATCGAGTGAATCTGTATAAAGCCCAAAATATAAGGAAAAGAGTGAAAGGAAGAAAGGTAGATATAAAGAAATGCTCATGATAAACACACCTCCATTTTTATATAAACACACTCCTTTTTTTAAAAAAAATATATTAAATTCTTAAATTACCCTTAATATTTTTTGGAACTTATAATTTTCATATTTGCACCTCTCTTGTTATTTCTTTTCTCTGCACCTCCCTTCTTCTTTCTTTTCCGGGAACCTCCCTTTTTCTTTCTTTTCCACCCTTCTTCTTCTCTTCTTCATCACTTTCTTCTCTGATCTCTCTACCTCCTCTTCTATCCTTTTCAATTTTTGCAATATCTTCTTCCTTTTTTTTTGTTATAAGCTATATATAAGCTCGCGGTTTAGTGTCAAAGGAAAAGATGTGAGGCCATATGCGTTTTTCCTCCAAGCAATTCTCCTCACTATCTACACCTTATTCTATATTCTTTTGTTCTTATTATTTTTAGTTTATTATCCCTCATTGTTTCTCTGTTTTGTTAACATCTTTCTCTCATCTCTACATTTCTTTTTAGGATTCTTTCTAGGGTTTGTGTGTTTGAAATTGATTGATCAATTGTCTTTGTATTTTGAAATTGATCGATCATCTATCGTTATGTGAAGTTATGGTACGGACAAGAGGTGGTAGCGTTGCACGAAAGCGTCAACGACAAACAAAAGATAGGCAACATGTGAATGCTCAAGTACCTATAGTCAATGATCATGAGGAGCCTCAAGAGGTCATGTTAGATGGTGTTGTGAACCCTCAAGCACCGAGGTCCTTTCTAGGAGGCCATGAGGATTTTTCGGTCCTTAGGAATTTTTCAGACCATGTTGCAACCCGCTTATGGAGTGGCGAGGTAATTAATGTTGTTGGATTTTTTAAGTTTGATGTTTAATAAAGTTTTATAATGACAAGATCATAAAACATTAGGATCGTGGTGAGCTTAAGATTGTCAATCATGGAAGAAAAGTAAAAGGTTTTGTCATCATGCACCACCAAATACAAAAATTGGTAGATAAGTCTGGCTTGGCATCACTTCTACTTTGCAACTACCAGATGGTGGATAAAGGTCTTGTGTTTGCATTTATTAAGCGATGCCATCCAGAGACAAGCTCATTCCACTTGCCAATAGGAGAGATGACCATCACTCTTGATGATGTTTCATGCTTATTGAACCTACCAATTAGAGGTGCACTTTTTAGTCAATCGGGTCATGGACCATGACATTGCATGTGTATACTTAGAGGATTTGTTAGGAGTCTTACACAAGGATGCAATCCTTGAGATAAGGGCTACAAGAGGTGTTCATGTTTACATGAGTTGGTTGAGAGATGTTTATGATGCGAGGTGCCAAGAAAAGCGTTGGGAATTTGCTACAAGGACTTTTCTTCTATTCTTGGTTGGTTACACGATTTTTTCTAATTACAAGAGTGCAACATATGTGGATGTAGCATTCTTGGACCTATTTCATGACCTTTCAGCTTGCAGTCATTATGCATGGGGTGTAGCTGCCTTGACATTCTTGTATGAGTACTTGGGTGATGCTTGTGTCCATATCACTGAGCAGATAGGTGGCTACATGACCCTTTACAGGTGAAAACTTTTCATACTATTTTATGCTTAACATAAAAATTTTGTATTTCTTTTGACTTTATTTAATTTAATTTGGGTTATGAAACAAGCATGGATATTTGAGCTCCTCATATTGGTTCCCATCAATTGTCCATGGAATACTTGGAACAAAATTCTCATGCTAGTCGTTGGTCACATAGCAAAAGTATAGGCCACGTGCTTCCGTATAGGAGGGAACTAGATGCAATCATCATTAATGAAGTTTTTTGGATGCCTTATAGTCATCATAGAGATTATCGACCATTTAAAGATATAACACTATATTCAGGGTGGCTTAATATACTATATAATGTATTATTAGCTTAATACACTATATTTAAAGATGATAGATTATGGCCAAGGCCAAGGAATCCAAGAGGTGATATACTAAAAGAACCAAGAGGAATGGGATGATCTTAAAGACCTTTTTCTTATGTTTGTACATATAGTAGCTCTTTTATATAGGTTATGTTTGCCTTTGTATTTGTGAGGCACTTTACTTGCTTTTTCTAGTGTTTGTATATTGATTTCAAGGTAGGTTACTTGGAGAGTTTAACTCCATTTAACCTCCCTAGTTGATACATTCATGTTGTATTTTTTCAGTAGAGAAAAGGGGGTGACATTTAGCAATACTTGAGGGTGTGACTAGTAATTGGGCCAGAACTGGGTCTAGGCAAAATTTTGCATATTGGACTCATTTTGCTCCTAATTTTTCATAGATTTTATTTAGCTAGGTCTCATCATCATAAGATGAACCTAACTAAACCAAATCAAATATTTTTGAATTAATTCATGGAGTAATTTTGAGCCAAGGCCGCCTAGCCTTTCTTCCTTGTTCATGGCCGAAATTCAGTCTTCCTTCTAGTTTTGAAGCTTCTCCTCCAAGTTTCTAAACCTTGGTAGGTTAGGTTGACCTTACCATGGTTCTTAAGTGAACCATGGTCAAGGTTAGCTTCTCCTACAAGTTTTAGAAACCATGGATGGTTAGCTACACCTTACCATGGTTCCTAGTGAACCATGGTCAAGGTTAGCTTCTCCTAGAAGCTAACTCTCCCTATATATTTGTTTTCTCTACACTTGTACTCACTTTTGAACATTTTGAGAATAGAAATCAGATTTTCTCTCTCACTCAAGAGTCTCCAAAACCGAAGAGAACTCACACTCTAAGGTTTCTCTCAAAGGTTCTTCTACCTTTGACTTGGTTCCTTAGGCAAAATCTTCTCACATAATGTCAAATGTTTAACATATTGATCCTCATTAGAAGAATTCATAACATCATCCCATGCATCCATTACTAAGTCTCATTTCTCCTTTGGGTAAACTACCATATTGCATTTAGCCTTCACATTCTTGTTGATGTGAAAACGACATAACAAATTAGTAGAGCTAGGAAATATCATTTGTAAGGCCTTCATCAAACCAAGGTCTCTATTTGTTACAATCACTTATGGTGTGTCATTGTCATTAGTAATCAATCCTTTTAACTTTTGTAGTGCCCAAGTGAAGTTATCAACTCTCTCAAACATCACATAAGCAAATGCCACAAAGAATGTTAACTCTGTTGAAGTGACGCCAACAATCTCAAGTAATGGCAACCTATATTTGTTGGTTTTATAAGTATTATCTATGAGCAAAATAGTATGAAAAGTAGCAAAAAGTTTAATGGAGTCTAGATGTGACCAAAATATATCTTTGATAACATCATAATTATCCACCTTTCTATACCAATACACATACTTATCACGTTCTAATAATTTTAACAGATGTTGCATTTCTATTCTAGAACCTTTCAAAGAAGATCGATAAGCTTGTCGATAATTGTAAATGTGTCTAATAGTACTGACATTATGCACATTACGATCTTTCAATGTAAGTAGTATGTTTCTTGGCTTTACCATGTTCTTTGTCATTTCACCTACTAAAGAATTCTCTTCAGCACTCAATCGACCAACATATGAATGACCCACTAATATTTCCGCTAAATCATGGTTGTGGTAACCACACATTATCTTAAGGGTCCATCCTCCAGCCTTTTTTGAAGTTGTTCCCCTTAGTTTGAAAGGGCACTCACATTTTTTAATACTAGTCATCCTATTAGATAATGCATTTTTGTTTGATCTTTTAAATTTCCACTTCTTTCATAACTCAAAAATTACAAATGTCTTCCTTTTATCATGTCTTATATTTGTATCTGACCTAAAAATAATAAGGACAAATTCACTTCTTTTGCAACATGTCGTGCTCAATCCAACATAGCATCTCGAGATGGAAAAACTTAAACTTATAAATAGAATTACAATTATTATTATTATATATTGATAACTTAACTAAAATAATAGATTGTTCAATTACCTCTTTAGTGTTAAATACACCACTACCGTCAATAGTCTTATTTGTTGTTCCATTGGTTGATATATTCCTCACCTCATACATTTTCCTAACATGTATTTCATGTGCACATACAAATAAAAATAAAATTTAAAATAAATAAACTATAATGAGAGATAAAAATATAATAATTGTACTAAAAAGAAAAATATAGTATTTTAGAAAATAATATATAAGCAGGTTTGTTGATATGATCAAAAAAATGGAATAATAAGAAAGTTTTGTTCTAGAAAGTACTTTCTGCAATAGTAAAGTTTTTGTTCCGAAAAGTACTTTCGGAATAATAAAGTTTTTGTTCCAGAAAATACTTTCTATAATAGTAATTCTTATTCTGAAAAGTATTTTCCGGAATTATATAAAAAACACACTTCCGAAAAATGTTTTCTAGAACAATAATTTTACTATTCCGGGAAGTACTTTCTGGAATACTAAAATTAACATTTCGAATCTTATTTTCTGGAAGTATGACAAATTTAACTTACGTGTTTCTTTATCTCCGTCATCCACCACCGTTGCCTACGATCGAAGTAGTATATTCTTGTTGTCCATAAGTAATGTTAAATAAGTTAAAATATATATATAAATATAGAATGTAATTTAATATATTAATTTGTACCTTATATTGAATGTAGAGAATAATGAAGATTGAATGAAAAATTAGGGTTTAAGAAAGAATAGAGTAGAAACTGAAAAATAGAATTTAAAAGATAAAAAAATAGAATATGATTATGTTGATTGTAAAAGAAAAAAGATCAAGAATGAAAAACAAAAAAGAATAAAATCATCAAAGAATGACTAGATTGATAACAAAAAAAAAGAATGAGAAAAAGAAGAAGAAAGAAGAAGAAAAATGATGAAAGAAAAAGGTGAATAAAAAAAATTTAAAAATAAAACTTAAAATAAGAATTTAGTTTGAAAGATATTTTAGAAATTTTATTTAAAAAAAATAAAAAGAAATTAAAGGTATATTTATAAAAGATAAAAAGTGTATATATATCTGCCATAAAGAAATTACGAGATGGGCTTTGAATGTGGACAAGTTTTGAGAAGGCCCAAAACTAGAGTCCGAAAGAAACAAATCATCGGTCTAAACTCTGAAGTCCCGAATGAATTCAAAATTGAATGTGGAAGGAAAACAGTGTGATTGAATAGTGTGAAGATGGCGATGGAAGTGGAACTCAATCAGAATCAGCAATTAGGGTTTCCCTTCTGGAAACCGCTTCGTCGCAGGTTCCGACCAGACTCTCCTTTCTTCGCTCCCGGCAACCTCGAACGAGAACTTCTCGCCAAACAGGTTTTTTTTTTTAAAAAAATTTCGTTTTCAAATTCTTCGGTGTTCGGTGCTACAGTTGTTTTACCTTTCTGTCTGTTTCATTATTTCTTAATATAAATACTTAATTTTGAGATGATAATTGTTGATGTTACTTACCCCTTGTATTTCACAGGTTGCTTTGGAATTAACTGAAGAGAAGCAACAGCTTGAGAAATGGATGCAAGAGGAAGAAGGAAGGTACTGATCCTTGTATGTTGTTTTCATATATTCTTAACCATATTGTTTGAGCTCTGAATTAATGCTGATACATGATTTTCAAATGTTGGGCTTCATGTTCATGATGGATTGTTATTTCTAGTTCTCTAACTATGGTTTTTTGTTATTCTACTTGCTTCTTGGTGAAAGATTTTATTTTATATAATTCTAGTTTAATTCTTTCTTTGCTTTTAAGTGGAAAAACACAATTTTGTTGGTATTACTGTCAAGGCCTTACTTCTGTTGTAGAATATGTATAAGGACATAAACTTAAGTCTTTTAGGGGTTAAGATATAAGAAATTAAGTAACAGCAGGAACCAATGTATATTGATAAGGTGTATAAAGCCTAAAACTTGAGGTTTTTTTTTTTTTCATAAAAGGAATACATCTTAAATGAGTGTTGGCTATAGAGACAGATGTAGATTTTAACCATAATGTGTGCCTTGTCTCAAAGCCTATCCTTTTGTGCAGGGAAGTCTTTTGTCCCATTGTTGGTTGTGGTGCACGCTTGACTTCGATGGAGGACTTTGAAGATCACTACAATGCAAGGCATACTGCATCCTGTTCTGTGTGTTCCAGAGTCTATCCTACGTCCCGTTTGCTCAGCATACATGTATCTGAAGTGCATGATTCTTTCTTTCAGGCAAAAGTTGCGCGTGGTTACGATATGGTATATAAGTGTAATTATGGTTCATTGTGCTATCATGATCCAATTCCTTGTAGTATTGCATCTGTCCTATATCCCTGCGTCTTTGTTGAAAAATTGACTGGTTGGATGTTTGTTGCCTTCTTTGGTGTGGAAAATTCAATATTGCTTTTGTTTCTTCTAGTTTCTTCAATAAAGTATCTCCCCATTTTTTTCTTGCTTAAATTTATACTCTTACAAATGTCAACAAGAAAACTTCATTTACAATTTGGTTATTTCAAACAGTGATTAAACCTTTGTGCCTGCCTTACATGCTTTATATGTGTTATTTCTTTTCGAGAGTTCATCGTTTAGCCTGTTATCTTTTTGTGCATCCACATATTTAATTTTCTATTTAGATGACCATCTTGTTAATATCACACTTTTGTCTGTTATATAGTATGAATGCTTAGTGGAAAGTTGTGGTTTGAAATTCAAAAGCTACAACCGTAGGCAGCAGCATCTGGTTGACAAGCATAAATTCCCCACCTCATTTGAGTTTTTCAAGAAGGCTCGGCCTTCAAAGAAACATAGATTGAAGTCCCAACGCAAAAAAGCTGTTTGTAAGGAGGATGCATCAGGAATGATGGAAGTGGAAAATGCAGCCATGGATGACCTTGTTTCAGCAGTCTCTAAATTGAGCACTTCTGACTCCACTCCTTCGTCTATCAGCTTTGGCCGTCGCCCCAAAGGCTTGTCATTTGTCCCTCGAGCTGTTCAGCGTGGGGGTGGATCAAACTCGGCAGCATCCATGTCAAAGAGATAATAAGCTTGCACTCAAACTAATCTGCCTTCTTAATTGCTAAATGATCAATATTCCGATGCTGCTCCAGTATAAAATCTGTGGATGTCTTGTGTTCAAAGTTTGAAGAAGCTGATTAAGTTGAAGATAAGAACAGTAGAATCATGCTGGATGATATAATAACGGCAAACATTAGTATAATCTTTGTGTGCTCCCACTTGGGGCTGTAAGTTTGCCTAACACTGGCAATGTGCGCATGCAAATACACCTGGCTTGGGGTGGAGATTTTGAGCTTCTTTTTGTCTGATATTGTTCTGTAACGTCTAACACCATTACCGAATAGCCACTTT
Organism: Cajanus cajan; assembly: GCF_000230855.2. Lineage (NCBI taxonomy): Eukaryota > Viridiplantae > Streptophyta > Magnoliopsida > Fabales > Fabaceae > Cajanus > Cajanus cajan. Next base: position 15,710,596 of record NC_138520.1, on the reverse strand, counting down.
GTGATTTGAATTGAAAGAAATCACTCTTAAAACCTTGTCATATGTTTCTTGCTGCCGCAAATGAATATCTAGCAAGCTTGCAAAAGTTGCACGCATCCTCTTTGCAGGATTTGTAATTTCTACTCCTGTAAACTTTGGATTTTGGTTTGCAAGTTATTACAAGTTTGAGACCACTTGAGAATTTTGTGCACGTTGCATTATTTTTAACTTGAATTCATGTCTGACTCCAAGATTAGGTGTTTTCTGGGGCCAACAATTACTGATTTTCAAAATTCTTCTACCTACATTGCTGTACATTCACAGCTCACGGGAGGGAAGACACAACTCAGCAACCAAACTCTGCCCCTTTGTTTTCTTTTAAGAATCAAACATACCCTTCAGAGAGAATATATAATCTAGTGACTAGAATTTTAGTTAAAAATGAAGTGTTATCAATCTTCGCTGAATAATTCATTTGTCATTGCAATTGAATAAGTTATGGCGACTGTATATGACATTAAAAGAAATATGATATTGATTGCCTTCCATGTTGCAGCATTACCAGCATCAGCATTTACCACTGCATATATATATGAGTGCTACTCTCGCCTCCCAAAATATATTTAAAACACCGATTTATGTATTAAATCAATTGACTCGTTTATAAGTAGGGAATATCGCACATGACACATCCAAGAATAATAGTCATTTATTAATTACTAGAGCCTAAAATTATCAGAACAGGTATGTTTTATTTTTTCTTCCTTTAAGTGGGGTCAAATGATAAAATATCGCCAAAGCATCGATAGTTAACCCTGCTCATTAGATTTCCAAATGTAGCATACTTAACAAATGAAACAAAAAGGGGATTGCTTGTTAAACATGCACTATACAAAATGAAAAACAAAATAGAATGAAAGAAAAGAAAAATGGGATTGCTGTTTGCCATGGCGTATATAGGAAAAAGTTAAACTTACACTCCAATTTTAAGGGGAGGTGTGTCAATAGAAAAAAGAAAAATATGGGGGAAAATGGATACATATGACAAACTATATGATACAAAATACAAAATAAAAATGGAATGAAGATGAGATGGAAGAGAAGTTAGATGTAATAATATAGTAAGAGTTAATCACTTATACACTGTTAGTGTAAAAAAAATTTATACTGGCAACTAATTATATCTTTTAATTGTGTCATGTCAGTGTTAAAAGTAAATGTATTTATAGTGATATGGCACAATTAAAAGATATAATTGGTTGTCGGTGTAAAAAAAACTTTACACTGATAGTATATAGGTGATTAACTCATATAATAAACTCATATACAAATAGATAAATGTTACAAGGTTATTTTTTTAATCTTTGGAATAATTGTATTAAATATGGTTGACTAGCTACCTCAAAAAAAACATAAATACAAATGAATTTTATCAAATGACTTATGCAATGATGAGAAAGGTAAAAATAATATATTATATATTGATTAAATATCAAATTTGATAATTAAAAAATGATAAAAGTGATCTTAAATTTTATTAAAAGGTCTCACAAATTCATTCATCAAAATAATTCATTAAAATCTTTATATTTTTTAATATCAACAAAATCTTCTTTAAATAAACTTTTTTTTAACTAAATACCACTAAACTTTGACGTATTGCTAAAAAAAATATTATAATTATCTTAATTAAATATTACCAAATTTTTTATGTACTTTTAAAATTCTAAACCTTAAATCCCAAATTATTAAAAATATTTCAATTGTCTTAATTAAAAATCATATAACTTTTTATATTAAAAAAAGTCTTAGACTTTTTATAATAATTTTTTAAAAATTTCAACGCAATGCATCTCTTAATTAGTTACTCGGTATGTATTTTATTTAATTTTTTTAAACTATAATTAATTGCTAAGATTTGATGATGCAAAAACCATGTGACAATGTCCAGATGGAGCTAATTATAGGAAAGTGAAACCACATATGTGGCTAGAACATCGCCCTTCATCTCCATGCATCTCTAACTTCTCCATCGCATTCACTCACTCACCTTCATTCATTCATTCACACCAACAACGCAACTTCCCTCACTTCAACATGCAACCCTGGATTTTCAGGTCATTCCAACCCCCCGCCAAGAAGAAGAGCCCCTCCACCCCCCACTCCCCAAATCGCCGCCTCCTCAGCCTCCTCGCCGCCACCGTCGCCGCCACCATCCTCCTCCTCTTCCTCTTCCGCCAAACCCTCGTCGACCCCAGCAGCCTCTGCGTCTCCTCCTCCGCCGCCGTGCCCCTCACCCCCTCCGAGACCGACGTCGCGGCGGAGTTCGACGCCACGCCGATCACCCTCGTCACCATCCTCCACTACGCCACCGCCACCGCCCTCCCGCAGCAGACCAAGGGCGAGATCCGAAGATCCTTCGACGTCCTCCAATCCCTCGCGCCATGCAACTTCCTCGTATTCGGACTCGGCCACGACTCGCTCATGTGGGAATCGTTCAATCCACGTGGCACCACGCTGTTCCTCGAGGAGGATCCCAAGTGGACCCTCTCCGCGCTCCAGCGCTTCCCCATCCTACGCGCCTCCACCGTGCGTTACCCCACGCGCCTCTCCGAGGCCCACGCCCTCCTCTCCTCTTATAAAACGGATTGTGCCAATGCGAGAACTGACACTGCCGGTCACCCCCTCAAAGGTCACCGGCAGTGCAAGCTGGCACTGGACGAGATGCCAGATGAGGTCTACGATCATGACTGGGATGTGGTCATGATCGATGGTCCCAGAGGGTACTTCGCGGCAGCGCCGGGGAGGATGGCGGTGATATACTCGGTGGCTATGATGGCGCGTGCAAGAAAGGGATCGGGAGTTACGCACGTGTTTCTTCATGACGTGGATAGGGAGGTAGAGAAAGAGTATGCGAAGGAGTTCTTGTGCATGAAATATAGGGTTGGGGGTATTGGAAAGCTTTGGCACTTTGTCATTCCACCCGTTGATAATGCTAGTGATATCACTCATGGCTTTTGCTGAAATTAACTATAGTAGTGTCGTATATTTTCTCTTCTTTTATGTCTTTAAATATGAAATATAAAAAGTTGTGTGTAACGATTGTTCTACGTTTTGCTTCGCAGAACTCAACAAGTTTTATCATCTCCAATTCGTGTCTATTTTTTGTTACTATACTTCCTCATGCACTAGTATATCAAAGTTTATATCTAGCATGCATTTTGAGATGGGTATAAAACAGGCAACGTTGTACAATTTTGGAAGACAAAAATGTCTATTAACAAACACGTACCTACAAAAACTATTAATTTACTAAATAAATAGATTGAAGTCAAGTAGATATTGTATTTTAGAGAATAGTTAGAAATAAAGATATATTTTGTTCATCTCTTCACTTTGTGCAAGTCTTATTTCAACCGAGTAATATCTTCTAAATTATGTAAACTACTACGATACACTTTTTTTTACTCCAACTTTATAATCACGAGTAAGATCTTCAATCTCATAGCAACTCTTTGTAATACTTTCAATTTTGTGAGGATAAAAAGATGTTCAAAATTGAGCATCAGGTATAAATAAAAAAGAAGCACGAAGCACCAAGAAATCTAATATGTAGTAACTTTAACAAAATAAGACATGTTTTAAAGAGTCTTTTTTAGTCCCTATACTTATCTTTTAAAATCATTTTTAGTCTTTATGGTTTAATATATATATATATATATATATATATATATATATGCTTATAATTTTTAATCCTTTTAATTTCTATCATTAATTTTTTTAAAATATTCTCTCTTGTGTTGATGTGATAGATGTATTAATTTAACTTTGTAATTGATGCTGAATTTATTTTGTTAGAATTGTTCTAAATTAAATTTATTAATATTTCATGCTTCTTTTGTATCGTCACCTAACGTCCATTGTTGAAACATCATTTTTTTATTCTCACAAAATTAAAGGTACCACATTAACATAAAACAGCCAAAGTTACCAAAAAAAAATAACAGTAGGAATTAAAAGGATTAAAAAAAACTATAAATATAGGAATTAAATAGATATATCTTAAACCATAGAAACTAAAAATGATTCAAAAATATAAGTATATAAATTAAAAAAATCTATTTTAAATTATAAAAACTAAAAAGTAAAGTAAGTGAAATTATAGGAATTATAAATATAAAAATTTAAAAATATTTATCTTAAATTATAACAATTGAAAAGGATTAAAAAAAGATAAGTATAAGAATTTAAAAAAAATTTATATTTTAAAGTATAAAGACTAAAAAATAAAATAAGTGAAACTATAAAAATAAATAATAATAATAATAATAAATAAATAAAAGCTAAAAATTATTCAGATATTAATGATCTAATGTGTTCAATTTACAATGTCTTTTACATGTATAATCTATTAATTAAGTTACAATAATAGCAACAGGCCTAAGAGCACAATTGACCATATAGCATAAATTATGAACCCAAAATTCAATAACCAATACTTGTGGAAAACTTTTTTTTTTCTATATTACATCTAGTTTATTCTATAATTCACTATACGAATGGGATTCATATTCAGAAAAAATTTATTGATTTAAATCTAAAGATACATATATTGATAACATTAAAAATTTTCTTATTACATGCTGTGTGAATGTATTGTAAAGAGCAGTTATCAAACTGACTCTGGGTTGCTAACTCTAGTTTACTAAATTGACTAAAGTTTAGTTAGTTAGTGAATACTCAGCTGTATTATATATAGTGTTTTACATACTGTAAATACAACAATTTCATATAATACAAATTTAGTTACAAATCTGTTACTCTGTCTTTTCGTTTCTCTCTCTTTTCTCACATGGTATCAAGAGCTTGATGATCATCAATGGCTGAAGCGTCTTCGCTGCAACCTTCGTCTGCCCTAATTACGTTTGCGCACACGATTTCGTCGAAGTTAGATGAGACGAACTTCCTCATATGGCGTCAACAAGTCAAACCAGTCATCAAAGCTCATCGACTTCAACACTTTGTTGTTTGTCCAAAAATTCCACTCAGATTCTTGAATGAAACAGATCGAGATGCAGGAAAGCTCAATCCCGAATACATCGCCTGGGAGCAGCAAGATCAAATTCTCATGTTGTGGCTTCAATCTTCACTTTCTCCTACGATTCTGTCTCGCGTTTTAGGAAGCAATCACTCGTATCAAGTTTGGGACAAGATTCACGATTATTTTCATAAATAAACTCGAGCAAGAGCTCGACAGTCACGAACCGAACTCCGATCAACTTCTCTTGAAGAAAAACCTATGGAAGAATTTCTTCTTCGCATCAAAGCTCTTGTTGATGCGCTAGCATCTGTTGGAGAATCAGTTTCCTTACAAGAACATGTTGATGTAATTCTTGAAGGTCTCTCACAAGACTACAACTCTGTGATTTCTATTGTTGAAAGTAAATTTGAAACTCCTTCAATTGAAAAAGTTGAAGCTCTTTTGCTGGCACACGAGATGCGACTTCAAAAATACAAGAGACTTTTGTCAGAATCAGCGTCAATAAATTTAACACAGGCTCCAATAACAAACCCTAACTCTGGTTTGCAACTGAAAACTGAGTCTACAAATCAATCTAATCAGTTTTCACAAGATGATGATATGGAAATGAATGCTGGAAGAAACACCTATCGTGGCCGCGGAGGTCGACGTGGACGTCGTCGCGGTGGAAGGTTTTCAGGTGTTCAATGTCAAGTTTGTCATAAAATTGGTCACATTGTTGCATATTGTTATCATCGATTTGATCAAAACTATCAACCTTTGATGGCTTACAATTTTCAAGGAAGCTACTCTCAGAATCCTAGTTTTTAGAACTCTGGTTTTTCATTTAACAATCAGACCGGTGGATTTCAGAATCAGTTTAATCAGCAACAACATAACTCTATGGTTCCCAACTTCAACAATCAAGTGAAACGAAACATGAGACCTGCTACTTCTCAACAGCCTAGTGTTATGGTGACCAACACAAGCTCAACTAGCAATCCTACAAATTGGTTTCCTGATTCCGGTGCTTCGTTTCATGTGACAGGAGAACAACAGAATATTCAACAAATGAGTCCTTTTGAAGGACCAGATCAGATATTCATTGGCAACGGTCAAGGTTTGCCTATTCATTCTTCTGGTTCATCCTATTTTACCTCTCAAAATAATCCTAAAATGTCTCTAGCTCTACATAATCGTTTACATGTTCCTCATATTACAAAAAATCTTATTAGTGTTAGTAAGTTTGCTAAAGATAATTCTGTATATTTTGAATTTCATCCCACTTATTGCTTGGTTAAATCTCAGGTCACCAATGAAGTGTTGGTGCAAGGAAATGTGGGATCTGATGGTTTATACTGCTTTCCTAATCTTCAGCTTCAAGCTGCTCCAAGCAACTCCTCAGCATTCATAGTTTCTAATAATTCCAATACTGTAGTTTCTGATGTTGATGTATTGAATAATGTCAAGCCTAGCTCTCATACCTTATGGCATGCTAGATTAGGTCATCCAAACTTTCATGTTCAAAAGCTTGTTTCTCAACAATGTAATATTCTTGTTGTGAATAAAATTGATGGTTTCTTTTGTAATGCTTGTTGTATGGGCAAAGCACATCGTTTGCCTTCCAATTTGTCTGATTCAGTGTATAAAATCCCTTGGAATTAGTGTACAGTGACTTGTGGGGACCAGCCCCCATACAATCTTCGAATAATTACAAATATTACTTAAGCTTTGTTGATGCTTATTCACGTTTTACATGGATCTATCTACTACAAAACAAATCTGATACTCTCACTGTGTTCAAACAATTCAAAATGATGGTTGAGTTACAATTTAATACTTCTCTTAAAAGTCTTCAAATTCATTGGGGTGGTGAATTCAGACCTTTGTCTAAATACTTAAAAGACTTAGGTGTTAATCATAGAGTCATATGTCCTCACACTCATCATCAAAATGGAGTAATTGAAAGAAAGCATGGAAATATAGTAGAACTTGGCTTAACTCTTCTTAGTCATGCGTCTCTTCCTTTAAAATTTTGGGATTCAGCATTTTGTACTGCTGTTTATCTTATCAATAGATTACCAACTGCCTCACTCAAATATGTTGTTCCATATGTTGTTTTGTTTAAACAGCCTCCAGACTATACCTTTCTTAAAACCTTTGGATGTGCATGTTTTCCTCTTCTGAGACCATACAGTAAACACAAGTTAGATTTTAGATCTCATGAGTGTGTATTCTTAGGGTACTCTACTTCTCATAAAGGATATAAATGTCTTTCTCCTACAGGCAAAATTTTTATCTCCAAAGATGTTGTATTCAATGAGTATCATTTTCCTTATCATGAGTTGTTTCCCTCATCCATAACTCAATCATCACATACATTATCTAGCTCTCAAACTGAGGTATCCACTTCCATTCCAATCATTCAACCTCTGTTCTACACCTACCACTTTATCTACCAACTCAACTTCATCTCTGTCCAACACTGATCCACAGTCTACTTCTCCTGTCCAGTCACAGAATGTTCACCCTATGCAAACTAGATCTAAATCTGGCATTCACAAACCCAAATAGCCCTCTGTTCTTCTTGCTCAATCTGAACCAAAGAATGTTAAGCAAGCCTTAAAGGATCCTAAATGGCTTGAAGCCATGAAACAAGAATATTTTGCTCTTCTTAAAAATAATACGTGGACTCTTGTACAGTTACCTCCTAACAGAAATGCCATTGGCTGCAAGTGGGTTTTTAGAATTAAAGAAAATTCTGATGGGTCTATAAACAGATATAAAGCCAGATTAGTGGCTAAGGGCTTTCTTCAGCAACCAGGTTTTGATTTTAATGAGACTTTTTCACCAGTCATCAAACCTGTTACCATCAGATTGATCCTCACTCTAGCTATTTCAAATCATTGGGACATTCATCAATTAGATGTAAACAATGCCTTTTTAAATGGCTCACTAAATGAAACTGTTTATATGCAACAACCTCCTGGATTTGAAGTTCATGATTCTACTCTTGTTTGCAAATTAAACAAGGCACTATATGGTCTAAAACAGGCTTCACGTCAATGGTTTGAGAGACTACAATATACTTTACTACAGTTTGGATTTAAGGTCAGCAAGTGTGATCCTTCTCTATTTACCTATCACATGCAATCTAATATTGTATATCTTCTTGTATATGTTGATGACATCATAATTATAGGGAATTCTGTTCAGTTTACTCAGCAACTTATAAATTAGCTTAATTCCATTTTTTCCCTCAAACAACTTGGCATGCTGGACTACTTCTTGGGAATAGAAGTCAGACACTTACAGAATGGATCTGTTCTCCTCACACAAAGTAAATACATCAGAGATCTGCTTCAAAGAACTAATATGCTTGAAGCCAATGCTATTTCATCTCCTATGGTGTCATCCTGCAAGTTATCCAAACATGGTTCAGACACTCTAGCTGATTCTACATTCTACAGATCAGTTGTTGGAGCACTTCAATATGCAACCATAACCAGACCTGAGCTTAGTTTTGCTGTCAACAAAGTTTGTCAATTTATGGCTCATCCTCTTAAAAGTCATTGGAATGCAGTCAAGAGAATTTTAAGGTATCTTAAGGGTACAATGTTCTATGGTCTACATCTTCAACTAGCTCGTGTTCATCAACCATTTTCACTGTATGCATATTGTGATGTTGATTGAGCAGCTGACCCTGATGACAGAAGATCAACATCTGATGCAACTATTTTTCTTGGTCCCAATCTGATTTCGTGGTGGTCTCGGAAACAACCTGTCGTGGCTAGATCAAGTACAGAGGCTGAGTACAGAAGCTTAGCTCAAGCTACTTCTGAAGTTCTATGGATTCAAACTCTACTTCATGAATTAAGGGTTCCTTTTTCCACTCCTACAATTTACTGTGATAATCAAAGCATAGTGTCTCTTGCTCACAATCCGGTTCTACATTCAAGAACAAAGCATATGGAGATTAATCTTTTCTTTGTGAGAGAAAAAGTTCTTGCCAATCAACTCACTGTTCAACACATTCCTGCTTCAGATCAATGGGTTGATGCTCTCACCAAGTCTCTCTCTTCTACCAGATTTTTATTTTTGAGAGACAAACTTAAAGTCGTTGAGCTTCCTTTTGCTTCTCACCCAACTTAAGTTTGTGGGGGGTGTGTGAATGTATTGTAAAGAGCAGTTATCAAACTGACTCTGGGTTGCTAACTCTAGTTTACTAAACTGACTAAAGTTTAGTTAGTTAGTGAATACTCAGTTGTATTATATATAGTGTTCTACATACTGTAAATACAACAATTTCATATAATACAAATTCAGTTACAAATCTGTTACTTTGTCTTTTCGTTTCTCTCTCTTTTCTCACACATGTGATTTTTCCTGCGAATTTTTATGAAAAATTCGTAGGAAACGTTGTTCCTACAAATTTTTCTGTAAAATTTTATCTACAAATAATACCTTCGTGGATAATATATTTTTGCAAATTTTAAAATTTGCAAAAAATTTTCCTAAGAAATTCCTTGCGAATAAAATTTGCAGGAAAGTTTTCTGCAAAAAAAAAATATGCAGGAAAATTCACAAGAAAGTTTGCTACGAATTTTTTTACAAGAAATTCTGCAAGAATATTTTTTACGAAAAAAATTAAAGAAATTACTATAAATTCTATCAATAATTCTTCAACTTTCAAATGCTCACAATGAATTCATCCGAAACATTTGTTTCCATGCCTCCAGCATGTGATACATAATTTTTTAAATTCTAAGATTGTAGATTATAAGTTTAACACTTAACCATACAAATCAACTTGTAAGGTAAGTGTTACCCCAACTTATATACTCTTTAATTGTTTTATTTTCAATTGATGTGGGACTTGAAATTAAAATAGATGGGAAATTATAAGAAAACAATAAGATACATATGAAAACCAAAAGAAAGAATAAAGGAAGTATGTGAAAAAGAAAAAAATAGTAAATTGAAAGTTGGAGATGTAAAATTAAAAAATTAAAGAATAAAAATTATGAATATTTTAAGAATTTCTATTTTTTAAAAAATAAAGGAAGATTATATATCATGAACCAAATTAATATTTAAGTTTGGACATGAATCCTAGTCCAAAACAAAACAATTTGTTGAGAGTGGGATTTGAACCCACGCCCTTTCGGACCAGAACCTTAATCTGGCGCCTTAGACCAACTCGGCCATCTCAACTTCTATATTCGGAATGCGTAAAGAATAATATATAAACTATAGATAAGAAAAACAATAAGAAAATAAAATTGGTAAATGTTGAGAGTGGGATTTGAACCCACGCCCTTTCGGACCAGAACCTTAATCTGGCGCCTTAGACCAACTCGGCCATCTCAACATTTTTATGACAAAAATAATCATTTTATATTTATAAGTGTTAACTGCATATTCATAACAGTTCTTTATCCATAGGCCTCCCTGAAAATTTAGAATTAAAATGTGCAGTTGAGTTTACCACTTAGTTTGGTGAATAATTTAATGACCTTAAACATTAGAGTTGACGTACCTCATTTTAAATGCATACCGATAGATTTCAAGTTGGATTTTTCACTGTCTACTCTGCCTCAGTTTACCATCTTCAACCGTTATTCAGATTCCTCATTTCAAAAATTTGTTATTCTTTTGTGCAAAGAGCAAATGAGAGAACAACAAATCTTAATTATAGAGTCACAATCAGTATTAAAAAGTAAAAACCCTCCCTTATCCACACGAGACAGTACACATTCTACAGAAATTTTCAAATACGTGATGCAGATGTGGACATAACATTACCAATCTAACTATTAACATTTACTACTTCATAACTAATTGAATTCTTAACCTATCCACTACCTGCGGTTGACACCAACCAAAAAGATAAAAGTAGTTGTTCCTTGCATTTATTTGGGAAAAACAAGTTGCCAAAAGGACATTTCTTTTTAAGAATTTAGACCAGTGCTGCAGAGTTATTTGATACCAGGCAAATTTTTCTATCTTATTTTCTTTTTGATTAAGACTATTTTCAAACTTCATAAAACATTTCAATAAAAGTTATTTCAATTAAAAATATATAACTGCATTTCCAAGTTTTTAAAAATGAATATCTTTTGGGTTAGAATTTTATCCCATAATAAATAAAAGCATCTAAATACTTTTTCACAATGGCTTTCTTTCCCCGCTATTACCTCCATACTGCTTACCATAAACAAATGCTACCCTAATGGACCATGTGTATTATCTTTTCTTATGGATCATTCTGTGTCGTAACCGATTCCATAATCTATACAATTTTAAAATCATTACATAAAAATGTTAACCTTGCAGAGGCTACAAAATGAAGTGTCAGGCAGTAAACGAAGTAAATAGTAACAGAATGAGGAATTGGACGAAACAAAATAAATGTCACAAGATACCCATAAACCAAAATATCTGCTAAAATAATTTTAAGGGTCCATCATAGGGCCGGCTTTTGGTTCTAGCTCGGCGTATACAGAGGGGACACCTTCCTTGGAACGATCTCTTCGATTTGCTCGGATGACAAAATGGATGTCTCGCTTTCATAATCGCCATTTTCCATCTGCTGGTGTAACTGGCAGAAGAAAAGCCAAATGCATCTAATGAAATTCATTTTCTGCTACTTTTTAAGTACATAATTTTCAAAGCATTTTTATCATTCAGATGAATTAGCCGAACTACAGGGACGAAAGTAGTAGCATTAGAAGACTGCTTAGAAGTTTTCAAATGAAATACTAATCCTATTGACAATCATGCTTACATTCAAATAATATTTTAAGACCCACTAGCAGCAGTGCTTGTAAACTATTACGTTAGTATATAGGTGTTGCTGATGCTAACAAAATGTTGTAAAATAAAAGTAATTAAATCTCAGAGTTGGTCTTTCATTGACTACCCTACCACTGTTATGTTTTCTTGTTGGAACCAAAAGATGTGAAATGAATCCCCATGTACTTTGAAAGAGTATTTACCTTCTCAAGGATGGCAGATTGATCATCCAAGTGAAACTTGCGCATGTACTTCAGCATCTCTAGTTGCTGTGAAGTTTTACACTTCATATATTAGCAGTGTACACAAGTACCACGGAATTCATCCGAATTTAAATTTTACCTGTTCCTGTAATTGTTGTTGATACAGCATTTTTTCTGCAAATTCTTCTTCTCCAAGCTCTGCTTCATCACATGCCACCTCTTCTCTGCGAATTCATAGTATAAGGTCATTTTGCATTACATAACTGTTTATTAACCCTTCTACGGTTCACCACTTCACCTAAAAGTATTTTATGTTGTCTAAGGGCAGAAGAAGAGGCAAGCATTAAATCGGAAAATAGACTTTAGTAGCTATGATTTTAATGTTTTTAATTACAAGTTTTGAACATAAAATAAATTAATTCAATCACACGGATGTGTAAAAGACAATCATAACTAAGTACAGGCAATGACATGGTCAAAATCTTTCCACCTAGTGCATGTTTGTTTCTGTTTATTTTTTGAGGAAAAAAATTATTTCAAAAGCATTTCACACTAATTCCAAGCTATACCAAAGTGTATGGGCTCCAAGAATGCAATTGCCATATTCCATAATTCCTCAAACATGGTGGAAACATCAAGCTAGTCCATTTACTCTGTTAGTATTGGACCAAAAAAAGGCAGAATGGTACTATAATAACTATACAGTCTGTATTATTAAAATTTTGAAATATAATCACTAAAATTTTGTATCTGATATCAATGTGTGCCTGAGACAAGTTACAGCAGAAAATGGCATAGAACTCTTTTCTTCTTTTGTGAAGAAAATAGAGATATCCCAGACTATTTGGGAGGCCTAGACATTCCTGCCCAATTCCTTCACTAATAAACTTCCTGCCCTCCATTTCCATGTAACCCACTCTGCACAGTTTTTTCTTTCTCCATCATGTGATCCATGTCTCCTAGTAGTTACTCCCCTTGCAAGTCGTGCTAACTTGGGGAGCTGATTCCCTGAATCTCTGTAACATAGTCCTAGTGTACACCTTAATAGATGGGTTTCAAATTATCAATTATTCAGTTGTTGCAAAGTCAATACAACTAAAAGCTAAGAAAGACATAGGCACAGAATGGTCATTTTCTAAATTAATTGTTCTAACAATTGAATAGAAAATATTAACAGGTAAAAGTGAGTGAAAATTACATATAAAAGAAACTGTGAACTTACTTTGAAAGGAATTTATAAAACTGAATCACCAACTCTTGGTCATTCTCGTATACAGTACTGACTTTTCCCAGGCATGAGATACCAAATCTTGGGTCTGTTGTATAAATTATATTATATTAATAATAATCCTTCAAAATAAAATACAACCTTGAAGCTCCATCCAGGGCTAACCGACTAAGAATAAATTCCAACATCCAAGCTATAATCCCAACATAGTTTTGGCAAAAATAAACTCGTAAACTGTTCTGCATCAACATGTCTAGAATGTTCACATAGAAGTATCACCCATCGTATTATCTAGTGTCAACTAATTTTCATCTCATGAACCAAGACTAAGAAGCAAATCATATATGACCATCAAGCGTCCGACACAATTTAATCCATTGTTTGATTCTCTTTTATTGCTAAAGAGTAAATACCCAATAATGCTTTAGATGCCTTTTGTATCTATGGAAAATTAAACTTTCAATCAGGGATGCATTGTCAAACACATACATATCCAATAATGGCATCCATGACATTGCTGCAGCCTACAGCAGAGATGAGTCTGAAGAATAAGCGTAATAATGGCACAAGTTAATGATATGAAAAATGAGGCAACAATGCGAAGTACAAACAACTAATATGTCACAATAAAAGAAACATACCAACACCCATCTCCAAAAATATCTCTTCCTGTATTGCAGTGGTCACAGCAACAGCTTCCTGCTCATCAGTTGTTATGAATCTCAGGAAATGACAGTGAAATGCATTATATACCAACTTTAATCTCATAAATTAAAAGGGCAAAAGTATAATCTTACATCGACTAGTATGCACTTTGATTTTACATATCCAACATTTAAATAATTCTCTATATAAAATTAAAGCTCAACACATACATAAATGCTAATCAAAAAGGATATAAGGTGTACAACAATGTCTCGTGATTTTTGATGACTAAAAAAACTGGGTAACCACTGCACCAGACTCTCCACCTAGTGGATTCTGTGCAGGGATGTATATATTATATAACCTTACCCCAGCAAGCCTTCCAGAATTCAAACCTTCTAGCCTCATTTTTGCACCAAGACTCCCCTCTTTTCATGACTAATCATCAAATCATACCAAGAAGCACAGATAAAGGTTCTAATTATTTAGCTCAGTTGTCACGCTTTAATGAATTCAAACCAAAGGAAGAATTAACTACTGAAGAGACCAACAAGGAAACAAAGTCAAATTCTTTTTTTTGAACAAAATTTAGGTTTACTATATGCATTTGGCGTTGTTCTTCGATTAAAAAAAATCACTTCTATAACCAGCACAAAATTTAGGTTTAGTACACGATATATTCAAACTGTAATTTTAATTAGAAAAGTATTCAATTAACTACGTCCAAATTTTACCCAATTTCGTTTTCCCTCACAAGCCCATTAATGATTCTTAAAATCAGGAATGTTTCCAGTAACCAAATATCTAATACAATGAAATAGCAAAGTCACCTTACATCGAAGATAAACTGTGCAATTTCAAACATAATATAAAAATAAAAAATAAAAAAAAAATAAAAAAAAAGGAAAGTGAAAAGGGGACGAACGACACCATAGAAACTCACCTGCTTGTCCCGAACAGCCTCTGCAATCCTTTTCTTCACATCTGCAGATGACAAAATTCACTAAGTGCAAAATTCTAAGAAACTCGTAAAATAAAATCAATCAAATAGAATAACAAATATGCAAATCGATAATATAAGTACCAGGTTGAGAAGTCAGAAAAATAAAACGATCAAAAAGATGGGAAAGTTGCTCTCTGGTTAACATCCCAGTACTCTGCGTGCCAGATGCCATGAGCGCAGCTCACAAACCCAACAAAAGAAACAAACACGACCCACACTGTAACTTGGATGAAACAATTGATAATCCGTTTTATTTTATATTTTTCCTTAAATAATTACTTCGGGCACAAATTTTTCACACAGTTCACCTTCAAAATCACAATAAGATTCCGTAAATAATTACCATTCACTTTACACAAAAAATAAAAGGAATTTATGCAAAATCTAAATAATAGTATATTTTTTCTTTTAATCTGAACCCAACTTACTTACAAGAATAACAAGAAGAAAAGGAACCCAAATAAACTGAAACTATACTTTATCATTCCTCAAGAAAAAAAAATTCACAGCAAATAAAATAACATAAACCCACAACAGTAAAAGACCCACTAACAAATCTAATTAAAAACAGTAAAAATTAAAAATCTTCATCCATCTTGAACACGTGGATCCCATCATCCCCATTTAAGTTAGACATGACCGAAGCCTTCTGATACTCCCCCACGCGCTTCTCAAAGAAATTGGTCTTCCCCTGCAACGAAATCAGCTCCATCCAATCAAAAGGGTTCTGAACATTGTACACCTTCCCGCAGCCAAGCGCAACCAACAAACGATCCGCCACAAACTCAATGTACTGACTCATCAACTCCCCATTCATCCCCAGCAACGCGCACGGAAGCGCGTCGCACACAAACTCCCTCTCGATATCCACAGCGTCCCTCACGATCTCCTTCACGCGCTCCTCGCTGAGCTTCTTCCTCAGCAGAGAGTACAAGAGGCAGGCGAAGTCGCAGTGAAGCCCCTCGTCGCGGGAAATGAGTTCGTTGGAGAAAGTGAGGCCAGGCATCAAGCCGCGCTTCTTGAGCCAGAAAATGGAGCAGAAGCTTCCAGAGAAGAAGATTCCCTCGACGCAGGCGAAGGCGACGATGCGCTCAGCGAAGGAGTCGGAGGAGTCGATCCAGCGCAGGGCCCATTGGGCCTTCTTGGCAACGCAGGGGATGGTTTCGATGGCGTGGAAGAGGTGGTGCTTCTCGTCGGAGCTCTTGATGTAGGTTTCGAGGAGGAGGCTGTACATCTCGGAGTGGATGTTCTCGATGGCGATTTGGAAGCCGTAGAAGGCGCGAGCCTCGGCGACTTGGATCTCCTTCATGAAGCGGCCGGCGAGATTCTCGAGGACGATGCCGTCGGAGGCGGCAAAGAAGGCGAGGACGTGGGTGACGAAGTGGCGTTCGCCGTCGGTGAGGGAGTCCCAGTGGCGGAGGTCCTGCGAGAGGTCGACCTCCTCCGCCGTCCAGAAAGAGGCTTCGGCTTTCTTGTACATTTCCCAGATTTGGGGGTACTGGATTGGGAACATGCAGAAGCGGTCGGGGTTGGGAGCGAGGAGAGGCTCTTCGGGGATTGAAGGCATTGTGAATGGAGAGAGTGGAGAAAGTGAGTTTGGGGTTTTGGTTGGGGTTTGATTTGAGTTTGAGCGAAGGGAGGGAGGAGTGAGGGGTTTATATAGGAGAAGAAGGGTGGGGGGGGGGAAGAAAATTGGAGCGCGGGATTTGAAAAATTTTGGGAAGCTTGCGGGAGAAGATGGGGAGGGGTAGTTTGGGGATTTTAAGGGTTCTGTGTTGGAGAAGTTTTGTTTAGAGATGAGACTGAGAGTGTGCGTTGCGGCGCGGAGGGAGAGCGGGATATTGTTTTGGTGGGAAATTTGAGTTGCCACCATTTTGGGGGTCAATGACACGTGTCATTTCATGAAAAAATATATAATTCCCGCCTAAATTTACTCTCTCTCTCTTTTTTTCTGATTTTCTGATTTTATTTTTAAATTTTTATTATTTTGCACTAAAGAGTTATATACAGATAAATATTATATAAAAAATTGTAGATAATTATTTAAAAAAAATATAAAAAATTGAGGGAGGATAAAACAGTTATATATCTCAATATCTTTCTTATAATAAATATAAATTTTGTCTCTAATAATTAAAGACAAATAAATATTAAATATTTATAGGTAATTATTAAAAAATATAAAAATAAATAAATAAATTTACATTCAAGATATAATAATTCACTTAAAAAAATAAAAATTAAAAATAATTATATATACCAATATCTCCTTTATAATATAGGTATTGATATTTATTTTGCCTCTCCTCTTCAATTGCCGTCTACTTTTTCCGTTCTTGTTTGTTGGCATAATTATTATCTTCTTTTCATATTTGAATAAAACATCATAAAATTTTAATTTCCGATAAAATAATATCTGAAGATTTTGATTTTTTACGTTTCAATCTCTTATTTCTTTATTTCTTTCAAAAATATTTTCTCACTTACTTTCACCATTTTTGTTTTTCGAAAAATCTTATTATAAGACAAATCTTTATTATTATAAAAAAAAATCTGAATGTTTTTATAATCATTATTAGCATTACTTTATACTTTATATTTTTATAAATTATTCAAAATACAGGAAAAAAAACTTATCTCTTAAAAAAATAAAACAATATCATAAATGTTAAATAATTAGATATATTTAAATAAATATAAATAAATAAAATACTTTAAATTCTATAAAAAAAATATGTCATAAGATAAAAAGTTTAAAAAATTTAGAAGATATATTTATTCTCATATATTCTTATATTAAGATAATTATTTTTCTATTCCAGATAATTTGATATTTAATATTATTATTTTAAATAATCTTGATTTCAATTGTAATTATTGTAAAAGTTAAATGAGTTTTATACACTATTGATAAAAATAATAAAGAAAAATTTTATATGATTTAAATTTTACACATGTTGCTTAAGCTTTACGTGTTAAAAATATTAAATTTGTAAAAAATAACTTTTTTTCTTCTGAAAAATAAGATGCCTTTTTAAGCTAAAATTTAAAATTTATAATTATTTTTCAACAATCATTTTTTTATGCTGCAATTTTAAAATATATATATTTGTTCATGTAACAGTTTTAAAATTTTCATTTTTAATAATGCTTGAATTTTTATATTTTATTTATTGTGTTTAAATTAATTATTACTAAAAATTAAGTTTATTTATTCAAATTTAATAAATATTATATATAACTTTTTTAATTATAAAATGGAGTTAGTTGAATTTTTTAATTCATATTCCTAAATAGGATGAGATAGAGTGGGACATCAACATTTTGTCACTCTAATTTCTAATATCATAAATGTTAAATAATTTTATATTTAAACAAATATAAAATAAATAAAAATAGTATTACTACAAAATTAATATAATAATATTCTAACTTCTAATAAAATAATTTATAAGATAAAAAAGTTTAAAAGATCTAGAAGACAAGGATATATTTATACCCATATATTATAATGTTAAGATATTTTTTTCTATTTCTAATAATTTGATATTTAATGTTATTTTAATATTAATTAATTTATTATCATATATTATTATGTTTAGGATCTTAATAATTATTATTATAATAATAATTCTAATACATAGATTTATTATAATATTATTATTTCAAATATTCTTACTATTATATAATGATTTAAATCATAATTATTGTAAAAGTCAAATGAGCTTTATATGCCTTGTGAGTTATTTTTGGAAGTGTTTATGTCGATAATTAAGGAAGGCACGAGAGTATAAAGCTAAGCATGGATTACTGCTAGGTAGGCTAGTGAGCATGATAAGTACTTCTTGTTAAGGTAGGATGAACTAGTTGATTAAAATAGATGGTTTTAAAAGTATAAGTTGGAAGTTTTGATCGATGCAAAGATCTTAGATACCTTTTGGCAAGAAAAAATCATCAACCATGATACAAGTGAGAATGTTGGAGTTTATTAAGAATTATAATTTTAAACCTTGAGTAATAAAATCTTAACATAAGTACCTTACTGTTAGAGAGTTGGAACCTTCAAAATAAGTTTAGAGACCTTAGTTGATATATGAGTAACCTTTAGAGCATCCTAATTTGAAAGTGTTGAAGAAGACCAAAAGTTTGATAGATGAGATGTTAGTAAAGGTAAGAAGGTTGAATCCCTATCATTAGTTTCAATTTAAAGTTGCATTAAGGTATAAGAATAGTATTGTGATGGTATATAAATGACATTCTAAGAATTTGAGATAATCATAGTGTGCAGTAGAAATGTGGAATGCCTTGAACTAGTTAGAACTTAGAGAGAATCTTGTATAGGTGGTGCAACAAACTGTTAAAAACGTAGACCAAAAAAAAGGATGAGACACTATGAAAAGAAAGAGTGTATCATTTGAAGAAGAAAGAATTTGACTCTGGTTAAAAAAAAACAATGCATTATTGAGAAAAAAAAACATTATTGAACTATAATTGGTTAACATATGAGGTACAAACTTACTTCATGTTTTATTGATTCATCCTATACTTGAGAAGAAGAAAAAAGTCAATGAAGTAGCCTATTATGTAACCTTGTTTCTTTCTCTACCAAATATCCTTGTTGTTACTCCAAGTCACCCTACTAAAAAAGTATGTTTGTGCATCTTCCTATATCCATTTTTTTCTTACGAGTAAAATATTAGAGATGAAATTTCTTGAAGACGAAGAATTGTAACACCCAAAATTTTCTAATATTATGATGGAACTACTTGGAGAAGATTGATGTTCTTCAAGTTGAACCATGCTAAGTCCCTTCTTCTCTTGAGGTTCTTCACGTCAATGGAAGATTTGGATGAGTTCAAGCTTCAAAAGCTTGAAGATGCTTCCTAAGGTGGTTTGGTTTCTCTTGAAGGAGAGAAACTTGAGGAACCAAGCATAAAGGAGAAGTTCCTTTGTGAAGCTTCTAGGAGAAGGAGATTCTCCACGAAATTAGACTCTTGAAATGAGAGAGAATTTCTGAATTCTAAGTCTCATAAATGTTAAAAGTGATTACAATAGTAGAAATTACAAATATGTAGAGGTAGGTAGCTTAAGGAGCAAGCTAACCTTAACCATGGTTCACTAGGAACCATGGTAAGGCTAGTTGACCTTCTAGGTGAGTTTAGAAACTTGTGGAGCAAGCTTCTCACTTAGCTTGCTTAGGAAGCAAGCTAAGGAGAAGCTTGTAGCATAAGCTTCTCAACTCCTTGAGAATTAGAGAAGCAATTCAGCCAAAGAGGAAGCTAGGCAAGGTGGGCGGCTAACTCAAGTTTTGCTCACTTTGATTATTTCAAAATGTTTGATTTGGTTTAGTTAGGTTCATCCAATGATGATGAAACCTAGCTAAATCAAATCTATGAAAAATTAGGAGCAAAATGAGTTCAATATGTAAAACTTTGCCTAGACCCAATTTTGGTCCAATTACTAGTCACACCCTCAAGCATTGTTAAATGTCACCCCTCTTTTTCTACTAAAAAAATAGAAAATGAGTGTGTCAACAAAGGAGGTTAAATGGAGTCAAAATATCCAAGTAACCCACCTTAGAATCAATATACAATGACTAATAAAAGAAACTAAAGTGCCTCATAAATACAAAGACAAAAATAAGTCTATACAAGAGAACTATGTACAAGATATTTACAACTAGAACTATGCCTTCTCTTCATGATAGAGTGGTCCAAATTGAAGAGTACCTTGGGCTTGGAAAGCCCACTGGTCTTCAAGGTGGTCATAGCTCTAGTGATTGGGTCCTTGGCCCATGGTCCATCATCTCATTCCTCTTAGTTCCTTTAATGTATCACCTCTTGGATTCCTTGGCCTTGGCCATAGTCTATCATATTAGAGATGAAATATTTTAGTTTCTAACTATGTGTTAAATTAATGTAAATAAAATTACAATTATACCCCAAACTGACAAACTTTTTATGCAAGAAATTTTTTCTCAATGTATCCAAATTTAAGTAATAAAAGATTCATCGACTCAATTACATACTCACCTTTCTAACGTAAAGATTTTATTAAATGGTGGAAGAAAGAGGTTAAAGTATGAGAAAGATGGGGTAAAAAGAAAAAAGTAGGGTTAGCAAAAAAGGATAATGATGACAAAGGAAGGAGACATATCTGTAATGAATTTGAGAAAAAAAATCTAAACCATTACTTAAAAAAAAGATCTAACAAATTAAAAATGCTCTCAAAAAGTTGAAAAGTCATGTTGAATAGACAATTGCAATTATTATCAATTTATGATTTCAGTGGACCAACGCTACTCTATTTGTATACTTTTTGAACATGTAACATCATTTTTACTTTCTAATAATTAATCCATATGATTGTAGCCTCAGATATATAATAAAAAATCAAGCTTTACAATTTTTGTTTAATATTAGTAGGAATATTAAACAAATTGAATCTCAATGCCAACTTCCATCCACTAAGACATCCTTTAAACGCAACCATGAGTCACTAATGTGAACATAGTCAAGATGTTCACATATTGGTCCCTCATCAATCCAATGAGAAAAGAATAAAGAAATGTAACATTTGTCTACACTATTTAAAAGCATGTTTGAGATGGTCAAAGGCTTTCATTATAGATATCCACATGAATAAATCTCCTTATTTCACATTGGTATGTAGCAAATTGCCCCTCAAACAATATTTGTTTACTAAAATTTGAACTCATAGTCTCTATGGTTCATGAAAAATTGACCATATATGTTTTCCCAAAAGTGTCAAATTTGATTGTTACACTTCAACATAATTGGTAACTCCCAATCCACCTTAGTAAAAGCAAAGCACTAGGAACTAATTATGTTATCTAGTGTAGTCCAAAGAAACGATTTTTTGTATCATTATATGAGTGTTGTGGTTATCCCATAACCAATTGATGTTTGAGGATGTTATTGAATCTAAGACATTGCTAGTGTTAAAAACTATAACTTGGGGTAGTCGTGCAGGCACACATTGTAGTTTATGAATTAGGAGCCATCCCAACAACCATGGATATCCCTGAATGTTGATGGAAGTGCTCTAGGTAATTCCAAGGTGGTTGGGCTCGGTGGTTTGGTGCGAGATTACTCAAGAAAACTCCTTTAGAGATTCTTTGGAAATCTAGGTGTAAGCATTGACTTCAATACGAAGGTGATATCTCCCTTGAAGGTGACGGAATCTACCAAAAGCTGCACTTAGAAGAATTTGAGGAATAAAGAAGAGGAATTGATTTGCTTAATAAGGCCCATGGAGATATCATCTAATATTATTTTCTAAATCTTGATGAAGACTTTAGCCCAATTTGAAGATATGATGACAAGTTCAAGAAGAAGTATTGATGGGTTGGAGTTTAATTAGTTTTTGGGCTAAATAGGTGTTTAAGCCCATTTTGTTAATTATTAATGTAATTTTCATATTTCTTTATATTCAAATAATTCATATGTCTTTTTATATTACTTAGGTCAGTTTTTAATGCTTTTAGGCTTCATATGTCATAATGATAGACAATGGGATAATGGGGAGTTAATTCTAGTAGAAATTAAGTGTTAGTGGGAATTTATGTCTTGTTGCCCATCTAAGCTTATAAATAGGAACCTTTTTGCTAAGATTTGAAAGAGAATGAATTATTCAGAATTTAGATATTATTTCCAATTGAAAGGATTTTCTCTCTCTAGGCTTTTGGGAACTTCTTTTGATTCATATCCTTGAATTTCCTAATTCAAAGTGGTGAATCGTCCTTAACTTATTAATCTTTAGGGATTGTAGCATTGTTCTTCCATTTCTTACCTCAATCCATTTTTTTAAATTTCTTTATTTTCTTATAAAATATCCAAAGAAATTCATGTTGAGATGCTGAAATTTTGATCCTATGGGGTTCATATCAAAAGGGGTTGGAGTTGTGTTGGGAACATGCTCATTTGAAGTGTCAAGCAGATTATTAGTATATTGTGTAGTCGGTTACTTGGTTAAAGGTTATCCCAATGTTCATCATAAATATGCTACTTATATTGAGCATATAAAGGAAATGATGAACATGGATTGGAATTGTGGAATTGTTCATATCATTTAGGAAGGCAATGCATGCACATATTGTCTTATGAAAAGGGGTGCAACTTTAAGTGAAAAATTTGTTTTAGTTGAGGATGTTAAATTATTTAATATAATATTGACTTATGTATTTAAAGAATGGGTTTTAATGAAAAGATGTCTAATGTGATGGTTGTTGTATTAAGAGTCATTGGAGATTATTTTAAAGGTATTAAAATTAATCTCCTCCCTCCTCACTTCATTAAGGGTAATTTTGGCAATAAAGAAAAATAATTGAAAAAGGAAGTTATGGAAGTTAAAAGGTGGTTTTACAAAAGGAAAACCTCTCTCTCTTTCATGACTATGAATTGTTGTTGTTCTCATAAGAGGTTTTTATGCGCAATTAGAGGATTGTCAAGAATCAAACAAAAGAGGTTTCCGCACTATCATAGAAACCAAGTAAAAAAAGTAAAAGAAGGGAGAAAATCTTATTAATTTTTGAATTGCATTATGAATTTGGGTATGTCTTCTAAATTTCTCATAGAAATTACAGAGTTTAAAAATAGTGAGAAATATGTTATCTAAGATTACTTCAGTGTAATTCCTTTAAATGATGAACCTTATGAAATTATACGTGGTCATAAAATATGAAACCATTTGTTATTAGAATAAGGTTAGAGATAATATATTTCTCCAATTAAAATTATTTAATATGTATAAAGGTTTCAATTGTTTTTAACATGTATGAGTGCATATAAGGTTTTTCATTGAAATTATTTGTTTTCATTCAATTCAATGATCAAGTCATTCACAATGCACAATTTTTTTTTCTTTCTTTGTGCAAATTGTTTTAATGCTAATTATTAAATGCATTTTTTTATATATAGAAAAGAGTGTTTTTGGAATTATATATTAAAGTAAGGCTTGTTAATCACCAAAGTGATTTAATATACGAGTTTATAATTCCAAATTACATGATTGATTATAATAATGATGCTATGTAATTAATATGTTTAGGTTGTTTAAAACTGTTAATTATAAGGCATACATAGATTACTCAAAGGTGAATCATTACTTATAATTAACAATATTAAAAATTTATTTTCATGTTTTTTGAGTGTTTGTATATCCAAAGATAACATGCATGTCAAGAATAGTATGATTTACTACCCATTCAAGTATATTTGTTTAACATCGTTATTCATGTGGATATGTATTCATTTATCACCCAAAGGTGAACTTAGATACATGATTAAGGTTGATGTAGTTTGAATCCATTATTTTATTCCAAACATCAATGTGTAAGTTTGTTTAAATGTATGCAATTATGTCAAATATGCTTGTTGCAACCTGAAAACTTCTGATCTTGCAACCTATGTTTAGATATCTTTTTGAAAATCTCATCAATTAAGGAATTCCTGGAGACCAGACTAATCCCTAATTAATGATTTTGAAAATAGTTTCATGGAGTAGCCACCAATGTTTTACTCAAAACATTAGAAAAAGAAAAGGTTTTTCAAAAGTCCAATAATGGCCTTGATAACCAGAATTGGGTTCGGGGGTTGGTTACGTGTAGGGAAGGTATTAAGCACCCTTACAACGTCCTTAATCGGTACCCTATGATGAAGCTAGCATAAGAGATAATAATTTAAATATTAATTCCCCTTTATTGATGATTATTTATATACATTAAATTTAAATTATGAAAAATAACCTAGGATGTCTACATGGTTATTTCTTTTATTATAACAATATTTAAAATAAAAGAGGTGGAAGATGGAGAAAGAGATCAGTGGATAATATACCTCGTGACAAGCTTTATTGATGTTCCTCAAATATGGGATTTTTAGGTGCTTTGTGGCAACCTTTCACACTATACAAATACCTCACAGATCTCAAGAAATACAAAAAGAGAGAGAGAAAAAGAGAAATTTCCAGCTATAAGGAGTTCGAGATGAATTTTCTAACCTTGAGAACAGTGCTTGAGTCTGTTATTTATAGACATCAGAAATGGCCAAAATGGCCCATTCCAGATTCAGAACGTCTCATTCTGGATCCATTCATCATGTGTTAATTTTGCATCTAGAATGGTCCGTTCTTAAACCAGAACGGTCCGTTCTAGAGTTGAGTTTTAACTTATAACTACCATGTTGGAACGACTCATTCTAAACTAGGGTTTTAGGCCTTTTTGGTGGTTTGGAACGGCCTGTTCCAGTTTAAGAACGGCCCATTTCACGTTTGAAACGGGTCATTCCAGCTTAAGAACAACCCGTTCTAGTTTGGGAACGGGCCGTTCTGGATTGGGAACAGCCCATTCTAGGCTACTAAATCTGTCTTTTGTTGGGCTTTAGGCTTTTTGATGTCATGTCCTGTTGTTGTCATGCTTTGGAGCTCCTTTTCTTTGATAATGGAAGCCTATTTTCTTGTTTATATGCCCCGGACAAAATTAGGTGTCTACAATGCTCACTTTGGGTAACTTAATGATCAAGTTCAATGGAATGGATTGTGTTGATTAGTTTGAAATGATCCAGTTTCAACTAGGTGTATTGAACTTATACTTAACATTAGTAATGGATGCAAGCCCTCCAATCATTATAGAGACTAGTACTAATGCTGACAAGTCTCTTTATGAGGCTTGGGAGTGGTCTAATAAATTGACATTGAACTTTATGAGATTAACTATGGTCGCTAATGTAAAGTCATCTATGCCCAAAACAAATAATGTAAGGGAATTCATGAAATTGGTCAAGGATTACTCAAAATCTGACATTACTGGTAAGTCAATTGTGGGGAATCTATCAAGTAAACTAACAAACAAAAAGTTTGATTGGTCTCAACCAAATCATGATCATGTGACAAAAATGGCTAATCTAGCAACAAAGTTAAATTCCATGGGAATGGAAGTGAGAGATTCATTTTTTGTTAAGTTTATTTTGAACTCTCTATCTGTTGAATTTGGCCAATTTCAAGTGAACTATAATACTCTTATGGTGTGTTTGGATAAGGTAACTTAAAGGAGTAATTCATTTATTTAAAGAAATTTAAATACTTTATGATTAAATGATTTGTTTGGATAAATGATTTATTATAGGAATTTTAAATTCTGTCATTTTATTGGAGTAATTTAATTAACTAAATTTATAGAATTTTAAATTCCACAAAAAGTGAGAAATTTGAAATTTCTCAACGTATGCATGCCCTGTTCACTCACGAACACCTTCTCACACTTGCAACAAACACTCTTATACTCTTTTGTGACGATTGTGCTTGCTCTCTTGCAATCTTGCAACACCCACTTTCTCACAATTTGCTTTCTCTGTCATTCATGATTCTTGCTTTCTCTCACAATCTTTGCTCTCTCCCTTTACTTAGGTTCATTTTTCTTCTCTTTGAAATTAGGGTCCCATTTGATTTTTTATTGCATTTGTTATTGATGTATGGTTTCTTTTTTAATTTCATGTTGATTTCTAATAAGCCGGATCTTTCTTCATACTTTTAATACTACATGTTTGCAATTTTATTTGTGCTTACCATTTCTATTATTGTTAGTTTAATCTTGTAGATTAAATTGACAACTTGTGATGTGCATAATACTATCTTCTTGTGCTGAAAACAAAAGCTAAATGTTTTGCATATTATTTTAAATATTTATATAAATATTTAAACTAATATCAAGAAAACTACATATTAGGTTTATAAGTTTTCTAATTGCATTTTAAAAATCTCAAGATTCATATTCAGTAATTGAATCTATACCAAGATTATTTCTATGGAATACATGGAATATTAGATGCTTATGTTTAATAATTGTATTATGTAAGCTTTATAATATATGAGAATTTATCATGCACACAACAAAAACTAATCATAAACTTTCAAAGTATATTTTCTTTTTAGAATGTTTCACAGTTATTACATTTACATTTAAGCAAATAAACAATGGTTTCCCAAAGCATTGGATATTGTATAAGGAAGGATCAATGTTATTATTCTATTATATATGCTAATAGTGACATATGTTGGAGTAGTAGAGCTTCCTTACCTTATCAATGAAGCTTAAGATTAGAGTTATTCTCTTTGTTAGGTCAAATTTCAATTGACTAAGATGATGGAGGAGGCCCATGGGCCAAGGGCCCAACTACTAGGGCTATGGCAAGGATGATCCAAGAGGAGTGGGCCCAAGCTCAAGGAAAGCCCATCACATTGTTTAGTTGGGCTTTGACTCAAGTCCAAGTAGAGTAGGAGTAGTGTAGGTTTGGGCCTTAGGGCTTTGTATTTCTTTTAGGCCTTGTATTTCCGGCCATTAGAATAGGAATTTCATTTCATGGTCATTTAGATTTAGGGTTAATTTAGGTTAACATGTATACCTTCATTTGAATGTAATTAGTATGTCATTTGAAGTGTATTTCGGCCATGTGCACACATGCACATGGTGTGACCGAAATGCAACTCAAATGGATACTAAATCACATCCAAATGAGTGCACATGGAGGGGGTGACCGGTCGGTTGGCACCAAAATTTGAATTTTAGAATTCAAATTTTGGCGCCTAGAGTTAAGTAAACCATACCATGGTTTTACTTAACTCTAGGTTAACCCAACTTAAACCCTTAACCTAATTTTTCCTATAAATCTCTCTATGGCTGAAGATTGTAACACTTTTGGATATATGCATGAGAATTCTCACATTAGAACTCTCTCC
This sequence comes from Cajanus cajan, assembly GCF_000230855.2. Lineage (NCBI taxonomy): Eukaryota > Viridiplantae > Streptophyta > Magnoliopsida > Fabales > Fabaceae > Cajanus > Cajanus cajan. Next base: position 15,682,970 of record NC_138520.1, on the reverse strand, counting down.
CTCCGAAAGTCACTCTATCCTACCTCTACCCTCCTTGAGCTCCTCTCTTTGTAGAGCTAGGATAACTTTCTCTTCTTCCGGACTTGGCTTGAGTAAGCATAGGTCACATTGGTGCTTCTTGGAGTCTCCTTCCTTGACATCTTTCCAAGGAACCTAGAAGCATTTGAAGGTGTTCTTGAGGATTCACAAGTGGAACCTCATCAAGTGGTATCTAGAGCTTCGGTCTTCAAGAGATAAGCTTCTCATTCTTGTCTTTTGAGTTTTTGATCCGTGGTTCATCTTGTTCATATTTGTGTTCTTATCACTTTTGAGTTTCATCTTTCCTATATCTATTTTGTGCATAAAATTTGATGGATATAGTTGTCATGTTGCTTGAATGATTCATCTATGCGTTTATGATTAATTGCTTCCATGAATCATGCTCCATTTCTTATGCCTTCTAGGAATTTTCTGCCTATGAACTTTTTAATTTGCTTGAGTCTTATTTGAAATTTTATTCGGTCATTATGTGTTTGAGTCAATTTTCTTTTGAATCCATGTCTAGGAGTAATGTGCAGTTCTTTTCTTGTTCATCATTCTTAGCTATGCTTGTTTAACCTTGTATTTTCATTTGCATCTTGAAAATTTTTTCTGGATTTGGCCGAGATCCTTATTGTCTTGTGTGCTCATAATTTTTGTTTGAATTTGAGTTCATAAACTACTACTAGTTCATTAGTAGTTTTCTTAGATTTTAGGTTTCCTATACTAGAAAATGTCTTGAAATTTTTTTCCCTATCCGTGAGTTTGATCTTGTGTTAGAAGTGTTTGCTGAAAATTTTTGTTTAAGATTCATTTGAAATTTGAAATTTAGAGCCAAAACCGTGCATGTGCTAAACAAACAAGCAAGTACAAAAAGCATGTTGCATTTACATTACATCTTGACCTAATTTGCTTGCCATTTGTAATTCAAATTTGAACCGGTTTTGTGCTTCAATCTAAGTGTGACCGAGAGTGTGTGTTTGCATATTGTTTCAAAGAAAAAGGTATCTCCTAAGATAAAAAAAATAATAGAACAAAGTTTAAAAGAAAATGCAAAGGCAAAGTGATTAAAAAAAAATTAGCTAAACCTAATTGCTCAAAGTAAAAGCCATACAAGGAGATTTGTATTGAAATTGTCACAAGTTCTTCTCGGTTTTACATTGCCTATTGTGTATACATTTTTTTCAGCTTACATATTTTGAGTGTTTTGGTTTTGTTAATCAATTCTAGCTCCTATCCAGGTTATTTCCTTCTTGTCCTAGCCAATTCTTTGTTCTTTGTTCATCTATATTGTCTTCTCCTAAACTCTACTCTTGTCTTCTTTAACTCTCAAATCCCTTGGCTGTTTATGTTCATTTTGGTACTCAAATGTGACCTAAGTTTTGACCTAGCCTATCTCCTTAGAAGCTAGTTCTACAAGGGTCATCAAAAGAGGACTAAGAAAAGGAGGAGGAAGGGACAAAAGAGTGCTCTCGGATTTGGCTACCAAACTTGAAACACCAAACACTTTGTTGGCTGGAACTTTATGGCTGTTGGACTTTCACATCCGAGGGGATCCATTGGAGTTTCAATTGATTTGTAATTGAATTTAAAAAAAAATAAAAATAGAGTATTAGTGACGGATTTAGAGACCAAATTTTCCTTACTACTTTGAATTTTGTTGCAAAATTGGTCACTAATCCCTCACTAATTTTGGTGGCTGTTTTTGACTTATCTTGAAGCCACTTGTTTACTTTACTGTTCAGTTTGTAATTACCTTGTAATTGGCCATTTTTAGGAGTGTCTTGGGTGTGTCTTTGGTACACAACCATCTCTCCTTAGTCTTAATTTTCGTTAGACTTGGTGGGAGTGGTCCTTGATTGGTCTTTGGTACCTCTCAAGCTCTCACCTTAGGAAAACGTTTTAGATAGCTTTTAAGTTCTTGCAAGTTTAATTGTTTTAGTGCTTTAATTCGTCTAGTTTATCTTAGCTCACAACTCAAAAAAAAAATTCATTAAAAAGATTTTGGTGGAGATTAACTACAAGGGGGATTAGTAATTTTTACTTGAAGAGGCTTGGTTATTAAGTGGCTCTTAGTAGCTCACCTCCCTCCAAAGTTCAATTTGTATACTTAGTCCTCCAAGTACTTAGTCTTAGCCTTGTACAAAAATTGCTTTCAAAACTTCTTTTATCAAAAGAAATCTTTCTCCTATAATGGAAGAATTTTCTACTCCTCAAAGTGATAGTAATTCAATTAATTACAATGACATGTCAGAAGTAACACATGAATTAAGATCACTCAAAATTTGGAAAGAGCAAGAGTCAAAACAAAGACTCAAAGAAAAACTTGAAAGAGAGGCTCAACTTGCTCTTTTGGAGGAGGAAATTCGTTTGTTAAAGGAAAAAGAAGAAAAATTACACCATAAGCACCGAAGTAGACATAGCTCCCAAACTCATAGTTCAACCATAGGAGAGTCCATGCATGATGATAGCCTAGCCTTAGGTGATCATTACCAACAACCTCCTAGAAGAGTTCATAGGACCCCCAAAGCAAGGGAATCTAGGGTAGATCTCCATTATTTTCATGGCAAAGATGATGTTGAGGGGTACCTTGATTGGGAGATGAAGGTTGAACAAATCTTCACTTGCCATCAAGTGAGTGAAGAAAGAAAAGTATCCCTAGCCACCTTAAGCTTTCAAGGTCATGCCATGTATTGGTGGACATCACTTGTTAAGGATAGGCGTCTCCATAATGATCCTCCAATTCAATATTGGAATGAATTAAGGAGTGCCTTGAGAAGGAGGCATATTCCCTCTTACTACACTAGGGAGCTTATCAACAAGCTCTAAAGACTCCATCAGAGAAATATGATTGTGGAAGAGTATAGATAAACGATAGAGTTATACTTAATGAGGGCTGGCATTAGGGAGGAAGAAAATATTACTATTGCTAGATTTTTGAGTGGGTTGACTTTTGAGATAAGACATAAGGTTGAGCTTCTTCCTTATAGAGATTTGAATGACTTGGTTCAACTTTGTATCAAGGTTGAACAACAAAATTTGAGAAAGAATTTCAAACCAAGCTCATACTCATCTTCTTATTCAAAGGTAGACTACAAGAGGGAGGGCAAGCAAAACACTTTTGAAAAGAAAAATACTTTTGACTCCTCCAAAAATCTAGGCAAGGGTAAAGAAAAAGAAAAAAAGAACAACACCTCACACACTAGCACCAAGTCTAGTGACATAAAGTGCTTTAAATGTCTTGGGAGAGGCCACATTGCTTCTCAATGCCCTAATAAAAAGGTTATGATTCTAAGGGGCCAAGACATTTATAGTAGCCAAGATGAAGCTACTACTTCTTCATCTTCAAGTGAGGATGAAGAAGAAACAAGTGAGGGAGAGTCATGTGAGGTCACTTACCCTTACAATGGGGAACTTCTTATGATGAGAAGGGTCCTCAATAACCAACCTAGTGATACACAATCCCAAAGAGAGAACATTTTTCATACAAGATGCAATATTTCAAACAAAGCTTGTTCTCTTATAGTGGATAGTGGATCTTGGTGCAATTGTTGTAGCACTAGGATGGTTGAAAAGTTGGGCTTGACTACCACACTCCATCCCAAACCTTATCAACTTCATTGGCTTAATGATGATGGGGATATGGTGGTCAACCAACAAGTGGAAGTGGAGTTTTCTATTGGGAACTATCAAGATAAAGTCAAATGTGATGTAGTTCCCATGGAAGCTTGTCATATTTTATTGGGTAGGCCATGACAATTTGATAAACAAACCCATCATGATGGCCTAACCAATAAAATAACTGTCACTCACAAGGGTAAGAAGTTTGTGCTTCATCCTCTATCACCTTCACAAGTGATGGAAGATCAAGTACAAATGAAGACCAAACGTGAGCAAGAGAAAGGCAAAGAAAAACAAAAAAAAATTGAAAAAAAAAACTTCTAAAAATTAGTGATCAAGAGGATTCTAGAGAGACTAGTGTTCCCTCTCTAAAGATAGTTCAAGAAGAGATTTTTAACACAAAACCTTTACACAAACCTTCTCTCTTCCTTGAACCATCTTCTCATATCCTCATGTGTAGAGGAACACTCACATGCACTGCCACAAGTTCTTTGGAAACTTCTCTACCTCTTGAAGTCAAAAATCTTTTGAAAGAATTTGATGATGTATTCCCTAGTGAAGGCCCAGTGGGACTTCCACCTTTTAGGGGAATAAAACATCAAATAGATCTTGTACCTGGGGCTAGTCTTCCCAATAGACCAGCCTATAGGACCAATCCACAAGAAACTAAAGAGATAGAGAAGCAAGTACAAGAGTTGTTGGATAAGGGTTGGATTCAAAAGAGTATAAGCCCTTATGCTGTGCCTGTCATCTTGGTGCCAAAAAAAGATGGAAAATGGAGGATGTGTTGTGACTGTAGAGCCATCAACAACATCACAATAAAATATAGGCACCCAATTCCTAGGCTTGATGACATGCTTGATGAATTACATGGGTCATCCATATTTTCTAAAATAGATCTTAAAAGTGGATATCACCAAATTAGAATCAAGGAAGGTGATGAGTGGAAAACTACTTTTAAGACTAAGTTTGGATTATATGAATGGTTGGTAATACCTTTTGGGCTTACTAATGCACCTAGCACATTCATGAGGCTAATGAATCATGCCCTTAGGGATTGCATTGGTAGGTTTGTAGTTGTTTATTTTGATGATATTTTAATCTATAGCCAAAGTCTAAGTGATCATGTGGATCACCTAAGACAAGTCCTACTTGTTCTTAGAGACAATCATTTGTTTGCCAATGTAGACAAGTGCACTTTTTGTGTGGATAATGTTATTTTTCTAGGGTTTGTGGTAAGCAAAAAAGGGGTTCATGTGGACCCCGAGAAAATCAAAGCCATCCAAGAATGGCCTATTCCTACTAATGTTAGTGAAGTTAGGAGCTTCCATGGTTTGGCAAGCTTTTATAGAAGATTTGTTCCTAACTTCTCTACATTAGCTTCACCTCTCAATGAGTTGGTGAAGAAGGATGTGGTCTTTTTGTGGCAAGAAAAACATAATTTAGCTTTTCAAGAGCTTAAGCAAAAACTCACTCAAGCACCTGTTCTAGCTCTCCCTGATTTTAGCAAAACCTTTGAGCTAGAATGTGATGCTTTAGGTCTTGGCATAGGAGCTGTGTTGTTACAAGGTGGCCACCCCATAGCCTATTTCAGTGAAAAACTTCATGGGGCTGCCTTGAACTACCCTACCTATGACAAGGAGTTATATGCTTTAGTCCGTGCCCTTCAAACTTGGGAACATTACCTTGTGACCAAGGAATTTGTTATTCATAGTGATCATGAATCACTTAAGTATTTGAAGGGTCAACATAAGTTAAATAAGAGGCATGCAAAATGGGTTGAGTACCTTGAGCAATTTCCTTATGTCATCAAATATAAGAAAGGCTCTACAAATGTAGTAGCTGATGCTTTGTCAAGAAGACATGTTTTGTTGAACATCCTAGGTTCTCAAATACTAGGGTTTGATGACATCAAGAAATTGTATGAGAAAGACCTTGATTTTGCAAACTTTTATTCTTTATGTATTCAAAAACCTTATCAAGGGTACTATATTTCTGAGGGGTATCTTTTTAAAGAAAATAAACTTTGTGTACCCCAAGGATTTATTAGGAAACTCTTGGTAAAGGAGAGCCATGAGGGTGGGCTCATGGGGCATTTTGGAATTGAGAAGACTCTTTCACTTTTGAGAGAAATTCTTTTGGCCTATATGAAAAGAGATGTTCAAAGATTTTGTAATAGTTGCATAGCTTGTTTACAAGCTAAGTGTACCACAAAACCTCATGGACTATACACCCCCTTGCCAATATCCAATGCTCCTTGGGTAGACATTTTCCATGGATTTCATCCTAGTTTTAATGTTTCTGATTTATCTCTCTTTACAGGACTTGCTACCTAAGAGCAGGATGCTCTGGATTTGAGGACAAATCCTCTTCAAGAGGGAGGGGATGATGGAGGAGGCTCATGGGCCAAGGGCCCAACTACTAGGGCTATGGCAAGGAGGATCCAAGAGGAGTGGGCCCAAGCTCAAGGAAAGCCCATCACATTGTTTAGTTGGGTTTTGACTCAAGCCCAAGTAGAGTAGGAGTAGTGTAGGTTTGGGCCTTAGGGCTTTCTATTTCTTTTAGGCCTTGTATTTCCGGCCATTAGAATAGGAATTTCATTTCATGGTCATTTAGATTTAGGGTTAATTTAGGTTAACATGTACACCTTCATTTGAATGTAATTAGTATGTCATTTGAAGTGTATTTCGGCCATGTGCACACATGCACATGGTGTGACCGAAATGCAACTCAAATGGATACTAAATCACATCCAAATGAGTGCACATGGAGGGGGTGACCGGTTGGCACCAAAATTTGAATTTTAGAATTCAAATTTTGGCGCTTAGAGTTAAGTAAACCATACCATGGTTTTACTTAACTCTAGGTTAACCCAACTTAAACCCTTAACCTAATTTTTCCTATAAATCTCTCTATGGCTGAAGATTGTAACACTTTTGGATATATGCATGAGAATTCTCACATTAGAACTCTCTCCCTCCGAAAGTCACTCTATCCTACCTCTACCCTCCTTGAGCTCCTCTCTTTGTAGAGCTAGGATAACTTTCTCTTCTTCCGGACTTGGCTTGAGTAAGCATAGGTCACATTGGTGCTTCTTGGAGTCTCCTTCCTTGACATCTTTCCAAGGAACCTAGAAGCATTTGAAGGTGTTCTTGAGGATTCACAAGTGGAACCTCATCAAAGTTATAGTGGATTTGTTAGTGCAATTCTAGAAAGAGGTGACACGCTTTGTATTTAGTAGTTAATGCTCAAATTTAATGAGAAGGAACATGTCAATTGTGTGTGTTATATCTTTGGAGTGACCAAGGTCAATTATTGAAAGATAAGAAGGGGAAGCTTTAATCTAATGTTAATTCTTATGCATATTATTTTCCTTTCTTTTCTCACGTGTTGCTATCAAGCCTTAGAATAATCACTAGGAAAAAAAACATCAATAGTGATGCTCTAACACATCATATTATTACATAAGAAATGTAAGAAACATTATTGGAGATCCTAATGGAACATGAAAGCATTATTGAAAGTTGGTAGCCAACTTGTTAGTTTTTTTACAATACATTCACTGATAACCCAAGAAAAAAAATAGAAGAAGGGATATGAGATACTAAAGTACATTATTTCATTTATGAAAAAACTGATGTATCTTATTAAGCATTTTAGCCTATGAATTAGTTATTGATATATTAGACCTAATATACAATTTTATAAGAAAATATCTAAATTTATCTCATCCATAAAACCTTCAATACGTGTAGCAATATAATAAGATAAAACGTGCTTAACAAACAAGAGAGTACTAATGCTTATCTAAAATAAACTCAACAAAAACAATGTGCAATGCAGATCTTATGCAAAAAGACTTCCTCATCAAGAAGAGAAAAAATGGAGTGATTAGATCTCACTTTCTCATTTCTGATTGCAATGCTAAACAAAATTCCATGAATCACTTCAAGTGCCAATTATTTTTTTTCACATTTTTCACATGCTAATGTAAATTTTTGTGATCTCATTCTAAAACATTATCCTTTCATATCAACATATTCATAGCATCTATGTCTGTTACATTTTCTTTTTAGTAATTTACAATCTATCTATTTATAATATAAAAATTAATATGCAAGCTTTGACATTGGCTATTCAAAAACTTAATCTTGATTTTTTCCATATATTTTGAGATTAAAAGTTATGTACATAACTCGCACTTATTCCTTCTAATAACTATTAGTATTGGATTGCAGACTCGTGAATTTATGGCTTAAGAGCAACTAGTTTGAACATTTACACTATAAGACATATTATCTTTCACAAGAAAATAGAAAATAGATTTATGTGGAAGGATTGAATAGAACCACGCATCAATATTAGGTTAATCATCTTTGTTTTGACACTTTTAATTTGATTATTGTCATATATGAATTTGTGATAGGTTTCTATTATTTTAGTTATAATTTTTACTAAGAATTACAAAGAGAAAAAAGAGAGATAAAAAGAGAGTTTGATCTATGGCTCCCCTTTATCACCAATAGAGCACTAACATTTGTTAGTATAATTGTTATGCTCATGATAGTAACTAATGGTTTGTATATGTTTTGGTCTAAAACATCAATAAGAAACCAAGTACTTATTTGCATCCAATATTTGTTGTCACCATAAGAGCAAAAAATCAGAAAATAACTCCAAAAGTCCAATAAAATTAAACTTTAAATTTCAATGCAAAATATTGAATCCAAAAGTAAGAGTTTAGCCATTCACCTGTAGCCTTTGTTTGAACCTAAATCCCTATGGTAGTGAGTTTCCAATTAATATGATCCAAATTTAGGATGGGTATAACTACTGCTTTGCTAATCACTAAGGTAATATTTTTTTTTATTAATCATATGTTTCTTTGCTTGTTTATTCGAGTAAATCATGGTCTACTTTCATCATTATATTTTGGATTATATTGTCTTTATTTTATTTGCTATTATTATGAATTATTAATGGCTATTAATGGTGCACTATATGCTATGGATTGTTAGGAAATGGACACTTGCATAGTTGATACTTCTATTGCTTCAAGAAAACATAGAAGAGATGAAGAAAAAGGAAAGGAAAAACTTGAGCAAACAATATTCATTATTGTTAGTGTTGTTACTATTCATTTGGGTGTAATAGTTTGTTATCATGACAAGTACTTTATTAAGGAATCGGCCCAAATTTAGGAATAAGAAAGGCGTATTTTTCTCAATCGTTTGTATAGTGGATTAGAAAAGGATTGCAATGAACAACTAAGGGTCAATAAAAAAACTTTTTTTTTTTTAAGTTTTGTAGAATTTTGGAAGAGAGAGGATAATTAGTAACAACAAGAAATATCCCTACAACTGAAATTGTGGCAATGTTTATGCATATTCTTGCTCACAACCTTAAGTATAGAGTTTTTCACTTTAGTTATTGTAGGTCCAAAGAAACAATAAGTAGACAATTTAATAATGTCCTACAAGCTATAATGAAAGTGAGCAAAGAATATTTGAAGTTTCATGACTATAATCTAGAGGGCTTAGAGGCAAACAAATGGAGATGATTTGATGTAATTTTGTAATTTTTTTATAGTAATTATAAGGTATTTTTAGTGATTACAACTTATTTATGATTTTAAAATATCTAGAATTCAATTGGAGTACTTGACGGGACACATATTTCAATAACTGTTGTAGCAAAAGATAAGACTAGATACCATAATAAAAAGGGTGATATCTCTACAAATGTATTAAGAGCTTGTGGCCCAAATTTAAGGTTTATATATGTGTTACTTGAGTGGGAGGGCTCATTTTGTGATTCTCGAGTACTACGATGCTTTGCATCATCGAATGTATATATTTTAACATATAAAATAGTGACAAATGGTAATATCATGAAAATGGTGACACTTTTTAACATATAAAAGATAATTGTATGATTTATATATTTTATTTTGGAAAATCATTGTAGGTAAATATTTTCTTGTGGATGTGGGATATACAAATGGCCTTGGATTTTTAGCACCTTATCGATTGACTAGATATCATTTTAATGAGTGGACTCCTCAAAACTACAAGGAGTTGTTTAACCTTCGTCATACAAATGCAAAAAATGAAATTGAAAGATTATTTGAATTTTTATTTAAAAAAAGATGGAGTATATTAAGTACTCCTTTTTTTGATATAAAAACACAAATAATAATTATTAATGCTTGTTTCATGCTACATAATTTTATAAAAGGTGAGCAACAAAGTGATCGAATTTTGGAAGACCATTGCTTGGAATTTTTATCTATAGTTGATCATGAGTTAACCAATCAACAAATGGAAAGAGTTAGAAGTAATAACACAAATGAAGTTACAACTATTAAAGCAACTGAGGAATGAACAAGATTTTGTGATACTTTAGCGATGAATACGTTTGTTGGTTATCAAGTCAGAATAAACTTTGATTAGAGATTGTATTTTTAGTAGACTTTTGATTTTAGTTTCTATTTATATGTGTGTGTGATACTTTGGAATTTAGTAAACAAAATGACATAAAATAATGTTACAATGTTGATATTTAAAATATCTATTTTATTTTGTAAAGTCTCAAAATTGATATTAAGAGTTATTGTAATAAATATGAAAGAGGTTTGTTCATATTAGTAAAAGTTACTTAGCAATAATGTTAAAATTCTTTTTCACGTTATGTAAATTGAATTTTTTTAAAAATAATATAACTTATAAGTGAATTTTTATTTGTTTTAAATAAAATATTTTATAAATAAAAGAAATTTAAATATTTTATTCAAATATAAAAGGAAAAAATGGAATTTTCAAGAAATTAAGGTCATGTTAATTAAGGAGGAAGGGAGGTTAAAGAAAATAAAGAATAATTCAATTCATCTCATGACTCATGATGCAACCAATACTAGCAAAAGCAAGCTAGGTAAGAAGAACAAGGGGAAATTTCAATTAAAGGTTAAAGATGGAGAAGTTCGTAAGAAAAAAAAATGCTACTTTTATAAAGCAAGTGGTCACTTTAAAAGGACTACCCGAGAAGAAAGAAATGGTTTAAAAAAAAGATATATTTTATATATTTGAAATAAATCTTGTTGAGGTACCTAATAATATCCAGTGGCTTGATTTTGGAGCAACTACTCATATGTCACATATTGTGCAAGGATTCCTTTTGATCCAAACCATAAGAGGAATTGAAAAGTTTCTCTATTTAGGAAATAAAATGAAGGTAAGAATAAAGGTCATTGGGGTGTACAAATCAATCTTTGAAACGAGGTGTCATGTAGATTTGAAATAATGTCTCTATGTACCTGGATGTGCTATGAATTTAGTTTCTGTTGCAAAGTTGGATCAATTAGGTATTAGTTTCAAGATTGTAATGATGTATTTTCTATGTTTAAGGATATGTACTATTGTGGATCTGGTACTTTAATAGATGGTTTGTGTTGTTTCAATCTAGATGTAAAGTTTAAAAAATCAGTTTAATGTTGAATATGTTGTTAGTAGCAAACGTATTATACATAATGACAGTTTTGTTTATTTCTGGCATTAAAGATTAGGTCATATTTATAAAGAAAGGATAATGAGGTTAATGAAAAATGAAATTTAGCCTTAATTGGATTTTAGCGATTGGGATATATGTTTAGATTATTTTAAAGGAAAACAAACTAAACAAATATCAAAGAATTTTGCTATAATAAGTAATGAACTTCTAGGATTGATACACATTGATATTTGTGGACCTTTTGACATTCCATCTTGTGGTGGTGAAAAGTATTTTATCACCTTTATTGATGACTTTTCACGTTATTGTTATTTATATTTATTGCATAAAAAGTCTCAATCAGTGGATGTCTTAAAGGTGTTTATTAATGAGGTAAAAAGACAATTAGATAGAATAGTGAAAGCTGTAAGGTTTGATAAATGTGACGAATTTTATGAAAATTTTAATGAAAAAGGACAATGTCGAGGTCCATTTGCTAACTTTCTTAAAAGTACAGGCATATGTGCATAATATACTTACTATGTCTGGCACACCGCAACAGGATGGTGTGGCCGAAAGGTAGAATTGTACTCTAATGAACATGGTTAGGTCTATGCTTTATAGGGTTCTCAATAAGGCAATTCCTAAGACCCCTTGTGGATTGTAGATATGAAGGAAACCCAACTTAAGGCATCTCTGTTTTTGGGGTTGTTTGGCAGAAGTAAAGGTATATAATCCACATGAAAATAAGTTTAATGCAAAAACCATTAGTGACTTCTTCACTGGGTATTTTGAAAAGTCCAAAGGTTACAAATTCTATTGTCCTAACCATAGTACAAGAATAGGTAAGTTTGGTGATGTTAGGTTCATTGAGAATGAAAGTTTAGTGGGAGTGAGAAATCATGAGTGGTGGATATTGTAGAGACTCTTGGTAAATCTTCTTCACCTATGGTTTGTCCTCAAGATGTTGTTTCTCTGATTATATTACAGTTAAACAACACATAAAGATAACATGATCATATTCAAAACCCATAAAATGAACATATTGGTAATGAACCAATAGACAATATGCAATACACAAATGAACAAGTGATAAAAAGGTGCCAGAAATAACACCAAGGAGTTTTGAAAGGATAAAGAGGCCACTATTTCAAGTGATTATGTTGTGTATTCACTTGAATATGAATGTGAATTGAGAAATAATAAAGATTTAGTCTCATTTAGACAAGTCATGGAAAGTGACAATTATAAAAAGTGGTTTAATGCAATGAAAGAGGACTTAAAATCAATGGATGACAATGAAGTATAGGATCTAGTTAAATTGCTTGAAGGTTCAAAATAGGTTGGTAGTAAATGGGTCTTTAAGACCAAACATGACTCAAAAGGAAATATTGAAAAGCATAAAGCTAAACTCATTGTCAAAGGTTTCACTCAAAAAGATGACATTGTTTATAAATAAACCTTTTTTCCAGTTTCTAAGAACTCTTTGAGAATTGTGTTGGCTTTGGTGGCTTATTATGACTTAGAGCTTCACCATATAGATGTAAAGACTGCCTTTCTAAATGTTGACTCAAAGGAAGAAATGAACCAACTTGAGGGGTATGTTTCTATAGGAAAGGAAAATTTGGTGTGTAAATTAAAAAAGTCAATATATGGACTAAAATAGACTTCCAAACAATGGTATCTTAAATTTAATAATACCATTACGTTGTATAGTTTTGTAGAGAACACTATTGATTAGTGTATCTATATGAAGGTTAATGGGAGCAAGTTTGTAATTTTAGTCTTATATGTTGATGATATATTGCTTGCTACTAATAATGTTGCTATATTACATGATGTATATAAATATTTCTCTAATAACTTTGAAATGAAAGATATGGGTGAGAGATTTTATGTGATATGAATAGAAATATTTCGTGATAAATCACAAGGAGTGTTGGGATTGTCTTAGAAATGATATATCAATAAGGTGTTAGAGAGATTCAAAATGGAAAAATGATCTGTATAGATTGTTCCAATTCAGAAAAGGGATAAGTTTAGTCAAATGCAATGCCCTATAAATGACTTAGAACAAAAGGAAATGATGTCTATCCCTTATGCATCAGCTGTTGGGAGATTGATGTATGTTGAGATATGTACTCAATCATATATTAACTTTGTTGTAGGAATGTGGGACCGATATCAAAGTAATCCTGGAATAGATCATTGGAAAACTGCAAAGAAAGTTCTTAGGTATTTACAAGGCACAAAGGATTACATGTTCACATATAAGAGGTCAGATCATTTTGAAGTGATTGACTATTTGGATTCAGACTATGTTGGATGTGTCGACTCAAAAAATTCTACATTTGGGTACATCTTTCTTTTAACTGAAGGAGTGTGTCATGGAAAACTGCAAAACAATTTATGATTGCCACTTCTACCGTGGAGACTTTGTCGCATGCTTTGAGGCCACATTTCAAGCATTATGGTTATGAAACTTTACTTCAGGATTTGGTATTATTAACAATATAGCTAGACCACTAAGGATTTATTGTGATAATATTGTAGGTATCTTCTTTTCTTAGAATGACAAATACTCTAAAGGAGCAAAACATATGGATTTAAAGTTTTTGTCAATTAAAGAAGAAGTGCAGAAACATAAAGCGTCTATTAAGCATATTGGTACAAAATTAATAATAACGAATCTGTTGACTAAAGATTTACCACCCAAGATATTCATTGGCCATGTTGAAAGGTTAGGTATTATCGATAAGTCCTTGCTAACAATGTAGTGTGATGTGTGTGAATACACACACACACATATTATAGTTATAATGCTCATATTGTATGATACTTGTGAATTCAAATATAGTTGTTTATGTTTATCTTATCATTCTCATTATATGATATACATTATTATTTTAGTGAAATGATAAAATGTATCTTAGAAAGGATGACAAAAGACACACATTACAATATTAATTAAAGTTGAGTTGAATTGAATGATTTGTGATACATGGAAGAAACCAAGTTAAGATAACTTGCAATCACTATGATTCAATCATTTTAATTTAATTAAGGATGGTGACTTGTTATTTTAACTTATAGTGCACTCTTACAGTTTATTGTTGAATCTTCAAGTCATCACATAAGCCAAGTGAGAGAATGTTAAATTATTTAATCTAATATTAACTTATGTATTTAAGGAATGAATTTTAATGAAAAGATGCTAATGTGATGATTGCTAGATTTAAAATATATTAAGCGTCATTGAAAATTATTTTAAAGTTATTAAAATTAATTTCCTCTTTTTCACTTCATTAAGGGTAATTTTGGCAATAAAGAAAAATAATTTGAAAAATAAAGTTATGGAAATTAAGAGGTGGTTTTACAAAAAGAAAATCTCTCTCTCTCATGACTATGGAATGTTGTTATTCTCATAAGAAGTTTTTGTGAAAAATTAGAGAATTGTCGAAAATCAAACAAATTTTTTTTTAAACAATCATAAAGATAAGTAAAGGAAGAGAAGAAATAACATCTTATTAAATTTTAAATTCTATTATAGATCTCAGTATATGTTCTAAATTTCTTATAAAAATTACAGAATTTAAAAATAATTATATTATCTAAAATTTTAGCAGGGTAATCCCTTTAAACAATGATTTTTATGAAATTACACATGATGATAAATTTTGTTAAAAGAGGAAACTCCAACAATCATGTTTTACTGTTGGTAGTTGATACTATAGGAGTTTCGATACCTAATGGGCTAAACGACCATTATAATGCAGTTTTACAAACAAAATACTAAAATGGGGCTGTTTTGAAACATATTACACCTTTGGGGCTCTTTAACTGGGTGTCGCTATGAGCCATAGCGACACCGATGACACGTGGCAATTTTGAGTCTGCTTCTAAGCCATGAACGCCATATTAAAGGAGGCGCTGTAGCTGGTGGAGACCCTTAGAAGTCGCTATAGGCTACAGCGACTTCACTTGGCTACCCCATTTATATAATAAATTTTTAAAAATAGAAAATTTTATGTGAAGAAAAAGGAATAAAAATAACTTAATGTAATATATAAGAAAAAAAATTAAAAATGAACAAATATTATGTGAATAAAAATTAAAAAACGAAAAAAAAAATCAAAATATGAGGCGCTATGGCTCCAAGCGGCATAAAGGCGCTATGAGTCACAGCGCATTTTTAAAATTTTTTATAATAATTGTTAAATATAAAAATTGATAAATGAATTATAAAAAAATTTCCAGAAAAAGCGGAAAAAAGAATTGAAATAAGAAAAAATAACATTTTTAAAAAAAAAAGTAATGTAATGTGGAAAAAAATAATAAAAACAAAAAAAAAAATTTAAAAAACGGGGCGCTGGGGCTTGTAGCGCCTGCTTTAAAAATAAATAAACCAAAAAATATAATTTATTTAAAATATTTTATAAAAATAAGAATTGATAAATTAATATAAAAAAAATTTCGGATAAAAAAGCAGAAAAAAGAACTGAAATAAGAAAAAATTTAGTTAAAAAAAAAAGTAATGTAATGTGGAAAAAAATAATAAAAACAAAAAAAAAATTAAAAAAGGGGGCGTTGGGGCTTGTAGCGCCTTACAGACGCAGTGGCTGATAGCGCCTCCTTTAAAAATAAAAAAACAAAAAAATATAATTTATTTAAAATATTTTATAAAAATAAGAATTGATAAATTAATTAAAAAAAATTTCGGATAAAAAAGCGGAAAAAAGAACTGAAATAAGAAAAAATTTAGTTATTTAAAAAAAAGTAATGTAATGTGGAAAAAAATAATAAAAAGGAAAAAAAAAAAAAAGGGGGCGCTGGGGCTTGTAGCGCCTTACAGGCGTAGTGGCTGATAGCGCCACCAGTTACAACGTGACACGTGGCCCAGCCTTTTCAAATTCATTGCAGGCGTGACCAGTAGGATGGTGACACGTGTTGCAGTTTGGGTAAAAAAAAAGGGGACGCTGGGGCTTGTAGCGCCTTACAGGCGCAGTGGCTGATAGCGCCACCAGTTACAACGTGACACGTGGCCCAGCCTTTTCAAATTCACCGCAGGCGTGGCCAATAGGATGGTGACACGTGTTGCAGTTTGGGTAAAAAATTGTAATTTTACAGTTATAAAATGAAACAGATGGTCCCCTCCCCCACTTTCACTTTCACATTCCTTCTTCTTCGAGTAAGTTTCTCTTCTGTTAATTTTTTCGTTTTCATAATTTTATTTTATTAAATATTTTATATTTATTTTATGTTTAGGTTAACAATAATTTAAACGTTTGAAATAAGTATTAATTTATTTGGACCCGTTCTGTGGCTGTTGTTCGTTTCAGGTAAATTTTATATTTTGAGGTTATATTTTTTTATATATAATATTTAAAAGTCGCTATAGGATATTTAATTAATTTTTTCTGATTATAATTGATTTAGAAGTCGCTATAGGATATTTATAAGTGTTATAACTGTTATTTAAAATTAATTATTTTGATTTTTATTTAATTTAAAAATTTTATGTAATAATATATTTATGTTATTTCAGGTTGTTGGTGTTTTTTTTGGATATTATATCATACGAGGTATTTATGATTTATTATGTTTTAAATTTTGTAATTTTCTGCAATTTATTTGGTTTTAAATATGTGTTTTTTAGAATTTTAGTTGTAAGTCAATTTTTTACTGTAATTGTGAATTATATATTAAATTGAATAAACTTAATTCTGTGTCAATAATATATATATGAAAATTAATTATATTTAAATTGTTAATTGATTTGATTTATTGCAGTATAATTGAGATTAATTAAAATAAGAAATATATTTAAATTTTAAATTGATAAAATGATTTCTGTGTAATTTTTAATTATTTAGAACATAATTATAATTAAATTATAAAATGATATAATTAATTTCTGTGTAATTTATATTTATTTAAAAATAAGTATATTTAAATTTTAAATTGATTTAATTTATTTGTGTGTAATTTATATTTATTTAAAACATAATTATATTTAAATCTTAAATTGATTTAATTCGTTTCAGTGTAATATATATTCATTAAATAATTAAATATATTTAAATTTTAAATTAATTTAATTGTGTGTTATTTATGTTGATTAAAAAAATATTTTATTTATATTTGAAATTGCTTTATTTTATTTCTGTTTAAGATAAATTTTTTTCGTAAATAATTGTATTTAAAATATAAATTGGTTTAATTTAATTTTGTGTAATTTATATTTATTTAAAAGAAAGTAATTTTAAATTTGAAAATGATTTAATTTATTTCTGTGTGATTTATATTTATTTCATAATTAAATTTATTTAATTTAATTCTGTGTTATTTTCATTTAATTACAGTTTATTTTAATTTTTAATTTTTTAATTTATTTCTGTGTTATTTTTTTTATTTAAAAAATATATTTATTTATATTTTTATTTTAAATTGGTTTGAGAACATTTATGAAGATACGTTTTTTAAACTAAAACTAGATAATTAACAAATATTCAAATATACCTTATTTAATATGAACAAATATTTGAATGTCATTTTTTAATTTAACAAAATATTTGAAGTTTTATTTTAATTAATTCCCTAAATATTTAAATATACCTTATTTAATATATAAATTATTGATTTGGATATTGTGTTATTTATTTGGATTATGATTATAATTATTTATTTAAATTATTAAATTGTTTTATTTATTTGTTTATAGTGTGTCATTATTTATTATTTTGGTATATTAATGTTAATGAATTATAAAAAATAAATTATATGTTTTAAAATAATTAATTTTATTACATTTTGTTATAGATGGCATCATCATCATCTTCTACGGGTATGCGTGTGACATGTGGACCAGTCGACGATGATTTATTATCGTTGCAAAATATACATGTGTCACAACATGTTTGGAACAGAGATGAAGACAGGAAACTAGCAGCACGACGTGCTGCTCCGTCGCGCAGTAGAATTGCAGGAGTTCCACCACAAATCATTCCGTTGCTAGATCAAGTTGGTTTCGGATGGATAGCGCGTCTGAATTATATTAAAGTTAGTCCTGGTTTGCTAACGGCTTTGGTAGAGCGATGGAGACCAGAGACATATACATTTCACATGCCATTCGGAGAGTGCACAATTACTCTTCAAGACGTTGGCATGCTTGTTGGTCTTGCGGTTGACGGTGAACCGATAGTATCTCGAGGCGATCTAAATATATTGGAATTAGGTAATTATAAGTTGACTTTAAATTATTCGTAAATTTATAGTATATTGTTAATATTAATAATAGTTAATTTTTTGGTTTGATTTTATGCAGCTGAGGAGCTGTTAGGGGTTGTTCCACCATAGTCTGAAATAAAAGGACATCGCGTTAGGCTATCTTGGTTGGCAGCAATCTTTGGGGACTTTGCTGATGACATAGATGATGTACATGTCTTGGCTCGTTATGCTAGAGCCTGGATATTACGTTATCTAGGAGGAGTGCTTGTTCCGGATAGATCTTCAGCGTATGTGTCCTTACGATGGTTGTTGTTTTTGCGCGATTTTGACATTATTAGGGGTTATGCATGGGGTGCAACTGTGCTTGGATTTTTGTATCGGAATTTATGCACCTCAACCGATTACAAACCCCCAAGCTGTGGTGGATTTACTCTTTTATTACAGTTATGGGCATGGGAACGATTCCCAACCATTATGTCTTCACCATTTCCACCTATTCCTCCAGCCAGTCCAATTGGTTTAAGGTACGAGCAAATTTGGAACTTTGTATTTTGACAATTAATCAGTTATTAAAACATTATTTAATTATTTACAATATGTTTTTTCAGGTGGTCAAACACAGGGACCAAAATAAGTATGAGCGATGATATAAAATATTATCGCAAATACTTTGATCGTACTACTAGGAAATCGGTAAGTAATTAACGTTTTGTAGTTTTAAAAAAAACTTTATAAATATTTATTGTATTTTAATTTTCTAATTAAAAACTTTATTTTACAGATAATTTGGCAGCCATATCCCCCTGCTAAATAGATGCCCGCTGACTGCACACAGGGGATGCAGATTTGGGGTTCTGTAATTCCCTTACTTTGTGTGTGTATTTGTGAATGGCATCAGCCGGACAGGGTGATGAGGCAATTTGGTTGCCAACAACCAATTCCACATCCTCCAATGACTCCTACAAATGTGCATGCATTGACCTTACGCAGCAAGGTAGACGATGACTGGGCTACAATATTAAGTCCAGCATTACAACATTGGGGTCATCGATATGAATATCACTTCACACCTACTCCTTCACAGGTCGGACTATTAGGTCCGAATTCAGAATATATGAGATGGTACCGGAGGAAAGGGAAGCCGCACATTGATCCAGATGAAGTTAAAGAGTCAGTTTTGGTATGTGTCGTTTAGTAATTATATTTGAATACAATATTTTGTCTAAATATAAAGTTCTTATGACATTTGTTGTATATGTAGGGAGATGTAGTTGAATGTCTGACATACTTGACTTCCCCTACTGGCAGAGATGACTTTTCGTTGGAGGCAGTCACGGAGCAAACTAATCGATTTTTATCGATATCTGATGACTATCTCGCCCGTGTCGTTGAGCCAGCTGAGGAAGCACCCCCTCCTTCAGAGTCATATGAGATGAGGACATTCAATGTTCCTCCATCCTCTAGGGAGGCAGCAGGATTAGGACGACGAAGAACGCCAATTGAGGCTGTCGACCAGATATGATATCTTAAACCCAGTTTGAGATGTTATTCTTTCTTGGATAAGGCTAATCTTGATTGTTGGATCTTGGTTAACCATTCCTACATATTAAATATTCAAAATCAGTGATATAAATTATTATTAATATAATATTATAAGTTGCAGTTGCAGAACTTACCTTGTATAAGTGATGCAATTAGCTCAGAATCCAACTTATTATGATCTTGTGACAAAGACATGTTCAAACATGTATGACGTCCACCCCATTGAGTCACTTTCCACTTGTCAGATTTCTTTGACTCAATAGCTCTCATGTACCATGGACATCCATCATGCGCATTTGGACATCTAACAACCCACTTTGTCGTTTTCGATTCAACCACATAAAAACTCTGATGCATTCTCATTGCATTTTGCTTTACTGCATTTTTTACTGCATCTTTATTCTCAAACTTCAATCCAACATATAAATCTTCGCCAATAGACCAATTATTAGCCACATCCATCCCTGAGATTTCTTCTTCATCGGGGTGACTCCAATTGATATTAGTATAGTGAGGTAAATTACCCTAAAATTGACTTCCACCTAATTTAATCATAGTAAATATTTTAAATTCAATAATGTAAATTTAAACAAAATTTTTTAAACAAATAACACAAATTGTTGACAAATTTAATTTTCAAATGTTACCTTCAGTAGATGGATACATTGAAATTGGTTCAACCATTGGACTTTCAACAATAGCATCTGACTCCACGTCACTATTAGATACTTCACAATTATCGATTTCATCTTCATTTGATTCATCATTGCTTTCATATGACAATGAAACATGATAGTCTTCATCATCTTCGTCATCTTCATCTTCGTCTCTTGTCATCACCGGTGATCGTTGAATTGACAAATTTTCTAACGAAATTGTTGAAGATTCTAAGTTACCTATTTCAGCATGTAATTCCATTATTGGCATCACATTCTGACTCATAAAAGCTTCTATCATGCATTGTACATCATCATCGTCACTCAATTCTAATGAAGAATATCTGCTCTCACCATGTTGTGAAACAACAAATCTGTAAGTTACAAATAATATAACTTGATTTGACTTAAGATGAAATTTGTTGTGAATCCTTCTCTTTAATATATCCAAAGTTAAACCTCGTTTAATATACATCCCTTTTTTTGGTCCCTCAAATGTTACACCACATTCTGGACTTTCATACATCCTTCCAGTGTAAATATAAGCGATAATTTGATCCATAATATCTGCAAAAAAATTAAAATATTAGTACAAATACATACAACTTATTTAAACTACAAAATATTTCAATCATAAATAACATTTTAAAACTCAACTTAACAGGAGCAAACAACCAACCAGACTGATTTAGTGGATAAATAACAAATACAGTAACAAAAACAACAAATGAAGTAGAGATTTCGATGTGATTAAATAGAACGGAAGGGGGGTATATATACTACAAGAGTCTCCATCACCTACAACGACATCTGCATAAATTATTTAATAAAAATTTAAAAAATTTCAAGTCGCTATGGGCCATAGCTCCAGTTAAAAAAATATATATTATTTTATAAATACAAAAATTGTTTACAAATTTATAAAAAATTAACGGATAAAAGGGAAAATAAAAATTCATATAAAATAAAATGTAAATTTCAAAAAATAAGTAATATAATGTAAAAAAATAATTCATAAACGAAAAAAAAAATTTAAAATTTGGGGCGCTATGGGCCACAGCTCCACTCAGGCGCTGTGGCCCATAGCGCCAGTTACGGAAAATATATATATTATTTTATAAATACAAAATTTGTTTACAAATTTATAAAAAATCAACACATAAAAGGGAAAAAATTAATTCAAATTATAAAAAATGTAAATTTGAAAAAATAAGTAATATAATGTAAAAAAATTATTCAAAAACGAAAAAAAAAATTAAAATTTGGGGCGCTATGGGCCACAGCTCCACTTAGGCGCTGTAGCCCATAGCGCCAGTTAAGGAAAATATATATATTATTTTATAAATATAAAAATTGTTTACAAATTTATAAAAAATCAACACATAAAAGGGAAAAATTTAATTCAAATTATAAAAAATGTAAATTTGAAAAAATAAGTAATATAATGTAAAAAAATAATTCAAAAACGAAAAAAAAAATTTAAATTTGGGGCGCTATGGGCCACAGCTCCACTCAGGCACTGTGGCCCATAGCCCCAGTTACGGAAAATATATATATTATTTTTTAAATACAAAAAATTGTTTACAAATTTATAAAAATTTAACAGATAAAAGGGAAAATAAAAATTCATATAATATAAAATGTAAATTTCAAAAAATAAGTAATATAATGTAAAAAAATAATTCATAAACGAAAAAAAAAAATTTAAAATTTGGGGCGCTATGGGCCACAGCTCCACTCAGGCGCTGTGGCCCATAGCGCCAGTTACGAAAAATATATATATTATTTTTTAAATACAAAAATTGTTTACAATTTTATAAAAAATTAAAAGATAAAAGGGAATAAAATAATTCAAATAATAAATAATGTAAATTTGAAAAAAGAAGTAAATATAATGTAAAAAAATAATTTAAAAACGAATAAAAAAAAAATTTGGGGCGCTATGGGCCACAGCGTCAGTTTAAAAAAAATACATATTATTTATTTAAAATTACTTTTTTATAAAAATTTGTTTTCTTTTTATAATTATATAATAATAAATTTCAATTAATTATATTTATTCTACATTATTATTAATTTCGTATTTTTTTTCTTCTTTGCTTAGTGTCGCTATGGGCTATATAATTTTTTTTAGCCCATCAGGTGTGGTGCTTCAGCCTATAGCGACAGTGATCCAGCCCAACCAAGTCAAAAAAAAAAAAACACCACGTGTCATGGGTGTCGCTATGGCCCATAGCGACACCCATGAAAACTACCCCAAAGGTGTAAAATGTTTCAAAACAGCCCCATTTTGATAATAAGTTTCTAAAGCTGTCCCACAATGATTGTTTAGCCTACCTAATGTTGGGAGTCCCCACTTATTTGGTTTTGTTGATCTTCTTGTCTGATTTGTTCTTTTTTTACTCATGTAACAAAAAGTTTTATATATATATAAATATATATAAATAATAAAATTATAATTATTCAATATTTAGATATATAAATAAAAAATAATGCAATAGGATAAGATTAATGTTTTTTTATTTATTTATCATAGTTTTGATAAAAGTATTCCCCAACTTTGTTGAGAATAGTCTTTAAGAATAAAAACCTTAACTGTATTAAAACTATTTTTCTAAACATCATTTTTTTTTAATTAAACTTAAATTCAAATTCGAAACCCAAAAGTTTAGGAACGAGATGAACCTCGGTTAAACTTGTCCGAGGAGAGTAATCTTATTGGTTGGGAAAGTAATTTACTCGTAAATAGAAATTTATCAATTTCAAAGAATTTTTGGTGGGTTTTGGTTAGGTTTTATGAGGTGAAGAAGAAGACAGGAGCAAGGGTTGGGGCGAGATGGGAAGAAGAAACGGTGGCAGGTCTCTGCAAGAAACTCTCCGCCGTCGACTTGACTCTTGCAAGTCCAAATACTCCACCGCCGAAGAAATCGCCACCCATCTCCGCTCAACTTACCCCGATTACCACCGAACAAAGCACCAAACCCTAATTCGATTCGTTCAGGAAGCTCTTCACTCCGCCGCCAAGCCCGATCACATTCCCACGCTCAAGCATTTTTCCGACGATGACGACGACCGAGACTTTCCAAGCCCCTCTCCGAAAAGACGGAAGGAAGAGGACGAAGACAGGGAAGAAGCGGTGGTGTCGTCTTCGGAGGATGCGGTTTTCGGGAAGAAGATGGAACCTGAGTTCGGCTTGAGGAAGACGGTGCTGCGAAACTCGTATAAGAAGATTGCGGCGGAGGAGAAGAACGTGGAATTGGAAGTGGGGGGTGGCAGGAAGGGTATTGTTGCTAGCAGTGTTGTGAATGAGGAAAGGAAGGAAGTGAGGGGTTCGGTTTCGAACGGTGAGGTGAAGGGGAAGGATGGACCTAGGTTTAGGGATTTGGGTGGGATGAAAGAGGTTTTGGAGGAATTGAAGATGGAAGTGATTGTGCCTTTGTGCCATCCCCAATTGCCTAGACAGTTAGGTGTGAGGCCAATGGCTGGCATTTTGTTGCATGGACCACCTGGTTGTGGGAAGACTAAACTTGCACATGCTATAGCTAATGAGGCTGGTCTTCCTTTCTATCACATTTCAGCTACTGAGGTTGTTTCTGGAGTCTCAGGTATTATACTGTTACCTGCTTGGACTTGGATTTGTGCTTAATTCACTTGTATTAGTTCTAACTTGAAGTGCTTAAGGATAATCCTTTTTCTAGAGTAGAGTTTTAAATGACTTAAGAAGAGCATGGTTGATTTTCCGTTGAGAAGCTTAAAAAATGACACTAGACATTTAGATTGGGGTGAACATGCATTGGGACACATGTGAACTGAAATCCACATACAGCTGGTGACTGTAGAGTGCTTGTGCTTTTTTTATTTTTATTTTATGATTAGTTAGTTTCGTTGTTTTTGTTACTATCGTGAAATGATTTGGATGTGTTCTATTAAGTATTTGTGTATTTTGTGGCTAGGTGCATCGGAAGAAAATATTAGAGAGCTTTTCTCTAAGGCGTACAAGACTGCGCCGTCGATTGTCTTTATTGATGAGGTTGATGCAATTGCTTCCAAGAGAGAGAATTTGCAGCGTGAGATGGAGAAACGAATTGTGACGCAATTAATGACTTGCATGGATCAATCAAATAGGCTTCTTCAAAAAGGAGACGAGTCAGAGAGCTCCGATGGTCAACATCCTGGATATGTTCTTGTCATTGGAGCTACAAATAGACCTGATGCTGTTGACCCTGCCCTGAGAAGGCCTGGACGGTTTGATCGTGAGATTATCATTGGCATTCCCAATGAATCTGCCAGGGAGGAGATCCTTTCCACGCTTACTAGCAATCTTAAAGTTGAGGGATTATTTGATCTACGGAAAATAGCCAGGGCTACACCAGGATTTGTTGGTGCTGATTTGGCAGCTCTGGTTAACAAGGCTGGTAATCTGGCAATGAAAAGAATAATTGATGAAAGGAAACGTGAATTATCTCAAGTTCTCATGAATGAGGGTGATGAAGACTGGTGGAGAGAACCTTGGTTGACTGAAGAAATAGATAAGCTTGCCATCAAAATGTCCGATTTTGAGGTGCTTTATATTTATGTCCTTGTTTACTTGTTCTTATTATTTGTAATCCACTAGACCTTTTTTGTAGGTTTGTGTCACTTATCATCGCATCTATTATGTGTTAATCCCAGCTTTTACTACCCTATGTTTGAGAGGATATCTTATCCTCCACCTCTTCTTGCTATCAATTTTTTTCTCTCTTTTATGATCTGTCTTAGCTTTTCCTTGAATATTTAGATGCCTAAAATATCAGTCATTACATTTATCTGGGCATGTATGTAGGAAGCAGTCAAAATGGTGCAACCTTCATCAAGAAGAGAAGGTTTCTCTTCCATTCCTAATGTAAAATGGGAAGATGTTGGAGGGCTTGATTTTCTAAGACAGGAGTTTGAACGTTATATTGTAAGGCGTATAAAATACCCTGATGATTATGAGGTAATCATTAAATACTAACTTTTTAAATATTGCGATTTCTGTTAAATTCTATTTGTCTTCTATTTTCTTTGTCTCTTGATTTTTTATAAATGTTTTTTTTTTTTTTTTTAATTTTTTTTTTATTTTATCACAATTCACATTACCCAAACCTCTTGCTGAAATTTATATGCATGTATGATTAGATCTATATTGTCTGCATCTCTGTTATAGGGATATGATTTTGAGTAGATGTAATAATATGTTAGAATCCAATTTCAAGGTATGGGACTTGAGTTCCACATGAGATTCTAAAATGGGGTTTGTAAGGCCTTGGGTTCTTGAGTGCTACATAGTTAAGTCATGGCACAAAAGTGGTTGGTCTTGTATAATCTGTCTTTATTTCTTTCTAACTGATAATGTCACTCTCTTTGCCATTGAACAGTTGTGATGAAATATGCTGCTATGGTGTTAATTGTGTGAATTTTATAAGTTATTTTCTTAATATAAAGTCCGGTGATTGGTGAGAATTATCATTATATTTTTTTTTCCCTCAGGTTATAGTACTATGCAATAGGGATTTTTGGAATAACTGATAATGATGGTATTACACTAATCTAGATCAACATTACAAAATATCTGATCAATGTTCAATAATTTCATAGCTTTATATTTAAGTTCTCTTGATAAGTTTCATACTCTTTTTCTAAAAGTTGATAAACTGATTTGTCTTTGCTGTTTAAAGAAAGCATAGTAATTAGTAAGTTGTATATCACAGTCTGATCACTGTTCTTGGAATCATTTATTTCAGGGACTTGGGGTAGATCTTGAGACAGGATTTTTGCTTTATGGACCTCCTGGTTGTGGTAAAACACTGATTGCCAAAGCTGTTGCCAATGAGGCAGGGGCTAATTTTATTCATATTAAGGTATGTCTAAAAACTCCACCCTTTTCTCTTTAGTTTTGATTGTCTTACAAGGACATTCCTCTGGTTTGAATAAATCATCTTTTAAATAATTAAATTGCTTTTTTATTTTTTATTTTTTATTTTAGGGACCTGAACTCTTAAATAAATATGTTGGAGAAAGTGAGCTTGGAGTTCGGACAATGTTTAGCCGTGCAAGGACATGTGCGCCTTGTATACTTTTTTTTGATGAGGTTTGTGGTTCTTTTCTTAAGAATATTGGTGAAATTGAATGTTTGTCATGACATGTCAATTTTATTTCAAATTTGTAACTATACAAGAAAATATTATTGTTTGGAATATTCTTTCTTTGGAGGAACTATCCTGCACCACCATTTTTTATTTTTGTTTATTTATTTATTGCAAAGTAAATCTTTTTTTCTCTCTCTCTCACATAAGTGCAGTGATCATTGTTTGTATTTGGTGCTTACTTGGTGAACGAGTTACGTTCAAGACTTGTGTGGGTATCTGTTATTAATTTCCTTCTTAGAATTTCCTTGATCTAAGAAGGACTCAAACAAGTTCTCAGCAAACAATTTGTTATAGAATGGTGTATACCAGTGTACATAGTTACAACGAGTGTTACATTTTTTTCTTTTGCTATTTTCAGGTGGATGCTTTGACAACCAATCGTGGTAAAGAAGGTAGTTGGGTTATTGAACGACTGTTGAATCAGGTCAAATAATTACTAGTCCTTTTTGAATTAGAAAAACAGGGCCATTTTAACCGATAACAATGTATAATGACAGTTATATGAAATTGCAGTTGCTTGTTGAGTTAGATGGGGCAGAGCAACGGCGAGGCGTTTTTGTTATTGGTGCTACAAATAGGTACATTTTGTTCACCATATCTATTCTCTAATTAGTTATTTAACTTCACATCACACTATTTAAGTCAGTTTCTTATTTTGCAGGCCTGAGGTGATGGATCGTGCTCTCCTACGGCCTGGTAGGTTTGGTAAACTTCTTTATGTTCCACTTCCAGGCCCAGATGAACGAGTTTTGATATTGAAAGCTCTTGCAAGGAAGAAGCCTGTTGATTCCTCTGTGGATTTGAGTGCTATAGCAAAAATGGAAGCTTGTGAAAACCTAAGTGGCGCTGATCTTTCTGCATTGGTTTGTCTCTGCTCTTTATTGATGTTGCCTCTTTCATCCCTTTACCATTATTGAATGTTATGTGTACGTATGTATATACTACATAGTTTTTGATTAATGGTGGTACAAGGGTAGGACTAAAAAAAAAAGTGGAGAGTCAATTTGTGAGATTTACTGATTTTATTGAATATACAGATGAACGAGGCAGCAATGGCTGCACTTGAAGAGAAATTGACTGAGACAACTTACGATACAGTGACCATCAAGAAAAATCATTTTGAGGTAGCACTGAGTAAAGTCTCTCCGTCTGTGTCAGACAGGGTAAGGCTTATGCTTTATATTTCTTTCACACATGAAATCTCGTTTCTTATGGTGAATAAAATAGTTTTAGAAATTTACATTCAAATTTATTTCGATTTTTGGAGCAGCAAAAGCACTACTATCAGCACTTGTCAGAGAGCTTTAAAGTAGCATGAGCAGCATGGCGTTGACTTTTTTTAGTCGGTGATGACATTATTTTATGCTTTGTTTGGGGGAGGAGGCAAAATTGAAGTAAATGAAAGAGAATAGGTGATAATTGATTTGATAAGAAATAGGTAAGAAATAGAATTGAATTTGTAGTTGTTTGTTAGATTAAAATTACGTGAGAAATAGTGAAAAATTAGTATTTTAAAATTGTATTTTATATAGTTAGATCATTATAAAATAATATAAATACCTACCATTTTACCCTTCTTTTTATGTTGACATATAATATTGGAATTTCAATTTTTTTTTATATATAGTTTAGTAGCATAATCAGTTATGTTAGTTTACATGGCTGATTTTGCTACCGTAGCCCGTTTTTGTACTAGCTACATAATGCATTACTATCATAACAGGTGAATATGGCACCTAAAGTTCAAGACTAGGTGTAGCGTGTGTTTAGAATCATAATAAACAAAAGGAACCAAAATATATGGCTTCCATTCATGTAATTGTCATATTCCTTAAACATGGTAGAAAGACCAAGCTATTCCATTTATTCAGTGATAGTGTTGGACCAGGAGTACAATAGTATTGTATTATCACTAAAATTACATATTTGATGTCGATGTGATATTAGTACCAGAGGTTATTGCAGAAAATAGTATAACTCATCTCACAATAGAACAAAAATTGCAGATGGCTTTTTGGTAGGCCCAGGACGGGTCAAAAACCTGTGGAAGAGGGCCAATTTTATTTTCTTATTCGATAATTATTTGAAAATTTATCTGCTAACATATAATTATTTAGTAGATAATAATTTTTAGAGTATTTATTAGATTACATATATAATTAAAAAATGATTTTTTTCAATAATTTAAAAAGTATTTTAATTTGTTACAAAAGATTGTTATTAAAATTTCTTCATATTATGCTTTATATTTTTTTTTTCCAAACTTTAAAAGAACTTTTAATTTAATGAAATAATCAAACACAATTTACAATCATAGTCTCGCAATAAATAATAAAAGAAATTCATGAAATATAATAATAATTAAAAATCATCAAATCTTATAATAGTAATATAAAATAAATATGTTTGTAATATAATAATATGATTAATATAGATAATAAAATATATGTAGGAAACATGTGGAGGGGAGAGGGTGGCGATGAGACCTGAAAAATTAAGTAGTTTAATAATATAAGTGTCTATAATCTCTTGGTTAGTTATTATATAATATGTATTTTAATTTTTATAATTTACAAGAAAAAATTAATAACACATAGGAAGACTTGCCTGGACCCTCCTGGCTTTGTTTTCTCTCTCCATCGTGTGATCTGTGTCTCTAGTACTTACTCCAATTGCAAGTCATGGTAACTTGGAGAGCTGATTCTCTGTTTCTCTCTTGTTTATAGTTGAGTTTCAATTATTCAGTTCTTGTAAAGTCTTACAACTCAAAGGTAGAAAAGATACATGCATGGAATGACCATTTTCTAAATGACTTGGTGATGGAGGACCCTTGGTACTTCATGCGAGACCCATCACATGGTTTACGACTAGGAGGATGGAGAGATACCATGTATGGATCTATCTTTTAGGCCCAATTTGAGTAGTATAAAATTTTATTGCTTTATTCCAATTTTACCCTTGTACTTTAGGATATTTTAGTCATAGAATTTATTTTACTTGTATTTCTAATTTTACCCTTGTATTTTGGGGTATTTTAGTCATATAATTTATTTTCTTTTGTATTTCTCATTTTACCCTTGTATTATGGGGTGCTCTAGATGATTAGAGTTTTAATTTTTGGGCTAGGGTTTTAAATTAGGAGGTGACGCATGTTTTTGGTGTTCTTGGACTTATTTTTGGACTTAGAAAGGCTTAGGCCCAAGTGGAGAACAATGGTTGCATGGTCTTATCATGCACCTAAGTGTAGCCTAACTAAACTCAAAGATTCCATCCTTGGCCACCAAGTTACATCTAGGGTTAATTTGAATTTTATTTAGGTGCATTTTGCATTGTGAATTTCAGCCATGCACTCTCCAAATGCAATCCTAGATGCCTCCTACTCCTATAAATACCCAATGCACCACACCTTATAGATACTTTGAATTATATGAATTTGAGTGAAAATTTTTGCCTCAAATCCTCTCTTTAGTCACTAGGTCAATTCGGCCTACCTCTCGTATCTCCTCCTTAGAGTGAGTTTAGGGATACCTTAAATGGCCTTCACCTCCACTTAGTGAAGAGAGCCAACTAGAGCACCCAAAATACCATCCTTCCTTCATTTCTCATATTCGCCCAAGCCATCACCATCTACACCCACCTTCCTTTTTGCCTCACCCTTGAAGGACATCCACCCCCGAAGGTCACTATCTTGGCCTTAGCAAGGAGCTCCTCTTCACCATTGACGTTTGTTCATCCTTTGGTGGAAGGAGTCCATCACTTGGTCTAACAATTGAAGTGAAAATATTAATTGGGTAGAAGTGAGTGAAAGCTACGTATGAATAATATTAATAACAATTTTTCAGAACAAATATTATCATGTTAGCTGGGTAGAAGTGAGTGAAAGATACATGCTAACTCTGTTGTATAAATAATATTAATAACAATGTTTCAGAATAAATATTATCATATTAGGTTGTACAACAAAAATAGATCCTGCATACAATCATTCCATGCATCTAAATGCCCAAGTTAACTCCACACTTATCATAAACTAAAAGGGCAGGAAAGAAATAGAAAGTACAATAAAAGTTTTAAAAAATGCCATTCCTATCAAATGTGCAAGACTTTATTAAACACGTGAATTTTCTAGAAAGAAAAGAATCAAAGTCCTAGAACAACAATATACAACCTCAAACTCCCAACATTATTTCTGAAAAGAATAAATTCTTAACCAATTTCTGTATTGTCGTGTCCGACATGTTGACGTAAAATCTATCATGTATCTAGTATCAACTCATTTTCATCTTAAGGAACAGACCAAGAAGTAAATCATATTTGACCATCAAGAGTCTAATATGTCTCTCCATAAAATTAAAGTCCACATACACACAGATGATAATCAAAAGGATAAAACGTGTACTTAAAAATGCAACCCGGTGCACCAGAGATAAAGTTAATAGAGTTCGTGAAGGGTAGATATACGTAGTCCATGAATAAAAAATAAAAACATTAAATAAGTGAATAATTAACAAATAAATCACTTAAAGTTCCAACCGAAACGCCCAACATTAATATTAAGGTTAAACATATTATTTAATCATTACATATGTTGTAAATTTTCAATTCAGTTCCTATATGTAAAAATTTATTAAATTGGTCCCTATTCCTATAAACATTTCCGATTTGGTCCTTAGAACCATCAATTCCTTTATATATTCTTAATATATTTCCAATTTGATCTTTATATATGTAGCACATTTTAAATTTGGTCTTTATGCAATTAACACATTCTTAATTTCATCTTTTACATGTTGAGACCGAAAGAAGAATACATCATATAGAAGGACCAAATTAATATTGTTACATGTATGTAGACCGATTTAACAAGTTTTTATGAATAGAGAGCAAATTAAAAATTTTCCTAAGGACTAATTTATATATTTAGCCTAATATTTTTTAAATACATAAACCTAATATAAAAATCTTACAAGCAAAACATCACTCACACAGCATCAAATAAAGTCTTATTCTAGAATACATAAATCCGCATGTCAGCATGTTAGCCCGCAACCAAATATAGCCCACGAATTACACACTTCGGGCTAAAAAAGACTTGCATCCAATTATTCTCCAATTTTGCTTTAATGAAAAGAAACAAATGTATAAGAGTATGCTTAAATAGAAAAGACTAATTTTGTGTTCCATTTGTCTTACGCAGAATTGAAAGCAGTCTTTTGCGTGATTCTTTCTTATTCCTTATCTTGTTTTAGTTCATCTAACCTAAGGGAGTTGTCTAAGCAAACATTTGTCTTTCAGTATCTTGTTTTTACGATACAGACAGAGCATTCTATCAAGTATCAATTATTAAGTTTTGTTCTTTAGAAACAGATTTCCATAAAAAATAAAAAATAAATAATTCAATTCCTATATTTTATCGTGTCTTGCAATTTGGTATCGAAGTTTAGCCTTTAATGTTGAGCACCTTATGTGTTAGAGGTAAAAATCTACCAATCATTTCAAATCTCGAGAACCAACTTAATTTGAATAAGCTTCATTTACTAAACCCCCTACCTTATTTGGAGAGGACTATCCTTACTGATGAGATCACATAAAAATGTTTATCAACTCAACACAGTATAATATGAGGCATATCATCACTTACAGAGATGTTGCCCCTACAGTAAAAGACGGAGTTCTTATTCATAAACCATAACGAGTCAAGAATACATCAACAGCATGCAAGACGTGTGATCTCAATAAGCATAAATTAGGGAGAAAAGGCCTAAAAATCTGTTGCATGTACATCAGAAAATCCTAATAAATAGCATAGAAAACTGTAGTGGGTCCTAAAAACTAGCAACGGATTGATACATGTTACAACACTTTTAACATGAATTGGCGTTCATCACCTAAGAAAATGCAAATCGTGTTAGCCAAACACACTAAAAAAGGAGTACAGAAAATTTGCACGATATATGTTTAACAATAACAGTAATGATGGGAGAATATTTGAAGCCGTTGTACATTTCTACCGAGACAAATGATGAAGTTGTCATAGCATGTGAGTCAGTTAGAATAGCATTAGTAGCAAATTGAGATCACCAAAACTACAGAAGAGACTATACAAATGATTGTTGAATAAACATGGCAATTTAAAGGAATGTGCATCTTCCAAAATCTTCCCAAGTAGGATGTGTTGAATGGTGATGTACTTCAGTGGCCCTTATGCATCAGTGTCAGTAATATCTTCTCTTTGGACTACCCAAATAGATTTCACCAGATGAATGTTGTTCACCCAAAGTGTAGCTGGAGCTGGCTTCATCAACCCTGGTATCCCCAGAGAAGCTAGCTTTTGCAAGCTCCCTCAACATCTTTAGCTCTTTCTTAAGCCCAGCCTTGTGCCCCTTTAGCCACTTTCCTTCAACTTCAATATGCGTGCTTGCAGCTGGCATCGATGTTGTAGGATCTCTTCTTTCAATAACATTGGGACTAGGTGTACCTGGACTTTGCAAAGGGACTACTGTAGCAGTCATGGCACTAAAGGGATCCATATATCCATTTCTATTTCTCCTTTCAAATTCTGTAGGATTGACAGAATGCAGGTCTGTTTCTGGTTGGGAGAATGTGGATATCACACTAGACCAATGCTTGCTTGGAAGGAAAGGCAGGATGAGTCCCTTGGCAGCAAACTTTAATCCATGTCTTAGAGAATTATTCTGAGACTGTGAGAGTGTCAATAGGGAATTTACCATAGAATACCATTGATTGGTAAGCTGAGCAATAAAGGTAAACAACAGGAGAAACAACAGGACCAATTCCCAAGTTTTAGCTTCAACTGAGTTTGAACCACTCCGAAGGATAAAGATACCAAACACACCTGCCTCACACAAGAGAGAAACACTTTCCACAACATGGACACCTCTGCTGATGTATGGTTTAGTAGTAAACAGGTAAATGAACTGTATTGATGTGATTATCAATGCAAAAAGGCTTTTAGTTGAAATTGATGATGGGTAAGCTATGGATATTATTCCCATACCAACTCTTCTTAGTAAGTCAAGGATGATGTAGGATGATCTCATGCAACCTAGTACCCTCTTGAATGTAGAGATTTTGATTTCCTCAATGCTGTTTTCTGAACTCATTGTTTTCATTCTTCCGATCCCGCTTTGGCCACTTTCGGTCCACTTGGTTATGGCATTTGGTTCATAACTTTGATCACCTAAAATGAGCACTGGAGGACCCTTCCAATCATCAAAGAGAATTCCAAACCGTGAGAGGAAAGAGTAAGGTAGACCGTTTCTGTTAAACCACTTTCCAGTCGTAGGCCTCCCAATAAAAATGAACAATAACTTCGTGTACCATTTTTCTACATCAGTTACTTGTTTGAATTCTTTGTATTGGGCAAAACTTTCAGAGTAGATTGCAATAATAAGAAGTAGCAATATTGACAAGATGAATGCTACAGGTATTGCTAGTAACAGCACCCCAGTGATAATTCCGCCTGCTGTACCACCTGCATATAAATGTAGTCTTCAAGGATGAAATAGTTCTCTTGCACATGAATTTAGTCTTAAATAAATAACCAGTTCTAAAATTCTGTAAATATAGATTACTGAAATAAACAGTGTTAAATCTAGTTGCTTACCTTTTATTACAAATGTTGATGACTGAGAAAGACAAGGTAGCATGAGAATCAGAAGAAAGAGCTCAAACCTAGGAACTGATAAACTACCTTGAGGTGGTTTCCCTGTCCTGTGTCTTAGGAAGCATATCATGAAAACATGAATTAAAAGTAAACAGCCTACTCCCACACCAAGCCAGAATAAGTTCATTTCCATGTCCTGCCACCTGTTGGTAAGAAAACAAATCTCAAATTTTCTTAATTAATCCTGCAAATCAGAAACTTTTTTTTACTGTCTAGAGCTTAATGTTTTTGAACATAAAGGTTAATGTCAAGGCTAACTACCCTTTGTAACTCTCCATTCCTTTGATGACATTGCCAGCCGACAATGGTTCTCCTCTCTGCATGGCAAATGAATCAGTTGTAAACAAGTGTCTATTGTTGTACTCCTTTTAAAGTTGTTGTTAAACTCACCAAGAAATAAGTGAAATATTCAACGGAATCGAGAGGTAGACCATATAATGTACTTGTCTTGCTTATATTGAGCTGATTAGGAAGCTGACCAGATTTGTTGATAATTTCAGTCTGAAATGAGTGTTTGTGACCGATATAAGATAACCCCAGTAACTCAGTTTTCTGTTGATCTATATATCTTGCAGATGGACCATTACTTCTCCCTCCAAGTTTCTCTCTTTCCAAGTTTGAAGACAAAGTGTCATATTTTTTCCAGGGGAGCTTGTGATGAGGTATGAGCCACCTAAGACCTCTTGTCGTCTCCGAGTATTTGATAAATTGATCAGTTGAAAACCAACTTGTGAGGGCAAAGACTTGTAGGTGTCCAACCATTCCCTGTTAAATGTGTCAAATGTTTATAATATAGCCCTTGGAGAAGATGTATAGAAGAACTCTGAGAAATTGAATTTTTTTTTGTATTGTTTGTATTCTAGTTATGAATTATGGTACCATGCATTAGTTTCTTTACTTACATGTATATTAATCGATGGATTGGAAGCTGGACTGCTTGTCGTTCCCAAAGCAAGAATGCTTAATGCTTCTAAATTTGCCGAGGAAAGAGAAACCATAGCAGCTACCAGTGATGTTGCTATTGTTCCGGCACTGATAAATGAGTACAGTGCAATGGATATTGTAGGGGTGGAATCTGAGAGTTTTGAATCAAACATAAGAGAATACTCAAAAGTCCATGCGCAGTCACTCAATTACTTCTGCATTCTACTTAGATTAACATATTTTACATGCTTAATTTGGTTAGTGGGAAAGGAGGAAAAGAGGGGTAAAGTTGAATAACGTCGGATCTGACTATATGAGATGTATATTAGATACAAACAGGCATGTATTTACTTCTGCTATCAATTGAGGTCAAGTACTAGCTTAGGATAATTTGTTCAAACTTAGCTCAAGCCTACTAGCACAATAAGACCCCTAACATGATAAAATCATAATACTATAATGATTGACATACTATATTATTATGCAGCTGTAATCCAATGTTTTGAAAATTGAATTGATTATTGAAGTCGTAAGGTATTAGTTCAAAGTTTATCATGATTGACTATAGTACATATTAGTAAGTAAATTCATATTTTAATATTATATGATATACTATTTCTGGTCCTTTTTTGTAAGAAATAAGTGATAGTGTATTATTATCACTTGTTTCTTATAAAAAAAGACCAAAGGTAGTATTAAATAATAAACCAACACAAAATTAAGTAAACTTAAATTAACATAAAATGATCATATTATATGTTTGGTAAAATATTAAAAAGAAAGAAAGAAAAACAATAACAACCAACAACATGAATCAATTAAAAAGTTGCTCTAACTTAATTAGAGGTCTCAAATTCGAATCCTATGATGTAACTGGGCTAAATATTCGAAAGAAGAACTTTACTGTCAATAGTATTACTATTTGACTCGAGGAGAATTGTCTCCCATAGAGGAACCTCATGTATGTCTCCTATTTTGACACTGGCTTTTTGGTTATCTGGTTGAAAACTAGTGAGCTGATCATTTTCGTCCAGTTATATAATCAATGGCATTATTCATATATAAGTGCATAGTGTCAACCAAAAACGCTGTTGATGCTGAGATTAACAATTAGCATTGATTTTGAATAATTACAAAGAAATTGTTATATAATAACCGGTTATTATAAGAATCAAAAGGAAGGAAAAAAAGAGAGATTCATACAATACTTGATATCAAGCTGGTTAGATGCCAAATTTTCATTTCCTGAAATATCAGTTACCTTCCCCGAAGGAATGGTAACTGACACCTCCTCTGTTACTGCTTGGACAGTCAATGAGTATAAAGCTCTTGATAGTTCCTTTAACCTACAAGGAACAAAGTCAGGAATTTTTACTTTACTTGAATCATAATGAAATATATTAAGTAACTCAACTTTATTACACCTGCCTTATCAATCTTCCTCCCGAGACTTCTACCATAGAGGCCCCAGACCCAGTACCAAAAACTGGCTTTGTGAACTCAGCAATTATGTTGATGTTGAAATCCCTTGTCTCAGTGAGGGAGCTGGTCCTCAGTACCACCTTGGGTTTCACGGGATCTACGCAAAAATTCAGAAATTGGTTTAAAGTTATAGATACTTAGAGGAATGATTTTTAATATCATAAGCACAGATGATAGCATACCATAAAGGAATGTGATAGGAGCAACAGGAGAGACAGGAGTGCCTGTCCTGCCAGCTATGGATGCAGCTTGTAATTCAATTGTGACAATCTCAGTTCTTGATATGTTCTTGAGCTACAAAATGAAACCAATTAATAGAAAGGAATGTAGTTGTCAGAATTCAATTCTTATTCTAATTTTGTTATGTCTTGGTTAAATAAACTTCTTAACAAGCACTTGTAGAAAAAGAATATAAGAAGGTAAAATAAGTTGAGTTTAATGATTATGTACTGCAAGCATAAAACACTTTTATACAATCAACGAATCACAAATCACCTATTAGCATGGCTTTTTAGCATAAAAATCAACAATTTTATCATACATACATGATGATTTGTGATTGAATAATTGTGTAAAACTATGTTACATAGTTAGTGTTGGAAAATCTTAAATTTCTAGAGATTCCGAGATATCCGAGATATCCGAGATATCCGAGATATCCGAGATATCCGATTTAAGTTATCTGGAATTATTTGATTTATCTTTTGAGTTATTTTGTTTCAGATTAGATAAGATAGTTTTTTGATAAGTTTTGATTTGATAAGATAATTTATTATCTTCTTGTTAGTTCAGTACGTTGTAAAATGGCTATTTAAAGACCATCTCTTATTCAATAAAAAATACAGTGAGTTGCTACGTTCACCCACAACATTAGTATTACCTCGTCTCTCTTATTTTTTTCTATAAATTGGTATCAGAGCTTTATGCTCTGAGTGCCGAGTGTGAGAGGAAAATAGTGTGCGCCTGTGAAGGGGAGGAAAGAAGAAAGAGAGAGTAATGACGAAAGTTGTTAATGGAATGACCGTACCACAACTGTAAAAGAAAACCAATTATGATAATTGGTGTTTACAGATGAAGACCCTGTTGGGTTCCCAAAGTCTATGGGATATAGTGGAGAAGGGGTTTCAAGAATCCGAGGAGGACGAAGACCAATCTGTGGCTCAGATTGCCGCATTGGAAAAGACACGAGTGAAGGACAAATCGGCTTTGTATTTTTTGTACAATGCCGTGGATGAGTCAGGCTTCGAGAAGATTGCAAACGCTGCATCTTCAAAGGAAGCATGGAAGATCTTGGAGGTTGCGTACAGAGGTAACCACCGTGTCAGACAGATCCGACTTCAAACTCTCCAAGGAGAGTTTGAGTGTTTGAAGATGGAGGATAAGGAACAAGTATCCGAGTACATAACTCGGGTGGAGAAGGTGGCTAACCAACTCGGAAGGAATGGGGAGTCAATGCCAGCAAGTAGAATTGTGGAGAAAATCTTGAGATCATTAACAGATGATTTCGAGAGTATCGCATGCGTAATTGAGGAGTCAAAAGACTTGTCAGTCCTCTCAGTGGAAGAGCTCACTGGGTCACTCGAAGCCCACGAACAAAGGAGGAGGAAGATGAAGAATACACTTGATCAAGCATTACAGGCGCAACTTAATTTGAATGAAACTCGGAATTCCCAGGGCCGAACATTAGGAGGCAAAGGACGAGGTGATCATGGAGGACGAGGCGATCATGGAGGTGATCAAGGACGAGGTAGAGGACGAGGTGATCATGGAGGTGGACAAGGACGAGGTGATCGTAGCCAAGGAAGTTAGCCGAGGTCCGAGGTGGAATGTTATAAGTGTGGCAAACTCGGCCACTACGCAAAAGAATGCAGATCGGCAAATTGCTACAACTGTGGCAAATACGGTCACATAGCAAAGTATTGCCGAGCTAAAAGCCGAAGTGGAGAGAAAGAGAAGAATCTTCTCACAGAAGAAGAGGACGAGGAAGCAGGAATTTTGATGATGACGCAGAGCTCGGAGACCAAGCTACGTCCGAGTTGTGCCTCCGAGGATGAGCTAAACTTGAGTTGCGTGGAGAGATCAGTAGTTGAGCTTCCAAGCTCAGATGAGAAGTCAGAAGCCGAGCTTGATTCGAGTTGCTTAAACAACTCGGTCTGGTATTTGGACACTGGGGCGAGCAATCATATGTGTGGAGAAGAGAGTTTCTTCAACGAACTCATCAAGGTGAAGGCTGGATTCGTGTCATTTGGAGATGATTCCAAGGTTGCGGTAAAAGGGCATGGAACCATCAAGTTTATGCAGAAGGATGGACGAGTTGGAGAAATAAGAAATGTCTACTACGTTCCCGAACTTAAGAGCAACATCTTAAGCATGGGGCAGATGATGGAGAAAGGCAACTCGGTTCTGATGAAAGATCGAGTGCTTTATTTGAAGGACAAGCATGATCGTTTAATAGCCCGAGTGGAGATGAAAAAGAATCGGATGTATAAACTGAAGCTGAACATCATTCAAAATAAGTGTTTAAAGCTGGACGTGAAGGATGAAGCAATAATGAGGCATTCTCGTCTTGGGCATTTAAACTTTGGAGGTTTGGTCGAGCTATCAAGGAAGGAGTTAGTGCACGGACTGCGTGGTGATGAGTTTGACAAGAAGTTTTGTGAAGCGTGTGTACTCGGAAAGCATTCAAGAACAAGTTTTCCGAGCTCGTCCGAGTACAAAGCAAAGGAGCAAGACATCTACAACTCCACTGACGAGTTACATGTAGTATGTCTATTGACAGGAACAGAAGACATAAAATTTGAAGAGGCAGTACTTGATGAGAGATGGAAGAAAGAAATGGATGAGGAGATCGGATCAATTGGAAGAGTGAGATGGGAAGCAAAGCTGAGCTAGTTGAGGAGTTTAAAGAAGTGATGGGGGAGTTTTGTTGGAAAATCTTAAATTTCTAGAGATTCCGAGATATCCGAGATATCCGATTTAAGTTATCTGGAATTATTTGATTTATCTTTTGAGTTATTTTGTTTCAGATTAGATAAGATAGTTTTTTGATAAGTTTTGATTTGATAAGATATTTTATTATCTTCTTGTTAGTTCAGTACGTTGTAAAATGGCTATTTAAAGGCCATCTCTTATTCAATAAAAAATACAGTAAGTTGCTACGTTCACCCACAACATTAGTATTACCTCGTCTCTCTTATTTCTTTCTACAGTTAGTACATTGCTTATTTTCTTAAATAAATTGCACTTTTTTTGATAAATTATACTTATACATAAACTAATTTTAGAAGCTCTTTCATTTATTTATTCAAAAATTGATTTGAACTTCTGTATAAACTAACTTAACAGAAATTTATTTTGTTTTACTTTCTTATTTTCTTCTTCTATAAGTGCTTATTTATTCTCCTAATGTTTATGGTAAAAAGACAGAAGTATATCAGACAACAAATTCTCTCTT
Organism: Cajanus cajan; assembly: GCF_000230855.2. NCBI lineage: Eukaryota > Viridiplantae > Streptophyta > Magnoliopsida > Fabales > Fabaceae > Cajanus > Cajanus cajan. The sequence continues at coordinate 15,642,707 of NC_138520.1, read as the reverse complement.
ACATTAAAACTAAATCCGCGGGTGTCGTTGCTTCCACCATGGAGAGGAGTTAAGATGCCAGAGTTAACATGTAGTGCATTCAAAACTTGCTCAGTTGAGTTTCTTATAGGAATGCTAAAGTCCAAGAAAACTATCAGGTCCTCTGGTTTGCTTGTGGCAACTACTGTTCTTGGGATACCATTAATCTTCAACTCATAAGATGGAACAGATGTCCAAAAATCCACCATCACCGGTCTTCTATCTAAGACAAACCATTTGAATGTATATATGAGTGCCCTTAAAATACTTTTTAGTTCAATAGTCAAAACATGAACATTGCAACCAGAACCTCACCAAAATGAATAGTCAAAGTAGAATCATTGGTCCTAATGAAATGGTTTCCAGCCTGGTCAATGCAAGCATTCTCCACCATTGTGATTACAACACGCCCATAAGTAACTTTTGAGGAGATAATCACTTCAAGGCTATATTTGACACCCGGTGTGATAATTTGTAAAGAGGATGCATCCACTTGGGCAGGACCAGCTACCATGATCTTACGTGTTAAACCACAGTTAAAAATGTTGTCAATGTTTTCAAGGAAAACAACAAAATTAGGATACTTTTTAGCACAATGCTCGTCATTAGAAACCAACTTACATCACAGTTTGACGAGTTTAGGCAATTAAATCCACCTAGTCCAGTGCATGGTTCACTGAATGTGACATCAATTGCTACCCTTTGCTCATTTGTATGCGTCTGTTCACTGGTAATAGTTGCAGTTGGCGGTATTGTATCTATTCAGTGAAAAGGAAATCATTAGCAAAACCCCAAAATGCTTAACTGAAGTTTAGTATTATGACCAGGGAATCAATCTTAAAGTGGGTGAGAAGGAAAGATTTGAGCTAATGCCATTTCTCTTCATTCTTCAATTTTCTAGTAGTCAAGGTTTTAAACTGTCGTTACCATGCAATTTCGTCACAGTTCTTGATATCGTGACAAATTGTGGATAAAAGCAGTTGATACAGCTACAGTTGCGATAATGAACACCCTAAAAACTTGAAGTTGTGACCAAAATCCAGACTTTTTTAAAAACCTTGCTAATAATAATATAAAGCTTAATTTGGATAAATTTTCTATTGGAGAAGAACATAAGTAAAATGTAAGCTTTTTTAATAAATTAAAATTAACTTATGCACTTCATTATAGAAATTCTTTACTCTAACTTTTCTAGATGTATAACTCAATTTTAACTTAGGAAAGTTTGATTCATTTTGAATTTTTTTTCTTCTCTTGTAAGTACTTTTTGATAATTTTTTCTTAACAATCTCTAAGTAAATAAATGCTCACCGATGAACCATGAGTAAACTGATGAATTTCTTTCTCCTTTGTTTGTACTGACATTGAGAAGAAAGCTATGCTCCTGATTTAGAGTTAAATTTCTTAACACAATGCCACTTGCCTGGCAAGGGTAAACTTTGCCATCAAGCTGTCAAGCAAAATACATTCATCACCAACAAACTCATGTCACATTAAGTATATGCAATCATTAACAATTAAGGATATGTCAAATAAGCTAATTTACAGAAATTCTCTCCTATTAACTCCTACAAAATCTTATTTCTACTCATACATAAAATAATTTTAACTTATGAAGAAGTTTATTTTGATTTTCTTCTATATTTTTTTTCCTTAAAGTATTTCTAGAGAACTTTATTCAACCTAACAAATCTTTTCTTACTAGGTGGGGTTGGCAACATGGATAAAAATTCAACGTGTTAGTATTGCAACTCATTTTCATACAAACCATTCACCTCTAAATAAGCCTTACAAGATCATATTAAAAAAAAAATGATCTCTCAAGAGAAATTCCATACCTCACATGAAAATGAACAAGTGTCTCTCTTATAACATGCATTGGAACCATCCAACCTCTCAACTAGAAACTGGAAAACAGCATTAGAAGACCTAGTCCGAGTTGGAGGAACACGGTTGAAGTAAACCAGAAGTGTTGATTCAGCTGAGACAAAGAGCACAGCCACCCCCATGAATGCAACACAAGCAAACATGTGAAGAAACTTGAGTGTAGCCATAGCACAAACAATTAAGCTGATATAACTATAGTAACATTGAAAGACAAAATAATGGGAAGACAAGGCTAAGGAAGAGGCATTTGTTGTAGGTAAGACAACATAATGCAGTTGGTGGCATCACATTTAAGCGTCCAACGTTCATAGCAGCTATAAATGGAAGAGACATTAGTAAAAGCTACAGACAACTACCTCAACTATTATTGTCAGCCTCATAACTGCTTTTTCCAATAGATCACATACCTCATTAACTACTCATCACTTTTTCTCAATCGGAACTCATTTTCTTCTCCCTAAATTTATGGCAAAGAATTAAAATTGAATTGAATTGAAATAAGATGGTATAAAGTCTTTTTCCCCTCTTCCAATCATGATCAGTAACATACTTGAAACCATAGTTTTAAAAACCGGACCGGTCATCGAACCGGTTAAGGTACTGGGTCAGTGGGTCAAAGGTTGAACCGGTGGGTCACTGGTTGAACCGCATGACTCGATTTTTATTTATTTATATTAAAAAATATTCATATTAAATATATTTTATACTTATAAATTTTAATAAATTCATATCTTATTTTAAATTTTAATTTTTCTATATTATTTAAAATTATTTTTATTTTTATTTTGTAAAAAAATACATAAAAAAATTACATGTTAAACAGTATATTAATACAAATTAAAAATATAAACAATATGTACATATATAATATGCTTGCAATTAATATCACAAAATAATATATGTAATATTTACATAGATATTGCATTATTAAATATATAATTTAAAATTAATAATATACTATAAAAGTTATTTAAGTTGTATATATTGCAAATAAATATATTAGAACAAGTAGTCATTGTTATATTTAATAAGACTCCTTGCTTTTTCATTAAGAGATTCAATTTTCATTATTATTTTTGTGATTTATGGTCCCTTAAAAAAATTTAAAAAAAAAAATTTAAAAAAAGTGGTTGAACCGGTTTGACCCATCGGTTCACCGGTTGAACCGGAAAATTGACCGGTTCAATCCGGTTTGAAACGGGTCGACTGCATAACCGATCCAACTTCAGATTCGGACCGGCTGGACCACCGGTTCCCGGTCCAACCGGTCCGACCGGCCGGGTCGGTCCGGGTTTTAAAACACTGCTTGAAACATTTTTTAAAACACTTTTTTAGATTTTTTTTTAATTTTAAACAAATAGGTGCTTTATAGTTATTTTGGCATTAAGTTGGTAGTAACAAATTTTTTTATTTATAAGAATTACTATTATAATATCATAATTTGAATTTAGGATTTTATGCAATATTATCTCAACTCCCTATTATTAGGTTGACTTAATTAGTAGTAGCTTGGCCATAATAATTTAAGGTTGATTTGGTAGGGATGAAAAAAATAAGTGAGACATAAAGTGAATCAAAATAAAGAAGAGGAAAATAAGTAAATAGAAATGAATAAGAAATATAGTGGAAATAAAAAAATAATTTAAAAAAATAATAAAAAAATGAGAGAAATAAAAACTAAAAAATGAAAATTTAAAATTGGTTTTTAAATTAAATGATTAATTAAATCAAAATTTTAACCAATTAAATCAACAAAACAAAATTATTTAAACCAACAAAACAAACATTTTTCTTAGTAAAGAAAGTGTGCACCAATAATTTTTCATGCTTATTTATGAATAAATAAAAAAGTACGAGAATTATACATTTATTCCCTCATTTCACATTTATACTCTTTCAAACATATCTCCTTTTTATTTTTATTTCTCGTCCATTTTCCCTCTCTCTTCTCTATTTCTCCTTTATTTCAAACCAATCATAGGAACCAAAAGACAAGAAAACAAAACAAAGAGGAAGTAAATAAAGTGTACTCAGCATGCCTCGGCCTAGGTGTTATCCATTATTGTTTAGTTAAAGAAAAATGATACAGCGTCCGAAATTTTTGTTCCGAAAAACATTTCAAAAGATTAAAATATTAATTTAAATTATAAAATATTAAATTAAATAATTATTTTATAATAAATTTATTAAAAAATACTAATATTTTAAAATTTGGACGGGGATTCGGAAAAAGAATGGATTTATATTAAATTAAATAATTATTTTATAATAAATTTATTAAAAAATACTAATATTTTAAAATTTGGACGGGGATTCGGAAAAAGAATGGAACGATGTATCTTCACTCTTAGTTAAATAGAAATTGAGAGAAAAAGAATATTTTTATATCATTTGATTAGACAGTGAAATAGATAAAAGAGAAAAACTAGTGTAGAACCTAAAAAAACAAATCCTGTTATGATAAGAAAAAGGATATTACTTCGATACATGTTTTACGTTACATATCTTCTTTATTATTGTCTAATGATATGTAATCATGAGTATTTAATTTTTTAATATGTAATTAAATATCATTTATTTATTAATATTATAACTAAGTCTTTATAAATTATTAATAACTCTTTTAATTTTTTTTTATTTTAATCTTTTTGTTTTCCGCTTTTTAAATTTAAATAATTTTTTTTCACAGAATAATTTTAAATAACTATTTATTTTTAATTATTAAAATACTAACTAATTAAAAATGACTAAAATTATTATAATTTCTAAAGTTTTAATTGAAAACCATAAAATAAATATGTAAATATATATTAATAAAAGTACTTGATTCCTATATATATATGTATGAATATAGATATATTTTTTATTATGTTTTTTTTTATAATATTATTTTCTATTTTTTTACAGCTTACTTTATATTATAAAATTATTAATATATTATCACTGTAGTAATATATTTTTTTTAATTTTTTAATTTATATTATTTGTAACGACTCGGCTGGTCACTACACACTGCCCAACAAACCAGCACCACACAGAAAGAACAAGTATATATACATATATAAACATCTAAAATATATATATATATACACAAGGTCCAATTCTGGGGCTTCAACAAAAGAGAGAGTACAATTACAGCCCAAAATAGCCAAACTATTGGCCCAAAACATCAGAACAACAACAAAATAAAACTCCATCTGCCAGCTGCAGACCGACCTCAACTCACCAACCTAACCCTGCTCTGCTCCCATACAACGTATGATCATTGCAGTCCAAATATATGGAAATAACAAAGGGTAAGCAATATCACACAACTATACAACATAAACAGCAATATCACACAAATGCGTCGTCACGCATATCAGCTCGGAGATCTCCTACAACAGCTCAGCCTTACGGCCTACAACAGCTCAGCCTTACGGCCTACAACAGGTCACAACACAACACAGCTCAGCAATATACATCTAATATAGCTCAACATCATACTTCAGCATTATCAACTAGTCAGCACAACATAGTCATCAATTACAGCTCATACTCAGCATAAAACAACATTTTATCAGCATACAGTTAAACATCACCTCCGTGCTCGACGCACTCATGGTTGCGCCAGCGCGGTACAACCAGAGAGCACCAGGGGCCAATGCGCCCGATGCAAGAGTGCTCGCGCATGGCGTGTACCAACCAGAGAGCTCAAGGCTCAAAATGCGCCCGGTGCAAATCCAATTGCACACAGCGCAAACCCAGGCAGAGACTCCCAGGAGTCTCACACGCCCGGTGTGCCTAATCCCGCGCTCGGCACAGGGAAGGCAGAGACCTCCCAAGGTCTCACGCCCGACGCAATTCAAATTGCGCCCAGCGCTCCCTTGGCAGAGACTCACAAGGAGCCTCCACGCCCAGCATGACAGGGTCGCGCCCGGCGCCGCACTAGAAGCCCCAAAACATGCCACATACTGATATTGCGCCCGGCGCTGTCTAGGTCACGCCCGGTGTGGGCCATCCAGAGGCTCACATTCTCAAGCTCGCTCAGCGCACACATCTTTGCGCCTGGCGGGCTTGCCTAAATGGAGCCCCCTGGTGGTCACGCGCCTGGCGCGAAGAACGGTGCCCGGCGTGATGCTCAACAACAACTCTCAAACTTTCGAAAACTTCATCAAAGCCTGCAAAATCAACCAGAAAACCAACATGCAATCCACCCAAACCTCCACATTTTCATCAAACGTCACGAAAAACACCCCATTTTCAGCATGCAACCAACAAACAAGTAAAACCCCAAATTTTCACCCAAACCCAAAAAAAAAACCCAAAAAATGAATTTCTTCAATCTCAGCCCGAAATCATCAAACCATCAGCCCACAAATGAGTTTAAGAACTCATTCCCAACAAAACACAGCCAAAAACTAGCTTCCCTTACCTCGGTGAAGAATCCGAGCTCCGGGAAGAAAGCAAACTTGAACAGAGAGAAAATGAGAAGAAGGAGAAGCTTGAACGAAGAAGGAGGAGAAAAGGAAACTCCAATTACTCAGTTAGCAACCCGAATCTACTCCGCACCACCACCTTGAGATAGAAAATTAAGGAGAAGAACAAACGGAAAATGAGATAGTGAGAAGAAAGTGAGTGAAAATGAAGGAAAGGAAAAGAGGGAAGGGTCTCACAACCTCCCCAACAACAAGAGTTTTCGTCCCCGAAAATAGACTTACTTGGGAAAAGAAACGGATATCGCTCCTTGCACTGCTGCTCCACTTCCCAAGTATCCTCACTAGTAGCTGCATCCCACAATACCTTCACCAGAGCAATGGACTTGTCCCTCAACTCCTTCAGCTTATGGTCCACCACAGCTACCGACAACTTCTCAAACGTCAAATTCTCCTTCCCTGCATATCATCCAGCTCCACCACATGACCAGGGTCGTGGACATACTTCCTCAGCTGGGATACATGAAATACATCGTGTAAGTTTGAAAGAGACGGTGGCAAGGCCAACCGATAAGAAACCGGACCCACACGCTGTATTATCTGATAGGGACCCACAAACCTCGATGTCAACTTCCTTGCCTTCAGCGATCTACCCATACCAGAAGTCGGAGTCACCTTCAGAAACACATGCTCCCCTTCGGCAAACTCCAAAGGCTTCTGCCTTTTATCAGCATAGGATTTTTGCCTACTCTGAGTAGTCTTCATCCTCTCCTGAATCAACTTCACCTTCTCAGTAGTCTGTAGGATCAGCTCCGGTCCCACAACCAAATGTGGAAGAAAATATGCACAAAGTTTTGATGATGCCAAAGCATTGAAGAAAATAAAGGTCAAGTTAAAGCAAGCTGATCAAGAAGCAAGATCTCAAGTAATAACTAGATAAGTTTTGACTGCTTAGCTTAGTATGTAAAATGAACTTTTAGAATTTGCAAATTTCACTTGGCCATTAAAATAAGAATTTCAAGAAAACCTAAACTTAATATTTTTGCATATAAGAATAAGTTGTTTGAAAAGAAAACAAAAAGAGTATTCAAAAGATTAAATAAAAATATTTTTAAATGAAAAATAGAAGCTCTCTATATCTTAAGTTCTCATAAGCCAAAACAAGTGATATTGTCTGGTAATCGATTACCACTTGCTATAATCGATTACCAGAGAAAGAAAACCTCTTATCAAAAGTTTAAATGTTAAAATGCTCTCTGGTAATCGATTACCAGTGATTGTAATCGATTACTAGAAGAGAAAATTTCAAAATTCGAATTTGAATTATACAACGTTTCAATCATTTTGAACTTTAACCGTTGTAATTGATTACCAAGTCTTGTAATCGATTACCAGAGCCTATTTTCTGAAAAATTATAGAGAGTTACAACTCTTTGTCGCCACCGGCCCGAAACGGGCTTTCGGTATTCGCGAAGGATGGTTGGACTCTTTTATTTGTTTAAAAATATGGATTGCTAGAATGACTTATTCTCAAACTGAGACCTCGTCAAACGAGCAATTTTATTAAAAGGCTCACCAATCCATGTTAATCCCAAGCGGGACCCTCCATGGATTAGCGGTTTTCATAAAAAGGAAGGGTTCGTGGAGTCGCCACCAATGTTTTACTCAAAACATTGGAAAAAGGGATAAGGCAATTGATTTTATAAATCAACTTCGGCCATTACAACCAGAGTTGGGTAAGGGAGTCGGTTACGCGTGGGGAAGGTGTTAGCACCCCACAGCGCCCCTTTCGGGTTCCCTATGACAGATTATTTCTAAAATAATAGCGCAAAAATTACTAAATTACCCCTATTTATTATAAGCGATTATAAGCGAAATATCTACATGATGATAATTTAAGTATGTACAAACAGAAAGCGGTAAAAGAAGGGACTTTAGAGAGATAAACCTTTGAAGCGTGCTTTTCTATATATTTAAACAGAAATTGGGAAGCTTTTTGGCGTTCCCTCACTCTACAAGCCTGCTCGCTCCTTCCTAAAAAATAATTTTTGACTTGGAAATCCGATGGATTTCCCTTCGACTTAGTTCGAGACTCAAGCAAAATGCTCAGAACTCAAAAACTTCGTCGGATCAACTCTCCGAGTGATTTCTAGGCAGAGCACTGCTCAAAAAAACCCAGAATACTCAAGAAGAGGGTTAAAACTGTGTGTAAAAGTGTGAAATGACGTCCCATTGACGTCATATTTATAGGGAAGAGGCTCAATACGGTTTATGAGGGTCAATACGGTCAACATTGAAATTTTGAACTAATACGGCCGTATTGAATTTAATATGGCCGTATTGAAGTTCAAAAAACCTCAATACGGCCGTATTGAAGTTCAGTGCGGCCGTATTGAAGTTCAGTGCAGCCGTATTGAATTCAATGCAGCCGTATTGAAGTCCAGAAATTTCAATACGGCCGTATTGAGTTCAGTGCGGCCGTATTGAAGTTCAAAATGTTCAATACGGCCGTACTGAACCTCTGGGAGGCCGTATTGGGCTTCATTCCCTCCACTTTCTTATTTTTTGCTACTCTAAGACCTCTAAACCTACAGATTGTCATCCTAGGGTCTTCCAGGGTCTTCCAGGAGTCCTTCCGGGTGACTTTCCTTCGATCTTTGAGGGTCTTCGAGTCTTATTTCCGACCCGGACAATTTTAGGGGTCTACAGCTGCCCCCCCTTTACTTAGTCGGACGGCCTTTTGGTGTACCGGCTGACAAGTAAAGGAGTTGACCCAATTGTCCGGGTGAGGTGCCAACCTTCTGACTTGTAGCGTCTTCCGGTGGAAAATTGTTGAGTAGCCTCTCCAGGTTGAGTTTGCCCTCTCCAGGGTGAGTATTAGTCGTCGCCTCTCCAGGCTCATGCATACCTCCGTGTTCTTGACAACCTCGGGGTAGCGTGAGTTTTCCCTCTCCAGGCTATACCAACGTGTTCTTGACAACCTCGTGGTAGTTGCATACCTCCGTGTTCTTGACAACCTCGGGGTAGCGTGAGTTTTCCCTCTCCAGGGTATACCAACGTGTTCTTGACAACCTCGTGGTAGTTGCATACCTCCGTGTTCTTGACAACCTCGGGGTAGCGTGAGTTTTCCCTCTCCAGGGTATACCAACGTGTTCTTGACAACCTCGTGGTAGTTGAATACCTCCGTGTTCTTGACAACCTCGGGATAGCGTGAGTTTTCCCTCTCCAGGGTATACCAACGTGTTCTTGACAACCTCGTGGTAGTTGCATACCTCCGTGTTCTTGACAACCTCGGGGTAGCGTGAGTTTTCCCTCTCCAGGGTATACCAACGTGTTCTTGACAACCTCGTGGTAGTTGCATACCTCCGTGTTCTTTGACAACCTCGGGGTAGCGTGAGTTTTTCCTCTCCAGGGATTTGTGATGATTTTGTCTCCACAGTCCACGATGCTGCTTCGACAATTGTTTTTGATTTTTGTGCCACTGAGGGCTGGATAACGCAGGGATCCATCTAGGGGATGTGCAGTTACTCATAGGTTCTTGTGTCCCAACTTTCCATTGCGTAGTTGGTACCCATTGAGGAATTTCTGTTTCCTTGGGGTGTAGACACGAAGATGCTCTTTCTAATGTGAGCGATGCCTTATGACTGGCTGACGTCCTTTTGACGGTGGTGGAGTATCCCGGTTATCCTTATTCGGGTGACTCTTTTTGATTTTCTGATTTTTTGCTGCCTCTGTGTAGGCTGTGATCCGCTGGGGATTCTGGATGTTGATTTTTGATTGACCTCTTCTGTTAGGCAAATCATCTTGATGTTTGATGTTTGGCTAAGAGCCGGATTCCACTTGGGGAATGATTATTGATCTTTTGATTTTTTCTCTTTTTGTAGGAATGCCTCTGTGTAGGCGACTGGGGATTTTGAAGTTCTTATGTATCCCAGAGTATTATTTAGAAAGCCTCTTCAGGCTTAGCTTCACTCTTCGTTTGAGTTGGAAAGCTATCTTCCACTGAGGAAGTCTAAGTCCTTTGACTTGGATATTTTGTTTGGATCATGCTTCCGTTGGGGAATTTTGCTGATCTCGCTTTGATAGCTTTCACTGGGGAATTTGGCCCGTGAGTGGAAGCTGAGATATCTCTGGGGAGTATTATTTCGGCGAGCCTCTCCAGGCTCAATTATTCTTATGATGAATTGGTTTTTTGTTCAGCCCGAGAATGCGAGCTGAGACGTCTTTTGGAGAGTATTATTTCGGCAAGCCTCTCCAGGCTTAATTATTCTGTGGGTGAGAGAGTATTGTTTCGGCGAGCCTCTCCAGGCTCAGTTATTCTGAGAGTATTATTTCGGCAAAACTCTCCAGGCTCAGTTATTCTGTACGAGGCGATTGATTTTCTAAATCTTTTGCCTTTTTTGTCGTTTTTGGCTTTTTCTGTATTTTTGCCTTTTCTGTTGATTTGCGGCTTTTTCTGTTGACCGCTGCCATACACAAGCAATTTTTCCTATTTTCTATTTTATGCAATTGCCTCATGATAAGGTCTTTGAATGTGCAACTAATGTGTGTGATGCACAAATGCAAGTTTTATTATTTAATGTTTTTAGAAAAATGAATGGCTCTCCCTATCCTCCTCTTCTTGGAGGAATTTCTGTCATTGACGTGAGGGAATATTTTTGTGAGTCTTTTTACGCAGGAGATTACGAATTTTATAGGAACCCCTCCCATTTTCTTTTATTGACCGATTATTAGGGAATTTCATACAATTTTTTTAGAAATACCAATTCAGAGGCATAATCACATGGTCAAGAGAGAAAAGAAACAAATGGATATTTTATTTGATATTCAAAAATGTTTTTACAGAAAGATTTGCAAAGGGAATTTCTGAAGAATGGCTGGCCAAGGTGGGCTATTTATACATTTGGCTTAAACAATCATATCTGTAATTGTCGCTCTTCCCGTTCCCCTAGCTGCTTCGGGTGAGATGCCTGAGCCAGGAGTGTAGATGCTGCAAGACGCTTGCTTCTAGAAGATTATCACTTGAACCGCCTTTCGGTTTTCGATTCAAGTGATCGTTGCTTGCTTTGTTTTTACATCTTATTATTTTGCCCCTAACTTTTGCCTAGGACGTATCCTAGCGGGGATAATTTTGCCTTTGTTTTGCCTAGTACCCTTGTACTGGCGGGCTTTTCGTTTTGCCCTAACTTTTGCCTAGGATGCCCTTTTTGGGTTTTCATCCTAGCGGGCTTGTACAAGCAACGTCTTCAAGCATAATACTTCTTTACCACGTCAGCGTTGACTGGGTATCGAAGTTCTTCTCCGTCCATGTTTGTGAGGATCAGTGCTCCTCCGGAGAAGGATCGCTTCACCACGTATGGTCCTTCGTAATTTGGGGCCCACTTTCCGATTTTGTCCTTTTGAGCTGGTAGCAATTTCTTCATCACCAGCTCTCCCTCATGGTAGATTCGAGGGTGGACTTTCTTGTCAAAAGCCTTTTTGATCTTCCTTTGGTAGGCTTGACCATGACATATGGCGTTCAGTCATTTTTCTTCGATAAGGTTCAATTGGTCGTATCGGCTTTGAACCCATTCTGCCTCGGAAAGTTTTGCTTCCATGATTACTCTCAGAGAAGGTATCTCGACTTCAACAGGCAGAACTGCCTCCATTCCATAAACAAGGGAAAATGGAGTAGCTCCTGTGGATGTGCGCACTGAAGTCTTGTATCCATGGAGAGCGAAGGGTAACATCTCATGCCAGTCTTTGAATGAGACAACCATCTTCTGTACTATTTTCTTGATATTCTTATTGGCTGCCTCGACTGCCCCATTCATCTTTGGTCGATATGGGGAAGAGTTGTGGTGTTGGATCTTGAACTCTTGGCACAGTTCTTCCACCATCTTGTTATTTAGATTGGATCCATTATCAGTGATGATCTTATCGGGAATACCGTATCTGCATATAATGTTTTTTCTGATGAAGGACGTTACCACCTTTCGGGTCACATGAGCATACGATGCCGCTTCTACCCATTTGGTGAAATAATCAATGGCCACCAGGATGAATCTATGTCCATTGGATGCCTTTGGTTCGATGGATCCAATAACATCCATGCCCCACATTGCAAATGGCCAAGGTGAAGCCAATACATTGAGTGGCGTTGGTGGGACATGAATATTGTCGGCATATGCTTGACATTTGTGGCATTTCCGAACGTATTGGTAACAATCCCTTTCCATGGTCGACCAATAGTACCCTGCCCTAAGGATTTTCTTAGCCATTGCAGGTCCGGGAATGTGGGTACCGAAAACCCCCTCATGTATTTCTTTGATCACATTTTGAGCTTCGACTTGGTCTACACACCTCAACAAAACCGAGTCATAATTCTTTTTGTAGAGGGTTTCTCCTATCAGCAGAAATCCCATGGCCCTTCTTCGGATATGCTTTTTGTCATTATCGTTGGCCATATCAGGATATTCCCCTTTTTTCAGATATTGTTTGATATCGTGGAACCATGGACAATCGTCGATAACTTCATCTATCAGAAGGCAGAACGCTTGCTTATCATGCCGTCAGATATTAATGATGGGCATTTCATGCTCTTTATCCAAGGCGAACATCGACGAGAGTGTAGCAAGAGCGTCGGCAAACTGATTTTCCTCCCTTGGAATATACTCAAAGACGACACTTTGAAAAAGATGTGTCAAGTCTTTGATATGCTCAACATATGGTACTAGTTTAGGATTTCGGACTTCCCAGTCACCTCGTAGCTGATGAATGACTAAAGCCGAATCTCCAAACACTTTGAGCTTTAGGATACCATTGTTGATAGCTGCTTGGATTCCTAGCGCACAAGCTTCGTATTCGGCCATGTTGTTTGTACAGTCGAAATTGAGTCTTGCTGTTAGGGGGATATGCTTTCCTTGTGGGGAGATTAACACTGTTCCAATCCCCTGTCCAAGCATGTTGGAGGCTCCATCAAAATACATGGTCCACGCATCATCTTTGCGCTCTTCATGTTGTAAGTTCATGATATCCTCATCGGGGAAATCATCCTGAAGGGATTGATAGTCATTGGTCGGCCCGTGTGCTAGGTAATCAGCTAGGGTACTGCCCTTGATGGCCTTTTGGGTGACATGTATGATGTCAAATTCTGATAATTGCACTTGCCATCGGGCAATCTTCCCAGTGATTATGGGTTTGTCGAACACATACTTAATTGGGTCCATTTTGGAAACCAACCAAGTAGTATGCCTAATCATATACTGCCTGAGCCTTTGTGTTGCCCATGCTAACGCGCAGCACGTCTTTTCTAGTGGCGTGTAGCGGGTTTCATAATCAAGAAACTTTTTGCTCAGGTAGTAGATGACTTGTTCTTTCTTCCCTGTTTCATCTTGTTGTCCTAGCACAGCTCCCATGGACTCATCAAGTACCGTTAGATAGAGGATTAATGGTCTTCCCTCGACAGGTGGCACCAACACTGGTGGATTGGCCAAGCACTGTTTGATCTTATCGAAAGCTTGTTGACAATTCTCATCCCAAGTTTCGGAATGATTCTTGCGCAACAGCTTGAATATCGGTTTGCACGTGTCAGTCAATTGTGCGATGAACCTCGCGACGTAGTTCACCCTGCCGAGGAATCCTCTTATTTCTTTCTCGGTTCTAGGAGGAGGCATTTCCATTATTGCCTTTACTATATCAGGGTCCACCTCTATGCCTTTTTCACTGACGATGAACCCGAGAAGCTTACCCGACCGAACTCCGAAAGTACACTTAGCCGGGTTTAGCTTAAGCTGATACTTACGAAGCCGATTGAATAATTTTCTCAAATATTGGATGTGGTCCATCTCGTCCTTCGACTTTGCGATCATGTCGTCCACGTATACTTCAATTTCTTTGTGGATCATATCGTGGAATAGCGTCACCATCGCTCGTTGGTAGGTGGCACCCGCATTTTTAAGTCCAAAAGGCATCACCCTGTAGCAGAAAGTGCCCCAGGGTGTAATGAAAGAAGTTTTTTCGCGGTCTTCTATATTCATCTTTATTTGATTATACCCCGAGTATCCATCCATAAAGGAATAGAGTGTGTTTGTGGCAGTGTGATCCACAAGTGTATCGATGTGGGGCAAGGGAAAATCGTCCTTTGGACTGGCACGATTAAGATCCCTGTAGTCAACACAAACTCTAACCTTTCCATTCTTTTTAATGACAGGCACAATGTTAGCCAGCCATTCGGGATACTGGGACACAACCAGGAACCCCGCGTCTAATTGTTTTTCTACCTCCTCCTTGATCTTTAAAGACCATTCGGGCTTGACTCGTCGGAGCTTTTGTTTGACGGGTCGAAACCCTTCTTTCAATGGTAATTTGTGCTCGACGATATTAGAGTCCAAACCGGGCATATCATGGTACGACCATGCAAATACATCTTTGTATTCCCTCAACAATTGAATCAATTGCGTTTTTATTTCATCACTGATATGGGTCCCAATATTGACTTCTTGTAACTCTTGACCCTGCCCCAAATTCACGGTCTCCAATTTCTCTTGATATGGCTGGAGTAGACGAGCTTCTTGATCTAGCAGTCTTTGCAGATCCGGAGAGATGGTCTCCTCATCACTGTCCGACTCAACCCATTCATCCTTGGCTTTCGGATCCCGATCAGAGCGAACAATCACAGACATAATTGTTTTATTGGTTCTGTTTAGGTTTAGAATTATTAATATTGATGAGAGAGAGAGAATAGAACAAAATGAGAGAATAATGTATGAAAAATGCCTCTTTATTGATATATGTATGTAAAACTGTACAAAACCCTTATTTACATGAAAAGGTCCTCATGATCTCGGGTACTGATCATGAGTCCCTAAAAGAAAAAAGTGGAGGGGCCCTATCATGGCTTGCCCTTCTCTCTACTCCTGTTTTGGCAGAGGGTTCTTGCTCACGTCGGGCGCTGTCGAATCGAAGGTGACCCACCCGGCATCAATAAGGTCTTGGACCTTGTATTTGAGAGCCTTACAGTTCTCAGTTGAATGTCCTGGTGCCCCCGAGTGGTATAGGCATTTATCTTGTGGTTTGTACCACTCGGGATAAGGTGGATCCATCTTCCTTGGTGGAATGTAAGCTAGAAGATGAGCTTCCACTAACTTCGGCAGGAGGTCGCTATATGTGGTCGGAAGTTTGTCAAACTTCTTCACAGAGTTGTATTGCGACTTTCCCGACTTCGAAGTGGAAGAAGATGAAGAAATGGTTACAGCGTTGACTCCTCCTTCTTTTTTCTTCCCGAAGGCCTTCTTAGCTTCATATGATTGGGAAGGCTTAGCCAGCTTCCCACTTTTAAGTCCTTGTTCCACTCTCTCCCCAATGGTGATGATGTCCGAGAAGAGTGTCGTCGTGTTCCCTATCATTTTATCGTAATAGGGACCAGTCAACGAGTTGATGAATAAGGACACCGTCTCCTTATCCGACAGCGGGGGCTCTATCTGTGCCGCCAACTCCCTCCATCGTTGGGCGTACGCCTTGAAAGATTCATCATTCTTTTTACTCAAGGCTTGAAGATCTGACCTATCGGGTGTTAGGTCGATGTTGTATTTGTAGCGCTTGAGAAAGGCGTCGGCCAACTGCCTCCATGTGTGTACTAGATTTCCATCTAGCTGCATATACCAGTTGAGCGCGGTATCAGCCAAGCTCTCTTGGAAGCAGTGGATCAAGAGCTTTTCGTTTGTGGCATATGCAGCCATCTTTCGGCAGTACATGGTGAGATGACTCTTGGGGCAAGTCGATCCCACGTATTTCGGGAAATCTGGCACTTTAAATTTAGGAGGGAATTGAATGTCCCTCACTAAGCACATGTCGGTGGCATCTTTGATGTCAAAATCATGCCCCTCCATAGCCCTCAACCGATCCTCTAGGGCGTGGAATTGTTCTTTTGAAACCTCGGGCTCTTTGATTACAATTCCAGCCCCTATAGGTATAGCGTGTGGAGGCTCTTCCTCGTGCTCTTCCTCCTCTCCATGATGGGACTCATGGTCACTGTGGTGTGATCCATGTATATTGTGGTGACGCATGAGCTACATCATTTGTGCCATCTGTTCTTTGAGCTGAGAGAGCTCGGTTGTGAGCTTCTTATTTTGCTCTTCCAGCGCTTCCATTTTCTTGATTTTCTGCGCGCGTGTGAGGACAGAGAGATGACCAGCCACTTTCTAAAACGAATGTTTTATTCTAATTAGTTTATTCATGGTATGAATACACTCTCGATGTGAGCTTGATAAGACTCCATCTTTAAGGCGCTGCCTTTTTAAGATGAAGGTTTATCACCCTCCCTAGCCTATGATCTCTCCCCAACGGAGAATCTCAATAGTCATGGGTCCCTTTTACTCACATCGAGAGGGTATTGGTGATCCTAAAATGAATAATTGATGAGGATGCATGAGGTCTTATTGGCAATGATGCACATGCTCCTCACTTTTATTATATTTTCTCACATTGGTTTTTTCTCTCATGTCATGGTTTTTTCATGCATGGGGATTATTCTTTAGACCTTATCACGAGGTTATTTATTAATGCACAAACAATTGCACATAAGCATTTACACAAACAATTCACTCATCCACGAACAGTCACGAGCGAATCACGAGGTAGGGGTATCCTGCAGAAAAGTGCATATTCAAGGTGGTTCTAACTGTTCTCACCGGTCTGAGGCCCCCAAGGTGCCCCCATTATAGGGACCCAATTCCTCTTGTCGTAAGTCGATGGAAAGCTCCAACGCACTGTCGGACTCGAGTTCATGGTTATCACCTTGAGTGATGCTTTCCGACAACGGTCTACGGGCACCTATAGACCCATTCGACAACCGGCCGTACTAACATCCACTCCCTATGGCTTACCACTCATGCCCCCGGGTATAGAGGGAACTGTTGTGTGCAAAGGTTTGTGTGCAGTTTTTATTTCAAACAATTGCAAAAATTTAAACATACAACAATTATTTAAGCCAAATATATAAACATGTTATCATACAAACAAGGGGTAATGAAGTAATTTTAACTATTATTTGTTAAAAATAATCTGTCACTAAATGGGACTGACTCTCGAAGCTTCCCCAGCGGAGTCGCCATCTGTCGCCACCGGCCCGAAACGGGCTTTCGGCATTCGCGAAGGATGGTTGGACTCTTTTATTTGTTTAAAAATATGGATTGCTAGAATGACTTATTCTCAAACTGAGACCTCGTCAAACGAGCAATTTTATTAAAAGGCTCACCAATCCATGTTAATCCCAAGCGGGACCCTCCATGGATTAGCGGTTTTCATAAAAAGGAAGGGTTCGTGGAGTCGCCACCAATGTTTTACTCAAAACATTGGAAAAAGGGATAAGGCAATTGATTTTATAAATCAACTTCGGCCATTACAACCAGAGTTGGGTAAGGGAGTCGGTTACGCGTGGGGAAGGTGTTAGCACCCCACAGCGCCCCTTTCGGGTTCCCTATGACAGATTATTTCTAAAATAATAGCGCAAAAATTACTAAATTACCCTTATTTATTATAAGCGATTATAAGCGAAATATCTACATGATGATAATTTAAGTATGTACAAACAGAAAGCGGTAAAAGAAGGGACTTTAGAGAGATAAACCTTTGAAGCGTGCTTTTCTATATATTTAAACAGAAATTGGGAAGCTTTTTGGCGTTCCCTCACTCTACAAGCCTGCTCGCTCCTTCCTAAAAAATAATTTTTGACTTGGAAATCCGATGGATTTCCCTTCGACTTAGTTCGAGACTCAAGCAAAATGCTCAGAACTCAAAAACTTCGTCGGATCAACTCTCCGAGTGATTTCTAGGCAGAGCACTGCTCAAAAAAACCCAGAATACTCAAGAAGAGGGTTAAAACTGTGTGTAAAAGTGTGAAATGACGTCCCATTGACGTCATATTTATAGGGAAGAGGCTCAATACGGTTTATGAGGGTCAATACGGTCAACATTGAAATTTTGAACTAATACGGCCGTATTGAATTTAATACGGCCGTATTGAAGTTCAAAAAACCTCAATACGGCCGTATTGAAGTTCAGTGCGGCCGTATTGAAGTTCAGTGCAGCCGTATTGAATTCAATGCAGCCGTATTGAAGTCCAGAAATTTCAATACGGCCGTATTGAGTTCAGTGCGGCCGTATTGAAGTTCAAAATGTTCAATACGGCCGTACTGAACCTCTGGGAGGCCGTATTGGGCTTCATTCCCTCCACTTTCTTATTTTTTGCTACTCTAAGACCTCTAAACCTACAGATTGTCATCCTAGGGTCTTCCAGGGTCTTCCAGGAGTCCTTCCGGGTGACTTTCCTTCGATCTTTGAGGGTCTTCGAGTCTTATTTCCGACCCGGACAATTTTAGGGGTCTACACTCTTCATGAAAAGACATAACCCAAGAAACAATTGTCTATAAATACCTATAATTTTTCAGAGAAAAACGACGAACTCTATTGTGAAAATAATCTTTACAAATCACTTGGCGAAAGTGTAATATCCACTCTTCAAGAGAGTCATTCTGTAATACTTAATAGATCATTGGATCTGTAAAGGAGAAAGTATTTTTCTCCTTGTTGGTGTTTGAATCTCAACACAAGGAAAGGGAATTTTGAGGTGTTGGAGGATTCATTTTCTTGTAAGGTATACAAGAGTAGTGAAAATCTCAAGTGGGAGACTTGAGGACTGGATGTAGGCAGGATTGGCCGAACCAGTATAAAATCAAGTTTGCAATTCTTCTTTCCCTACACTTTTAATTTCTTGTTATTAATTATAATTGTGTAGTTTGCATCATCATTCATTCCTTCAAATTTGTCTAAGGAAATAAATTGATAAAGAAGTAATTGAAATTTTTTTTATAAGAGGAAATTTAGTAAACTTTATTCACCCCCCCTCTTAAGTTAATTGAGGCTAAGTGACTAACACACTGACTCACCATCTTGATACCAGCACAGAGGAGTCCTACATCTTCTGCCATACAAGGCTTCAAACGGCGCCATCCCAATGCTAGCATGAAAGCTATTGTTGTAAGTGAACTCCACCAGCGGTAGGACCTCCTCCTAGCTTCCCAAATGGTCTAACACACAAGCCCTCAGTAGATCCTCCAAGGACTGGATTGTCCTTTCTGACTGACCATCCATCTGCGGATGATAAGCAGAACTCAACTTTAGCTTCGTGCCTAAGGCTTGATGTAGACTCTGCCAAAATCTGGAAGTGAACCTCAGATCTCTGTCTGAAATAATACTGGAAGGCACCCCGTGCAACCGTACTATTTCCCTCACATACAACTGCGTCAGCTTCTCCAAGGACCACTTGATGTTAATAGGCAAGAAATGCGCACACTTGGTCAACCGATCAACTATCACCCAGATAACATCACTATTCCTAGCCGACCTAGACAACCCGACAATGAAGTCCATAGTGATACTATCCCACTTCCATTCCGAAATTTCTATCTGCTGCATCAACCCACTCGGCTTCTGATGCTCCACCTTCACCTTCTGACACATTAGACAGGCCGCCACATATTCAGCTATCTCCCTCTTCATACCAGACCACCAGAAAGTCTTCTTGAGGTCTTGGTACATCTTAGTCATACCGAATGTATGCTAAGTCTGCTCTTGTGGCCTTCCTCCAACACAGCTCTCTTCATCTCAGCATCCTGAAATAGGAAAATTCTGCCCTTGAACCTCAAGATTCCATCTTCACCCAGCTCAAAACCAATAGCCTTCTTAGTACCCAGCAAACCAAGAAGCTTCACCAGCTCAACATCTTGCAACTGCTTAAGTCCAACCTGCCTTAAGAACTCACTAGTTATGGAAATCATCCCACAATTAATGTGATCTTGAGCTAACTCCACACAGAGATTCAAATCTCTGAACTTCTTCACCAGCTCCAGCTCTTTCACCATCATACCAGACATGTGGATGAATTTTCTACTCAGCGCATCTGCCACAACATTGGCCCTACCAGGATGATACATCAACTGGAAGTCATAATCTTTCAGAAACTCCATCCACCGCCTCTGCCTCATGTTCAGCTCCTTCTGATCAAACAGGTACTTCAGACTCTTGTGATCACTGAAGACGCTGAACCGAGCACCATACAGATAATGCCTCCATATCTTCAAGGCAAACACCACAGTTGCTAACTCCAAGTCATGAGTGGGATAATTCCTCTCATGATTCTTCAGTTGCCTTGAAGCATATGCCACTTCTTTCCTGTTTTGCATCAACATACACCCCAGACCCTGGTGAGAAGCATCACAGTATACATCAAAGGGTTCACCAAAATTCGGCAACACCAGCACAGGAGAAGTAGTCAACCTCCTCTTCAGCTCATCAAAACTCCGCTCATAGGCATCTGTCCAAATGAACGGCTGCTCCTTCCTTGTCAGCTGGGTTAGAGGCACTACTATCTTAGAGAATCCTTCAATGAATCTTTGATAATAACCCCCCACAAAGCTCCGAATATCAATGACAGTTCTTGGACGTTCCCACTGCAACACCGACTCCACCTTAGCCGGGTCAACAACAATCCCCTCAGCTGAGATCACATGTCCCAAGAACTTCACCTCATCCAACCAAAACTCACATCTTGAAAGCTTAGCATACAGCTGCTTCGCCTTCAAAATCTCCAGCACCAACCTCAAGTGCTCTCCATGCTCCTCCGGGGTCCTTGAATAAATCAAGATGTCATCAATGAACACCACAACAAATTTATCCAAGAAAGGCTGGAAGATCCTGTTCATGTAATCCATGAACACTGCATGGGCGTTGGTCACACCAAACGGCATCACGACATACTCATAGTGACCATACCTAGTCCTGAAAGTAGTCTTCGGTATGTCACCCTCCTTCACTCAGATTTGGTGATAACCTGACCTTAAGTCAATCTTTGAGAAAACGGATGCTCCCCTCAATTGATCCATTAAGTCATCTATCCAGGGAAGTGAATATTTGTTCTTAATGGTCAACTTGTTCAACTGCCAGTAATCAACACAAAGTCGACTACCTCCATCCTTCTTCTTAACCAACAACACATGAGCACCCCATGGCGAAACACTCGGCCGCACCAACTGCTTTCCCAATAGATCCTCCAACTGACCTTTCAGCTCAACCAGCTCAGCAGGAGCCATCCTATAGGGAGCCACCTACACTGGCCCTGCACCTGGAACCAAGTCAATGCTAAACTCCATCTCTCTAACAGGAGGCAACCCAGGCACCTCATCTAGGAACACCTTAGCAAAATCCTTCACAACGTCTATCTCAGCAATGACCCTTTCGGTCTCCACATTCATAGCAGCAAGCAGAAGACAGCACTCTGCTCCATCTCTCAGCAATGATTCAGCTTGACCAGCTGAAATCAACAGCTCCTCCTCTTCTTGAGGAAAGATCAACCTCCTATTGGCACAATCTATAAGAATACGATTGGCAGACAACCAATCTATCCCTAAGATTATGTCAATATCAACCAAAGGCAAACAAATCAAGTTCACCTTATACCTCTTCCCATTCACAATAATAGGGCAACCAACACACAGCTTAGAAGCAACTACCGAAGCAGAAGCGGGCGTCGACACTAGTAGTCTCAACCCTAAATCACACAGGCACACCCAGCATAGCAGCACAAGCATATGAATTAAAAGAGTGAGAAGCTCCAGAGTCAAAAAGAATCATCACATCCTTACCAGCAGCTTTGCCCTTCCCCTTCACAAGATCAGAAGAAGTCAAAGCCTCAACACCCGTCAAGGCGAATACCCTACCAGCTGTAGTGGGTCTGTCACCCCTCTGGGCATCACCTCTCTGCACATCACTCCTCTGAGCACCCCTCTTCGGTCTGTTTCTGGTGGGGCAGTTGAACGACTCATGGCCCATCTGCTGACACCTGAAACACCGGCTCACTGTGTGTGGACAATCCCTGATCAAATGGGGCCCAGCACACCTATAGCATCTAAGGGCAGCACCTCCACCCTGTCTCCCTCCACTAGCAGCACTAGAAGGTTGCCTAATGACAAAACCCCTTTGCTGTGACTAGGGCCTATCATATGGTTTCCTTTATTTTCCTCCCTTCTTGGACCCAACTGGTCCTTCAGCAGCCTTCACCATACGGTTGCCACCTTCCAACCGCTCCACTACCTTCACCTTCTCCACTAAGGCCGGAAACTCAGTGATGGCCATAGGCACCACCACCCTCTTCAGCTCATATTTCAGACCCTCAGCAAACTTCCTGCATTTCTAGGCCTCAGATATAGCTTGCGAATAGAAACGAGCCAAGTGCTCGAATCTCATCGCATACTCAGAAACTGTCATCCCTCCCTGGTGCAACCGCATGAATTCAGCTTCCTTGGCGTGCCTCACGCTCTCAGGAAAGTACTTATCCAAGAACACTCCCTTGAAGCACTCCCAATCAACAATAATTCCTCTAGTAGTAAGCATGTGGTGAGTACCCCTCCACCAATGCTCAGCCTTTCCTACCAGCATGTAAACAGCGTATGCTAGCCTCCTCTCCTAAGAACATCCCAGCACAGTGAAAATCTTCTCCAGCTCACATATCCAGTGGTCAACTACCTCCAGATCTGCATCTCCCTTGAATTGCGGAGGATGACATTTCCAGAACTCAGCAAGATCCTGACTCTCCTGTGACCCCATTGGCCTTGCTGCACTAGCTGCAACTCTATCAGCATCCATCCAAGCAAAATAGGCATTTTGTTGCTGCATAGCCATAGCCATCATCTCCATGGCACGGGCTATGATGGAGTCTCTCCTTCTATGGTTGATGATGGTGTGTTGAAGGGAGACACCTTGCCCATGATCTAGGCTCACCAAAGGTTAGACAAAAGGGAGGTTTATGGTGAAAAAGGAAGCTAGGCGTGAGATAGTGTTGAATGGCGGAAGTGTATGGTGAAAGGTGTATGGTTGCTCAAGGTTGGCTCACTCCAAGTGTAGGTGGAGGCCACTCTAGGGTTTCACTCTCCAAGGGTGGAGAATGAAGGGGGTTAGCCGAAGTTAACCTAGTGACTAAGGAAGAGATGTTGAGGCATAAAATGCTCACTCAAAATCTATATAATCCAAAGTATTTACAAGGTGTGGTGCATTGGGTATTTATAGGAGGGGAGGCATCTAGGGTTGCATTTGGATTAGGCAAATGCACTCCAAATGAAATGCAAATGAACCCTAGATGCAACTTGGTGGCCAAGGATGGAATCTTTGGGTTTAGATTGGCTATATCTAAGTGCATGATAAGACCATGCAACCTTTGCCCTCCACTTGGGCCTAAGCCTTTCTAACACCAAAAATAGACCCAATAACACCAAAAACATGCGTCACCCTCTAATTAACACCCTAGCCCAAAATTAAAAACCTAATTATCTAGAGCACCCCATAATACAAGGGTAAAATGAGAAATACAAGTAAAATAAATTCTATGACTAAAATACCCCAAAGTACAAGGGTAAATTTGGAATAAAGCAATAAAATTCTATACTACTCAAATTGGTCATAGCCATGAACCATGTGATGGGTTTCACATGAAGTACCAAGGATGGTCCTCCATCATCCCCTCCTTCTTAAGAAGGATTTGTCTTCAAATCTTTAAGCTCTTCCATTCCATTGATCCTTCGAAAGATGTGAAACCACAATTAGGGAAGTAAAAATACTAAAACTTAACTATGCAATCCTTAAGTACAAAATTTGTTGAATGAAAGTGTTAGGGTCATTGGGGAAAGCCAAAAGGCATAACCATATAAGAAAATTTTCAAAAGTTGTGGTGACCCCATGTAATTCATTCATCAAATTGTCTATCTTAGGGATTGGGTGCCTAGATTTTATTGATGGCTTTCTAAATTGTTATATGAGTATCGTGACCTTGGTTAACATGTCAGGGGTGAGCACGGCCCTAGGTTAGGGGTAACGTGACCTTGGCACATTGTTATATCAGCGGTGAGCACGACTCTGGATTGTTATGTGGGTATCGTGACCTTGGTTAACATGTCAGGGGTGAGCACGACCCTAGGTTAGGGGTAACGTGACCTTGGCACAGTGTTATATCAAGGGTGAGCACGACCTTGGGTTGTTAATTGGGTAGCGTGACCTTGGTATAGTGTGAAGTACAAGATTTGTGATGAATGGTGTGATTGAGAATTATAACGTGATGACGATGCATGATTGATTGAAATAAGATATGTTGAAATATTTATGAATATTAGTTATAATGAGATAATATGTTGTGTTTTCTTATGTGCTATATATATAGATGTTTTCTTTTCTCGCCGTGCGATTTGTGGACGTTTTAGGTGAGAAGATCCGGCTACGAGTGGCATCTGGAATGCCAACAGTTAAATTAGGGGTATGCTCTGATATTGTGACATCGGGGCAGAGGACTTTTAGGATAGAATTTTTATATGGATTTGGAATTGTAAATATCATTTTGAAAATAATTTGTAAACTCTTGTGTTTCATTTTCTAAATCCTTATTATTGTGGTCATTGAAGGATAATTTTAAAGTTTCTCATGTGAACCCTTTTACCGAAATTTAAGACATTTATTTGTAAAGTTACAATATGTGTTGGGGTAGTAAGGGTATCACATTTAGTGGTATCAGAGCAGGTCGATCCAATCGACCGTGAGTTATGAGTCTACTATGCTTGTTCGGTAGATAAATGATAAACTGAATTGATTGTGGAGTTTTTTGATATGTTGGTATGATGATTGATTTTTTTGATTGCTATTTAATTGTGTGTACTCTAACAATGTTTTGTATTATGAGAAGGATAATGATGATGTTTCCCTTGTGTTGTTGGTGTTGTGTTTAGTTGTGTATTGTTTTTTCAGAATTTGGCTGAAAGACATGATATTGCTTAGTTGATGTTATTCATGATTACTCATTGGTTTTGATACTTCTTACTTACGTAAGAAGTAGTGGATGAATGCTATCGCTCGTATTACGAGCATATGTGCCAGTAGTAGTGGATGAACCCTTGCTAATCAACTAGAAATTATTGGGACCTTAGATTTGGGTATTTGTCGAGAGTTTACGGTTAATGGAATTTCTGGAATCTATAGTGGTAGCGATTGAATCGAAGGAGGTTGCATCTGAGAATTAGAGTTTTGATATTTTTGGTGAGAGGTTGGAACGTTGGAAATTTCCTTAAGTATTGGTGCTTACATGTTAACCTTTTATGGTTTAGGTAGCATGTGAATTTTATTCTCTAAGTCCTTTGTACCGAATATGTGAGCTGTTAGGATTGTAGTGGAAAGCTTGAATATGAGTTTAAGGTGGAAAGGATTGAGTTTGGAATGGTTGAGGTATTTTGTGGAATGTTAGTACACTATCGCTGTATGGTATAGGGGATAATTTCGCTGCAGTTTTGTTGAGCCAATATGAGTATCATATTAACAGAATTAGATTTTGTGGTCTTCATGAAAGTGGTGGCTTTGGATATTATCTTCCCAATGGAATTGGAATAAGATAAAACAGAGGTCTAGAACTTCAGTTATAACTGCTTTGGTGATCAAAAGTCTAGTTGTAAGCGCTGAATATATTTGTTATGGTTTTTGAATTTTTTAGCTAAGAAGATGATTTTTTTAGAGTCTTATGACTTCATAAGAGTTATAACTTATTCCCTTGGATTTCTTTTGAAATAGGTTTGAGATCATTTTGATGAGTATAACTCTTTGTGTGTCATTTGCTTTGACATTGTTGAAGGGAGGTATATGCTGTCATGATGTTTTGAGTTATTAGGCATAACAAGGATAGAAACTGATTTGGATATGATGCTATGTGGTAAGGTTGGTTCATGCTATATGGTGTAAACGATGATTGATTCGTATATGCTTAGGGATGGTATATATGAAGGTTTAAAGTAGGTATTCTAATATGATTTGATATGCATGTATGTTGATATGAGAATAGATGACTTTATGGATCAATTAGTGGATGTTTGTGTATTAATGAGATTGACCTTAGGATATGATATCATCATATTAAGAGTTAAGTGTGAAGATATATCCAAGATAAATTTAGGATAGATTATCTAAGTATGATTTTGATTGTATGAGGTGAGTGTTCTAGGCCATGTAATTTCTTGCGGAGGTATAACGTAGATCTATCTAAGATAGAAGTTGTGCTTAAGTGAGAGATACTTGAGTCTATTAGTGAGGTTATGAGTTTCTTGGATTAGCTCATTGCTGTTGGATATTTATTGAGTAACTTTCTAAGATAGCATTACCTTTGAACAGATTGAGTAAGAAGAATGTTGTTTTTGTGTGAGATAGTAAGTGTGAGAGTAGTTTCCAAATTCTTAAGGAAAGATCGACTAGTGCACTAGTATGAGCATTGGCCGATCTTAGTAAGCCTTTGTGGTATGGGTTGATGTTTCTAAGATAGGTTTGGGTGGAGTGTTGATGCAAGAAGGAAAGGTAGTAGCTTGTGATTCTAGGCAATTGAAAACTCATTAGAGGAATTACCTTACCTATGATTTTTAAGTTAGCAGTTGTAATATTTAGAGACACTGCCTATATGATTCTAAGCTAGAGGTATTTATTGATAATTAGAGCCTTAATTATCTGTTGACTGAAGGAGTTAATTATGAGACAAAAGAGATAGTTTAATTTTTGGAGGACTAATATTTCAAACTTAGTTGTTATTTGAGTAAAGCCATTGTGGTGACCGATGTTTTGTGTAGGAAACCTTTATATTTATCTTCCCTTATGATTAGAGAGATGAATCCTTTTGGCTCAAATTAGAGATTTAAGTTTGGCTTATAAGGTGACCCTTAGTAGTGTGAGACTAAGTTTGACTTGAGTAACAAATGGATTGTTGAAGGAAAGTGGAGAAGCATAATTTTGGTGAAAAGATATAAGGCTATAGGATAAGGTGATGGATAAGAGTTTGACTTGGGTGTAGATGGAGTGGTGAAATTAGAGATCTGATATGAATACCTAGTGAACTTACGCTTAGGTGCTTAATCTTTAGAGATGATCATAGAAGTAAAACCAATATTGTGGTAGATGCCTTGATTATGATGACCTCTGGTATATCATTTTTGATGATTTAAGGGTTGAATTTGATTGAAGAATTTAGAGACTTATGCTTTGTGGGTGAGATTATCCTTAGGAGCATTGAATTGATTATGTTGAAAGTGACTAGTGAATTAATGGATGAGATTAGAGAAGCCTAGGAGTTAGAGCCTTTCTTAGAGAACCAAGTGGAAAAGATTGGTAAGGAGTATAGATAACTTTTCTGAGTAGAATCGATATTGTTTTGAGGTGCAAGAACAAATTTGGGTTCTTAGTAACCTTCAATTAAGAAAGATGATTTTAGAGGAAGGAAATTCATTTAGGAGCTACTGAGATGTATCGGGACCTTAGGAGGATGTATCAGAGTGGTGCAGCGGAAGCATGGTGGCCAAAGGTGAAGAGAGGAGTAGAGAAATTGTATGCTCGTGTTTAGTATGCAAGAAGTCTTTAGGAATTTTGTAGCACTTAGACGTCCCATTTTGGAACTGTAGTGGTGAGTGGATAGACCTTAATTGTAGGTTTGTCTGAGACGCTTAAGAGATCGATTCTATTTGAGTTTTAGTGGATAGACTCGCCAAGTTTACTTGTCTTACCCTTAGATATCCTTTGGTGAAATTAATAGAGTTGTACATCAATAAGGTAATGAGGTTGCATAAGAATTAGAAAGTAAGAATTGAGGAGTCTACCATTGCAAAAATTTAGGGGACGAAATTTCTTAAAGGAGGGGAGTATTGTAACAGCCCAAAATCGCTGGGCCAGAGGCCCAATTGATTGCCTGGAACGGGCCGTTCCGAAATAAGAAAAATGCCCAAAATTGGAGAAGCAGAACGGGCCGTTCTGGTTTGGAGAACGGGCCGTTCTGGCGGGAGAACGGGCCGTTCTGCTGGTTTTGAGAACGAGTTGTTCTGGTTTTGGAACGGACCGTTCCAGGTGAGAATTTTGCGTAGTTTCGAAGGACCCAGAACGGCCGTTCCACTTTTGGAACGGGCCGTTCCGGTAGGTGAGCCTGAAATCCTATAAATAGCGCCCTCACCTCTCATTTTCACACATCTCTCATTCTCTCATTTAGAGGAGGAGACCAAGAGATCCCTGTTTTAGTTCAACTGCTGATTATCCAGGTACGGTGGAAAAAGGGAATTATTTATATGTAGAGTTGCATGAGGGAATTGGGTAGAGAGGAACCCTTAAGATTTTGAGTAATTTTATAATTATTTCTGTTTGGAGAATTATTGGTCTTATGTGATTCTGTATGAATTTAAGATTATAAATATGCTAATAATTTGTAAGAATGATGATCAGGGAGAGAGAACAAAATTGTAGAAAAGTGTCTGTGAGCTAGGTTTTGGAACAATTAGGGGTTTTGCTGTTTATGTTGAAATCATATTAAATTGATAATTTTATTATTTTATTAATTTATGAATGTTATTGTTATAAATTGATGATCTAGATGTGAATTGCTAGAGGGGTGTGTAAACCCATTATTTTGGACTTATCTTATATGTGTATGGAATTGAACTATGAGATGTTGTGTGGATATGATTATGATTTTGACTGTGGTACCTCACATCAATGACCAGGGATGGCACGACCCCTGGGTAAGTGATGCTATAGGGAGGGCGTGACCCTGGCATGATGTGGGATGAGTGAGACACTAAACACGTATCACTTATGTCAAATATGGCAGCCCTGACATAGGGTTAATTGCAAGAGATTGTGTGGATTGTGATGTGATTGTGGTTCCTCACATCAATGACTAGGGATGGCACGGCCCCTGGGTAAGTGATGCTACAGGGAGGGTGTGACCCTGGCATGGTGTGGGATGAGTGAGGCATTTAACCCGTATCACTTGTGTCAGTTGTGGCGTGGTCTTGACATAGTGTTAATTGTAAGATTTATGTGGATTGTGATGGATTGATGTGAATGAGATGTGATTGTGGTCCTTCACACCTATGACCAAGGGTGAGCACGACCCAAGATTGTTATATGAGTATCGTGACCTTGGTTAACATGTCAGGGGTGAGCACGACCCTAGGTTAGGGGTAACGTGACCTTGGCACAGTGTTATATCAGGGGTGAGCACGGCTCTGGATTGTTATGTGGGTATCGTGACCTTGGTTAACATGTCAGGGGTGAGCACGACCCTAGGTTAGGGGTAACGTGACCTTGGCACAGTGTTACATCAAGGGTGAGCACGGCCTTGGGTTGTTAATTGGGTAGCGTGACCTTGGCATAGTGTGAAGTACAAGATTTGTGATGAATGGTGTGATTGAGAATTATAACGTGATGACGATGCATGATTGATTGAAATAAGATATGTTGAAATATTTATGAATATTAGTTATAATGCGATAATATGTTGTGTTTTCTTATGTGCTATATATATAGATGTTTTCTTTTCTCACCGTGCGATTTGTGGACGTTTTAGGTGAGAAGATCCGGCTGCGAGTGGCATCTGGAATGCCAACAATTAAATTAGGGGTATGTTCTGATATTGTGACATCGGGGCAGAGGACTTTTAGGACAAAATTTTTATATGGATTTGGAATTGTAAATATCATTTTGAAAATAATTTGTAAACTCTTGTGTTTCATTTTCTAAATCCTTATTATTGTGGTCAATGAAGGATAATTTTAAAGTTTCTCATGTGAACCCTTTTACCGAAATTTAAGACATTTATTTGTAAAGTTACAATATGTGTTGGGGTAGTAAGGGTGCCACACCAATAAACATATAATAGATTCATCTAAACTATACATATTCACCAAATAATCATACAAATAACAAGTTATCATAAGGAAATCTGCTTCTGGCACTATCCACCTTATGGCTAGTGCCATTGAGGCATGGAGTCCTCTACCTCGTCCACGCCTGACACCATTCCACTCGTGCTCGAAATGGCAGAGGTAAGGAACCCTTGGGCCTTCATGCCTAGCATGGCAAAGTCCCATGCTCGACCCAAAACTAGGCAAAGAGGATTTTCTCTCCTCACGCTCGATGTCACTCTTTTGCCCCTTAACACCAATCTAGATATAGTTAATTCTCTCACCTCACGTTTAGTCTCATTCAAACCATGTTCGTTGCTATTTCAACCCCAAACAATTCTCTCTCCCCACGTTTGACACCTCCAATCTTGTGCCAAATATGGGCAAGATAAAGTAGCCCTAGTTGAAGCCATATCCAACACTTTGGAGTACACTCGGTATGATGCTGAGTTTTGCACATACAGACTCACAAATGTGGCTCATAACGGTTGAAAAATTAAATAGAAGATTCCAAGCATGTAAAGCACCAAATAACACATGTATACCACCAATAACTCATATTCAATAAGAAACTCGACATGCAAGATCATTCCAAATCATTAGCCACAAATTCATATAGAATCTCTAGCACCATACAATTCATGCATCACCACAAAATCAAACAACCTATCTTTCATTACCTCAACTCCAAGCAAAGAGATGAAGAAGTACAATTTTGAGCTCTGAGTAATCGTAAGCTTTATACACCACTTGATTCTCAACTATCTAACTTTGAATCAACAACCAACAACAATCTCTACACACTATTGATGCCTAGAAAGAAGAAGACAAATAAGAATAAGAACTTTAGAGCTTCTCTCTCTAGTATCTCTTTAAAGTTCTCTAAGAAATGAACTTATGAGACTCAAGTTTTAAAAGAACTTTATATATGCCTCCCCTTATAGTCAAAATGAACTTTTACTCAGAGAAATCCTCTAAAATAGTTAAAGACTCCTCAAGTAGAATCTTTCAACACCACACCTCAAAACACCAAACATATTATTGTTAAAAGATAATAATTAACAAAAACGTAAAGCATTATACTATTTTAGATAATTAATATATCATCATTATAATAATATTTTTCATTTCTATAATATTAATCTTCTACTACTTTATTTATTTTTAACTAATCATATTAATATATATTATTAATGTTATTTTTTTATTTCAAATTAAGTTCAAAGTTATAATTTATTATTATTTTCTTAAAAACATCAATCAACATTTTATTAATATTTTAAAGATATTGAAGTTATTTTAAATATTTATTATAATATTATTTTAATATTATTTAGAGATAATAAAAAAATTTCATCGTGGATAATATAATTTTTAATATTATTTTAATTTGAAATTAATTTTAAAAATTTAATTTTCCCACACTGTATACTAAATTTAACGTATTTTGATTGAAATAATTTATGTTATCTATTATTAATTTAAAACATCTGAATAAACTTGACATATTGATTTAAATAATTTTTTTTATATTTTATTTATCAATATAAAATATTTAACATATTTAAGTAATATCTTAAAATATAATTTTTATAATAGTATTTTATTATTCTAGAAACTAATTATTATAACATGTGCATTTTTTATGGTTTAGAATATATTATAACTGTAGTAACATTATTATTTTTAATTTTTATTTTACTTTTATTAAGGTTATAATATTATTTTTAATTTTTATATTTTATTAGTATTGTTGTATTCATTGATTTTATTTTTATTAAATTGTTAGTTTTTGAAATTAATATATATATATATATATATATATATATATATTATAATCTTATTTTATAATGTTATATTGAAATGTCAAGAGATAATTATTTTAAACATATTATATTATGAATATAATAGATAAATTGCAAATTTAGCAATTTGTTTTAAGTCGATTTGAGAAATGTTAATTTTCAAAACTAAACTTATTTTAAAAATAATATAAAATAATACAATTTCATTATAAAAATTAGTTATTACTTAATTACAGTAAAATAATATTATAATTAATATTTAATATAAGACATCTTCTATTAAAATGATAATAAAATAATGATTAATATTATAAGAAAATAATTATATAAATCACAATTTTCAACAAAATATCAAGTAAATAAAAATAATACTAATAATGAATATAAATATTATTAATAATTTATAAAGAATAAAAAATTAATATTTTACCAATCTTATAAAAAATTAATATTTATAACATACACGAAAATAAATTGTTATGATAAAAAATACGTGACAAAAGGAAGAAACAATTATGTAATGTAAATGATAGCATTGCACCGATGTATTATTGCTGAATCATGCAAAAGGCAATAGACAGAAGAATTCCAAGTAGCAACAGAATTACTTTACAATAATAGGAGAATGTTTCCGCACGATGATCATTTGTCACTTGTCCAAATCCTTCCCCTTACTGCATAGACACTCACTAATTTCATTCATTACATAATCAAGACTTAACCTTGTTTTTCTATCGTTATCATTTATATGGTTGAGAGTTTATAGGTTGGTTGTTGTAGTGGTGAGGTAGAGGGAGAGAAGGTCATTCCTATTTGACAATGGTTAGATGAGGAGGTACAAAAGTTATAGAATTCCTAGAAATGGTGATTAATTGTGATGCCTAATGACCAATGAACCACCTTTATTGGTGATCCAACTTAAATTTCGTTAAGAATCTGGACCTAACTATTTGATAAATAATCAATGACATAACTTGTTTAGATCTTTTCCCATCTCTCATGGCATTTGAGATTTTTTTTTTTTTTTAACTTCAACAAAAATGCCTCAGCTTTTATATAATTCACGGTCTCGAGCATAAACATATACTAATTTTAGGGTCTCAGACAATAAATCAATTTCACAAGAACTTTTGAAGTTCAAATTGATTTTTAAGTCCCCAAAAAATTGTTATTATCTAATTAAAACGATAACATCTTGCGTGTTTAATTTATTAATTTTCGCTCTTTAGATTAGCAAATTATTAGGACAAAAACATATGACTTGTTCGTTAGACATTTCAACTGTAGTTATTTACACTAGATTATACACTCAATTGGTTTTTTATTTATTAGAAGAAATATATTATTAAGCTAAACTTTAAAAACTATTTTTGACACATTCAAGTCATAGTTTATTAATTTAAATCTCATAAAAGCATCAAATTACATCAACAAATTAGGCCTAATATACTCCCTTAATTTATTTCAGAAATAGGTTGGTATAATACCTTTAAAAAAAATTACCAAAAACAAACTATAACTTCATGGCATATCTCTTTTAAAAAGACTTCCATCATGTGCATTTTATTTTAAAATAAAAATAAGATAAAAACATTTAATCAGAACTTATAGAGATAGCAAAATGGTTACCAACAGTGAATGTTAACTACATAAAAGTAACATAAAACTGAATTATATAGGAGCAAATATATCCACATAAAAGTGGTCATGAAAAGCAGTTACCAATATCCTTTATTAATAGTAAGATAATTAAAAATTAATTTTTTTAGAACAATTAAAAAAATGTTAATAAACACTCAATAATATCTGAACAAAATTATTTTTACATCTTCCCACCTAAAAAAATTCTTTACGTCCTACATAGCTTCTAGTATAAGTACAATCTAAACAAGGGAATTCATTTCAAATAAAATGAGACTGACAATATTAATTTTTATTTTCATGAAATGAAATATTTACTTGACATGCTCATGTTTGTACATATATTTCCCTTTTTCTCATTTATGCTCCCACCTTTCCTCCAATAAGAAGGGGAAAAAATGAGTAAAATTCATTGAGAGGATTGGACAGAAGATGGAAAGAGTCATGAACAGGTTTCAACATACTAAATCTTCAATGAAATGGATTGTTACTTTCAAATACCAGCAGGGATTAGATCCTTATCAACATCAATCATCTGATCATCTGATCATCTTCCAGTTCCATCCAATGTAAAATAGGACCCTGAACATCATATTTGTTTAGTAACAAAGTCTAATTGATTTGAGGTTATTATAATGAGCATCAAATATAAACGATATACTATATGCTATATATACTTTGAAGTGTACACATAACTGGCAAAATTGTGATGACATTAACAGGTTTCCATAAAACGCTAATTGAGGAAACAAAAGTGCAAAGTATTCAATGAGAACGGAGAATATTTTATCATATTTTTTTGAAACCAACATTTTATCATATTAAAAACACAAAATGTAATTAATATATATTAGCTAGTGGTTTTAGGATCCTCAGACACTTATTATTGCATTGCACTACAGTATCAAGGTTTGCTCTAGGAAAAGAAAATAAAAGAAAAAAATAAAATAGGTTTCCTCAAAAATTAAAATTAACTTATACCCA
This sequence comes from Cajanus cajan, assembly GCF_000230855.2. Taxonomy (NCBI): domain Eukaryota; kingdom Viridiplantae; phylum Streptophyta; class Magnoliopsida; order Fabales; family Fabaceae; genus Cajanus; species Cajanus cajan. The sequence goes on along the minus strand of NC_138520.1, from coordinate 15,608,186 downwards.
AATTAATTTGTAGGAGTTATATTATATTACTTGAGAGAGCCATGAATACCAAAAGTCTTATCTAAATAGACTGCGGAGTGCAGAGCATGTGTTCAGTCGCATTCTTCATGGGAAAATGCAAAATAGGATTCCCTTGAGAAAGATGACTACGTAAATATAATGTGCTATGTACATGATATGGTCTATTTATAACAAGTATAAATGCCAAATTGCCAATAATATTCCCTTTTTCTTTAGAGCAAGGGTCAAAATTATTATTTCCATAGTTATTTAAAATGACTAAATTCATCAACCCTTAATAGAAGAGTGATACCTCTAGTCCATATGTATCAGCTATATATCATAACTGGATCGATCATCCATTCATCTTCCTTCTGGAACTTGATTCTAAAAGAATGATGAAAAGTGTCAAAGTAATATTAAGGTACAAACATTAACTATTATTCAACATATTCTTATCCAACAAAATAAACAAATAAAAAAAATCCACTTACTAGGTGTGTATTTGGGTGAGCATTTACAAACTCAATTTTTATGATATTTGATTTTGCATGATTGATTTTGGTTAAAATTGAGTTTGAAGTAAAATGATTTGTGCTTTGAAAGTTTAATCTCAAAACCAAGTTCGTAGTAAAAGTTAGTATGAAATTCTCAGCCCAACACAAGTTAAATAAGTGTTGCTTTTACTAAAATCACATTCAGCCTCAAAATCACATAAAAGCAGCTTTTTCCCAAACAAGATTTTTTACATAAAAATCCAGTTGAAACATCAAATGTGGGTTTGGGTTCATTGAATACCAAACCAAACACACACTAGCACAGACATCAAAAGTGGCTAGTATGGCTTCCTAGGAGCTGGAAGGGGTCAAAAACAGACCTCCAGCGCTCCAGCCTCAGATAGCCTGAGGTTAAAAGGGTTAGATGAAAGGGTGAAGTGGCTGATGCTGTGATACTGCCATAATATGCATTCAGTTACCCTTCATTAAAATGCTTCGTAGTCAATAGGTGTTTCTAGATTATATGAAAATATTCATTATTATCTTGATCATACCATAGAATAATTGAGATCATCTTTTAGGATTAGTTTCCCTATTTCATCATTATGTCTTAGAATGGTTACAATATTTTCTTATCTAATGATTTATTTCGTTTTTAGTTAGGATTATGATTGGCATAAATAAAATATAGCGCCTTAGGCTTTGTGTACATATAACCAGATTGTGATTAGTCCCAATACACAGTAAAATATATTCAAAGTCTTAAGTCTCTACTCTTTTTGTTTAGTGTTTCCTCTCTTACTACCTAAAACCCCATAATTTCAACATCTCATGACTTGTCCCATTACTAATACACTGCCTAGCTTCCTAAAATTTGGACTTCTACTTTATTTTATGATTCTACATTCATATTAGTCATCTTTCCTGTAAGAAAAACATTTTCCACTGTCCATCTTATTTTTGACCTCTAACCATTGTTGTGACATCTCATGCAAGTCCTAACACATACACATGTCTCTAATTTCTGATCTCCTCTGCCAAGCATTTTTCCAATGTGTTTTAAAAAGTCTTCCAACTGTCCTTTACTCCCTCTGGCAGTTAGAAGTGTATTCAGTCATGTTCTTCATTGCCTCTAGCCTCCATCTCCATTTCTGGACATGTTTCTGATAGGCTCAGAAATGTAAAGTTCACTGCATAATACTGTCATCGATATTGATGAACAAGGAAATGAAAAAAATAATCTGATAGAATGGTTTCTATCATCCCATGCCATAAGACTCCCCTCACCAAAGACGATCTCAAACTCTCACTGTGACTATCCTCTCCCTTATTCTTTATAACTAATTGATTACAAGTCATGCCCTTCCTTTCATGTTCTATATCAAATTTTAACGATCCAACCGTTGAATTTAAAGTTTTTAAAAAATTTGAAAATCATTTGATACTTCGTTTTATTAATTCAAATTGACGGATAATCATAAAATCATTTTATACATTGATTTGAATTAATGAAACAAAGTATCAAATGATTTTTAAATTTTTTAAAAATTTGCAAATTTGATCTATGCATTAAGAACTTTAAACAACAAAACCATAGATAACTAAAGCTTAACATCAAAAAAGCTATGCAGTTTATGCAATCATGTATAATTGGTAGATAATCAATGTCCTATTTGCAATTATATATACCATAATATAAGTTTGAGCTCATTGGCTTTTCCATAGTGCTTTAATCAACTGTTTCAAAGACATTTCTAATATAGATATTCAAATAGAAATATTGGTTACATTGTGTTAGATAAAATCAAGGGAGATAAAAATGTAATAGAGAAACTTCATTTTCATTACTACTCACAAATGAACACACGGGTTCAGAATATATAGGGAACCCACTTGAATTACAACAAAGAGAGAAAAATATAAAAATAGCTGTAAAAACAATCAGCAGAGAGAGAAACTCATGAGAGGTGGCTGGACAGATGTCCACTAAAAGATTTTGAAGATATCCTAAAGATATAACAGAATGCAAAAAGTAAATAAAGGCTAACAAACAAATATTCCCTTTTGTTGTAATTTAATATACACTAACAACCCCCTTCAAACTCAAGGTGGAGGTTTGTCACAAAAACTTCGCACATTGAGTTTGCCTCTAAGAACTTCAAAACGAGCAGTAGACAGAGGCTTAGTAAGAAGATCAACCCATTGATCTAGAGCTGGTATGTGATAAACCAGAAGTTGCTTGGAGAGAACTTTGTCACGAACAAAGAACACATCAATCTCCATGTTCTTTGTTTTGCTGTGGAAGACAGGATTGTGGGCAATGGCCACTGCACTTTGATTGTCACAGAGTAAAGTAGGTGTAGATAAGGGAACCTTAAGTTCCTACAGAAGAGCTTGAATCCAAGTTAACTCAACAGAAGCTTGAGCTATACTACGGTATTCAGCTTCTGTGCTGTGCTGGATCGAGCAATAACTCGCTGTTTCCTGGACCACCAAGATATCAAATTAGGTCCAAAAAAGATAACACAACCAGAAGTGGACCTCCTGTCATCAATATCAGAGGCCCAATCAGCATCACATAAAGCAGTAAGAGAGATGGGACCACCTACGACAGCAACTTGCATATGAAGACCATAAGTGAGTGTGCCTTTTAAATACTTTAGGATTTGTTTGACAGTCACCTAGTGAGAGTCAAGAGGATTAACCATGAATTGACAAACTTTGTTAACAGCAAAACTGATTTCAGGTCTTGTGAGTGTAGCATACTGTAAGGCACCAACAACAAATCTAAAAAGAGTGGGATCATGAAAGAAGTCATTCCCGGACTTGGACAATTTGCAGTTAGAGAACATAGGAGAAGGAGCAGCATGAGCTTCAGCCATATTGGTTTTAAACAGAAGGTCCCGAATGTACTTGCTCTGAGTCAGAACCAGAGATTTTTCAAGCAAGTATTTAACGTCAGTACCTAGAAAGTAATCCAAGCTTCCCAATTGCTTCAAAGAAAATATGGAGTCAAGTTGATTGGTGATTTGGTGAATGAGGGAAGAAGAGCTGCCAGTGATAATGATGTCATCCACATAAACCAAAATAAAGATGGTATGAGTTTGATGTTTGTACCAAAACAGAGATGGATCACACTTACTAGCTTGAAAACCAAATTGAGTGAGAGTCAATTTCAATTTGTCAAACCACTGTCGAGGGGCTTGTTTCAAGCCATAGAGAGCGTTGTTGAGCTTGCAAACTAAATTCTTATTCTCAGCTTCAAAGCCAGGAGGCTAAACCATGTAAATAGTTTCTTCTAAATTGCCATTCAGAAAGGCATTATTTACATCCAGCTGAAATAAGTCCCAGTTATAGGTGAGAGCAAGAGTGATAATGATTCTAATAGTGATAGGTTTAATAACAGGAGAAAATGTCTCATGAAAATCAAAGCCATGCACTTGATGAAAACCTTTTGCAACCAGCCGAGCTTTAAGGTTATTTATAGAGTCATCAACATTTTCCTTAACTCTGAAAACCCATTTACAACCAACTGCTTTTTGATCAGATGGCAAGGAAACTAAATCCCAAGTATGGTTGTGCATTAAGGCAGTGTATTCTTGTTGCATAGTAGAGAACCAATTAGGATCAGCAAGAGCTTGCTTAACATTTTTAGGTTCACTATGAGCCAAGAACAGAGATGGATGTAATCGAGGATTATGAAATCCAGATTTAGACCGGGTTTGCATGGGATGGTTATTAATGGTTCTAGGAATACTTGTAGTGTCAGTAGAAGAGGTAGGAGGAGATACATTATGTGAGGAAGACTCATGAGATGAAGGAGACACATTATGTGAAGAAGACACTGTGGGAGTGGTTGATACACCTGGATCACCAACTTGAGAAGACAGAGGAAGCTGCTGTGAGAAAACAGGAGAAGTACTGCAAGGAGAAGACAAATCCGGATTGAGAGTGAAGTATGGACATGGAGAGACATTTTGAGTAGGACTTGGCTGAAACAAATCTGTGTAAGGAAACCTATGTTCATTAAAAATGACATCTTTTGAAATGTAAATTCTGCTAGAAGAAGAGAGACATTTATAACCTTTGTGAGAGTTTGAGTATCCCAGAAAAACACACTCCAGGGATCTGAAATGAGGTTTATGACTGGCATATGGTCTTAAGAAAGGAAAACAAGCACAACCGAATGTTCTTAAGAATTTGTAATCAGGTGATTTGTTGAATAAAACAGTGAAAGGAACATCAAAATTTAATGCTGCAGTTGGCAATCTATTGATAAAATAAACTGTAGTGGTAAAGGCAAAATCCCAAAATTGCAGAGGTAAGGAGGCATGATGAAGAAGGGTGAGGCCAATTTCAACAATATGTCTATGTTTCCTTTCAACCAAACCATTTTGATGATGTGTGTGGGGACAAATTAATCTATGTTCTATTCCATTTGTGGCAAGAAATGAAGTAAAGGGTCTATATTCCCCTCCCTAATCAGATTGAACACTTTTAATTTTGGTGTTGAATTGAAGTTCAGCCATAGCCTTAAATTGTTGAAAAATAGAGAGAGTTTCAACTTTTTATTTTAAGGGATATATCCAGGTGTATTTAGAGAACACATCAATGAAGGCAACATAGTAAATATAACCAGAAAAAGATGTAATATGGGATGGTCCCCACAAATCAGTGAAAATTAAATCCAAGGGAGCAGAATATACAGTTTGAGAGGCAGAAGAAGGAAGTCTACGAGACTTTCCAACACAACAAGATGAGAAAAATTCAGTAACATAAGTATTTGATGGAAGAAGGTTACATTGTGTAAGAACAAGCTTAAGAACATGAGAATTAGGATAACCTAGCCTAGTATGCCACATAGTGGAAGAGCTATATACATCATAACTTTTATTTAAATTGATATTATCTAAGACTGTAGGGGTTGTAGATGAGACAGCAGACTGAGAGGACATTTCAGCTGAAGAAGAGACCAATGCTGAGGGATTTTGGAGCTTTAGATTTGGAAAAGAATAAAGCCCATCAGCACCAACAATACCTTGAAGAAGAACCTCATTGGTTTCCTAAGATTTGACAAAACAATGATCAGCATGAAACTCAAAGAAAACACAATTGTCTTTAGCAAACTTACTAACACTCAACAGATTTTTGGTGATAAGGGGAACATGAAGAAGATTATTCAGCTGAAACTTAAATTGAGAGTTAATATGAGATAAAAAGAAGGAAGAACCAGAACCATTGATTTGCAAACCTTGACCATTTCCTATGAAGATTTGATCTGGACCATCAAAATGCTCTAGCTGATGGATGTTCTGAGGCTCACCAGTAACATGAAACGAAGCACCAGAATCAGGAATCCATGAAGAATGAGTACATGCTTGAGAAGAGGTATTAGCAATCATAGCACTTGGTGTGACATTGGCATGAGCATCTTGGCTGGGCTGTTTCTGATTGGGATTCACCCAAGTGTTGGAGGCTTTAAGGTTTGAAGAAGGGGTGACCTGCACAGGCTGCAATGTGGTAGGATCATACAGAACAAGGGATTCTGTAGGTTGATAATTAATATCAACTCTATAGAAACAAATATTGGCAGTATGGCCATACTTGAAGCAAATCGACTACCGGCCTCTGCCCGAACCTCGACCACCGCGACGTCCACTGTTACCACTACCTCTATCTCTAAAAGATCCACCACTGAAACTGCCACGAGAATAACCCTGAGTGTAATTAATAGAAGGAGAGAAAGATTGCTTACGGAACTGGTTAGCTCGTGACTCATGTGCAAGGAGAAGAGCTTCCACTTCAGCAATATGAGGGGTGACGAACTTGCTTTCAATAACAGAGACCACAGGTGCATACTCTTGAGGCAGACCTTCAAGAACAACATCAACATATTCTTCAAGTGACACAGGACTCCCAACTCCAGCAAGTTCATCAGCAATGTTTTTTATTTGAGTCAAAAAGTCACGCATGGATTTACCATCAAGAGTGGTGGAACACAAATCAGTGCGTAGTTGACGTGCACGTGCCTTGGTTTGAGTATGAAAATACTCATGAACTTTGTCCCACACTTGATAAGAATGAACGGAGCCAATGACACGTGAGAGGATGGTCTTCGAGAGCGTCGATTGCAGCCATGTGAGAAGCATTTGATCCTGGACTTCCCAGGTTTCATATGCTGGATTAACGATATCAGAATCACGATCAGCATTGGTCAAATACCGAGGTGGGATTTGCGGATTAACCACAAACCGTTGAAGTTTGTGGGACTTGATGGCTGGTTCAATCTGCTGCCTCCAGTGAAGGTAATTCGAATCATCAAGTTTTTCAGCT